>NC_068410.1:15969983-16278619 GCF_023724105.1 Carassius gibelio | reverse complement strand
GTATTTGTATTAAATTATAAGGTTTAGAATATTATAACAATAACAAAATAGTAACAAAAGAATAACAAAATATCTGCTTGATGTTTCAGTCTTTTTCAGGCAATAGTTCAGTTGAGAAGGTGCTGGCAGGAGGGGGAAATGAAATCACGATTTCCTATTTTAGATAATAATTCTGTTATTTCAGTAAAGGCTTGTCTCATACTTTTTTACATACTCAATCGTATGTCATCTGTTTATTTTTTTTTTTTGATCATTTATTGTATAATTATTTTTTGTTTTTAAAATAAGTTTATTTTCAGATAACTGAATACTTTTGTAAACCACATAGCCTATGGAAATGTAAGTGCAAATTGTCATTGTGGATTGTCATTAACCTTTCCTTTGAAATTATTTGTTATTATTTGTGTATTTGTGAGTATAAATAAATAAAAAAACTCAAATGATGAACAATATTTACTGTATCTATATCTTAGTCTTTATCGTACCATTTCTGAAAAAGATTATATTTTAATTCCATTTTTTATTTGACAGTTGATGAAAGCTGTGAAATGATATATATTTTTTAATAATGATGGCATGTCATCGCCTACAACAAGCTTGGAAAACGAGAGTAAACTTGTTCAAACCGGTTAGCGTCAGAAGAATCTTGCTAGACTGTCCAATAGATGGCGCTAATGAAATTTAGTTAGCTTTGAAAAGAAATCCTTTTTTTTTTCAACTGTTTACACACATTTCAAAACGTTGTCTCTTTTTCCAAAACTTTACACATAATTCCAAATATTCCACGCGCAAACTGCAAAATGCCTCACATCTCTTGAAAAATGATGCACTTCATTCAAAATATCACAAAAGCAAACATTTGTCTTATGTTGCAAACACTTTTGCCATAATATTTTTG
This sequence comes from Carassius gibelio, assembly GCF_023724105.1. Taxonomy (NCBI): domain Eukaryota; kingdom Metazoa; phylum Chordata; class Actinopteri; order Cypriniformes; family Cyprinidae; genus Carassius; species Carassius gibelio. The sequence continues at coordinate 16,277,721 of NC_068410.1, read as the reverse complement.
GATATATCATACGCACAGTTATTAAAAACAAGAAGCTCTTCTTTCATGAGCTGAACAAGATAGAAAGTAATCGGCAGAGAGATGTTGAAAAATTAATGGTAAACTTTAAAGCAAGATCGGAACTAATCAAGGACTAATGGAAGACAAATTCAAAGGACCCTTTAAAGTCAAATAGTCACTTGCTATTTCTTGTAGTGGGCATGCACACCCACACACACACACACACAGACACTGCTCTTTATATGGCAATCTAGGTGTGAGTTCACACCCAACTCTTTAACCTTTAAAAGAAGCAGAGTTGGCAACCCTGAATAAGTATGGTTATCTGTTTTTTTTTTTTTTACTGTAAGAATTTGTGATTGTGAATACAGTACTACATAGTACGAAGGAAACTAAATATATAAACCATATGTAGTGTAGATGTGAATTTATAGGCCTATTCTAAGCCACAATTGCTTGGTGTTAAGTAAAGCCACCAGAGTGTTCCACATGTGACTTAGTGTGAGGCACTGACAAATTATTCTGCCACTTTGATTGGTTGTGTTTGAAAAAGCAAATCAAGATACTTCCCAAAAGATTTGTGTGTGTGTGTGTGTTACATAGAGAACTGTGTGTTGTATTTTGCACACAAACAGTTTTATGAAATTGAAAACTTGAGTCAAAGGCAAAAGATTAGTGTATGGTTTTGGAAATTTGGCGTTTGTTTCTGGTGTTTGGGTGCCAGCTTTCAGAAACTGTGTGGCAAGTAAAGTTTTTTTTTTGTTCAAGCAGTTTGTGTAAGCAGTAACTGTAACCAGTAAATGTTAATAAATATTTATAAAGTGTACATGTAAGATTTTATAATATATTATTATGAAACAGTTTAATAATTTTTTATATTAATTTATGTATTTAAAATATTGTTAGTTTACACACATATGTTGCTAAACCTTTAAAAACAAATGTAACCTTATTTATTTTTTTATTTTTTTTAAATCTGCTTAAAGACAAACGTGTGATCAAACTTTGTGTGTGTGTGTGTACATTTTTTTAAAGGTACCACCCCAGTATCAGCTTTTGGACCTTTTTTTCTGAAAGTGAACCTGTAGTTTTACTTTAAGGCCATTTAGGGGAAACAATGTGGTTTGCTATTCTCAACATTTACAGATGCTTGTGTTGTGGTTGTCGCAAGCGGATCTTAAAATAAACGATGCAGTGAGCAAATATATAGGCTATACCTGCAGCCTCAGAACTGGGGAAAACCTGCTGCTTTGGCCTGAACATAATCTTGATTTCAGTCAATGTGCAGGTTTGATGAAATAGTGGACCCAAAATTGTTTATAATCAAGAACTTGATTTTCAGTGTATTTTTGCAACAACTTTGCAAAATATGCTAATTAAGGCAGAGATTGGTTAGCAGTTTTCCAACAATATATCAGTGCTGTCATAAGAAGAAACTGCATGACATCAGTAGCCTCATTAAATACTTAATAAGTAAGTTGGACAAGAGTCATTTATGTCAGTTATTTTCTAACAGTCACATGCATAATAATCTGAGGTGCTCTCGCTTTGCTACAGGATGTGGTAAAAATGGAAACCTGTTGCTTGAACTGAAGTAAGAAAGTAGTCCATCATTTGACTCAAAAACCACATAACACTCCCATGCAAAAGAGCTTTAAATGTTATCAAAAGCATCACAAATCACTTTTTTCACAGTTTGGTCACAACTGTTTGATCACTAATCTGCCAGTAGAAAATCATATGTCAGTTATAAGTGACGAGGTACTGATGCTGTGAGATCGCAGCCCCAGACCACCACATGTAAGAGTCTGTGCGTGTGTGTTTACAGGAAATTTCACGTGAAGGACATCAGCCTACACATTCTCTGTCTTGGTCTTGCAGCTTTGACACCTTGGATGTCATGCATCATGCACATTTCACGTCTTTGGATATTTTTTGGTGCTTTGGTGTCTTCAAATGGTAGGTTCAAAATAGCAGTATTTACTAGTTATTGTCAGTTATAATGTGGTTTATATGGTATAAAATGTTTATCATTTTGACTATATTTTAAAAAGTGCTGTCAAACTATTTTTTGCTTCCAAAAGAAGTGTTTTGATTACATAATATATGTGTGTGTACTGTGTATATTGATTATGTATAAATACACACACATGTATATATACAGTCATGGCCAAAAATATCGGCACCCTTGGTAAATATGATTAAAGAAGGCTGTGAAAATTAATCTGCAATGTTGATCCTTTTGATCTTTTATTTTAAAAAATCACAAAAATGTATACTTTCATGGGATAATAAGAATTTAAAGGGGGGGGTGGGTATCATTATGAAATAAAGGTTTTTCTCTAATACACATTGGCCACAATTAACGGCACCCTTTTATTCAATACTTTTCAAAACATTCATTTGCCATTTACCAGCTAACAGTTTAACATATTTTCTCCTGTAATGCCTAATGAGGTTAGAGAACACCTGACAAGAGATCAGAGACCATTCCTTCATCCAGAATCACTTCAGATCCTTTAGATTCCCAGCTCCATGTTAGCATTCTTCTCTTCACGTTCACTTCTCTCACTTTCCATATGCTTCAGGTCAGAGGACTGGAATGGCTATAGCAGAAGCTTGGCTTTGTGCTCAGTGACCCATTTCGGTGTTGTTTTTGTGGTTTGTGTTTGGATTATTGTACGGCTGAGTGATCCAAACATGCCCCATTATAAGATTTCTAACAGAATCAGTCACTTACTGATCTTTATCTGTTGGTATTTAATAGAATCCATGATACCATGTGTCTAAACAATATGTCCAGGACCTCCAGCAGAAATATAGGCCCATGACATCAAAAATACAGCTGTATATTTCATCGTACACATGGGGTACTTTTAAATCTCTGTGTTACCAAACCCATCTTGAGTGATTGCTGCTCATTTTTTAGTTTCATCTGACCATAGAAGCCAGTCCCATTTGAAGTTCCTATCGTAGCTCATAACTGAATATGCATTAGTTTGTTTTTGGATGAGGTAGGAGAATTTTTCTTCAAACCCTCCCAAACAACATGTGGTGATTTAGGTTCTGTTTGACAATTATTTTAAGGTTTTCTGATACTGAGACTCAACTATTCCCTGCAATTCTCCAGCTGTGACCCTTCAGGCAGTTTTATAACTTTTTCTGTTGATGGGGAATTCTTAATTATTGCCCTGATGGTGGAAATAGGAATTTTCACTGCTCTAGTTTTTTTCTTAAGACACTTCACTAATTTGTGAAGCTCAATTGTCTTTTGCTGCACATCAGAAATATATTCTTATTTTTTTCTCATTATGATGGATGAATAAGGGAATTTGGGCTTTGTTTTCAGGTAGCTATGGCCGGATAATTTCATTTTTATAATCACGCTGGAGTGCTCAAAATTGTGAATATGAATGGGAATATACTTCAGTGATATTTTACTCTTAAGAATTTCTAGGGGTGCCAACAAATGTGTCCCACGAGTCTTTGAGAAAAACCTTTATTTAATAATGATATTTCTTATTATCCAATGAAAGGATACATTGTTGTGAAGTTTTTAAATAAAAGATCAAAAGGATTAACAATGCAGATTAATTTTCACAATCTTTTTTAATAATATTTACCAAGGGTGCCGATGTTTTGGGCCATGACTGTATATTTAAGAAAAAATGTTATGTTTATATTTTAAATATATTTATTTGAATATAAATATATACATGTGAAAATTTTCTAAATATATACTGTATGTGTGTGTGTTTATTAATATATACATAGTAAATGTACACAGTACACACACATAGTTTATGTAAACAAAAACATTTATTTTGGATGCGATTCATCATTTGACAGCACTCATTTTGATTTACAATAGTATTAATAAAAGAATGCTTAATAAAAAAAAAAATGTTTTCCATACATTTATTTATTCCCATTGTTGTGTTTAAACGAGACATGTCTTCAATATCATGTATGTTATGTTTGGTAGCAAATTAATCTTAAAAGATACAAATGTGTGCATGTGTGACATCGTACTGAATCATTTTCATTTTGATGCTGTTCTTCATTTTAGCTCAGTACCACAGGAAAACAAGATGCACAGAGGTCACCGTAAACGCTTCTCTCAATTCTGAAGTCTTTCTCCCATGTCATTTTAATATAAGCCATCTCAATGAAACCGAGGAAGTGATGTGGAGCCACTATTACAGTTTTGTAAGGATCATGATTAATGGGAGAATCTTCTTTGACAATCCTACTGAAGGACGAGTGAATGTTTATCCGCTTCTGACTAAACATGGAAACTTCTCCATCCTCATCCATGATCTGCAGCTTTCAGACCTCGGCACATACGATTGTAAGCTTAAAAGTGAATGCTGGATGGTGAAGATCACTGAACGTCCGCACAGTGAGATCAGAGGTGCTATATATAACTACACTAGCATACATTCAGACAAATGTTAATACAATTTATTTAAAAAAATCAGTGGTTTAAATATTTTGTCACATTTTACATTCTTGCGGTCAAAAGCGTTTTAGCTCATTTGCAGAAATAGTGTTCATTAACATTTGTGTATAGACACATATATGGTTAATGGTCAAAACGGTGTGATTTTGTTACACTGTTACATTATAACTGTAATGTTTTTCTTTTCTTTGTAGAAATCAATGAGACAAACCCCTGGATCTACTTTGCAGCTGGAGCTGGATTGTTTACTCTCCTTTTTATTGCATTTGGCCTGTTATCAATATTCTATGGTGAGCATTGTTTCTTTACATTATTTAGATAGTATAATTTAAATAGGCTATTATCTGTATATTTATTATGTAAAATAAATAAAAAGTAATAATGTATGAATTTACTCAAATAGATCTTAGATCTTACTTAAATAAATCTTCCCTTGGACAGGAAAGTGTGTGAATACATCATCCAAATCTGATCTCATTAATGGCGTACAGAGTGAAGGTGAGCGGTATAACACACCTGACCAGTGTTTGACGTTCAGTGACATTCTCTGGAGTTTCCTGACCTCTGTGTAAATCACATGACTTTTAGGTATTTCCCCCCAAGAAACACAGAATACAGGAAACAGTGGACATGGAGACATGAGGGGTAAGAAACATGCTTTACTTATCAGGATGTGGTTTTAAAAAGCACACTATTGCACTTACAAATCAATGCATGTCATTGAACTATACAAAATATTAAACCATGTTTGCTTGGAGCATTTGAGAGAGAAAAATCTAGATGTGCATTTTGTTTTCTTGGACAAATTGCATTGATTTGATCAAAAATATGGTAAAACAGTAATATTGTGAAATATTAATAATTATAAATATTATTGCTTATATTATAAGTGTTTTCTGTTTTAAAATGTCATTTATTACTATGATAGCAAAGTTTTCATTAGCCATTATTCAAGTATTCAGTGTCAGAGTAAGACTGAAAAATAACAAAAAGAAAGAAATGAAATTATTTTTTTTGTTGCATATAATGTATCAAAAGCAATAAATACATAACACTACACAAGTTTTGTTTATGATTATTTTGTGTTTCAAATAAATGCTAAATTGCTTTTTTTCAGTTACATTTATTCATTTAGCAGATGCTTTTATCCAAAGTGACTTACAAATGAAGAATACAACTAGAAATTCATCATAAAGAAGCAAAATGAACACAAGAAGTGTTTGTAAAACACAGTTTCAGACATGGTTTAGAATAGTACAAGCTAGACCAGGGGCCTGTACCATGATGGTAGCTGAACAAATTTAGAGTTACAGGATTAGTTTTGAGTTGACAAAACCAAACCTCTCCAATCCAGCTTTGTTGGTACCATGATGCTGTTCATCAACTTTCTTTGTCAATTCAGGCTTTGATTCTGAGTTTGTGGAGCGCGTGCAAAAGGAGGTGTGACATCACTGGTGAACAGCCAATCACAAGCCTTGCAACACAAAGCATGTTTGATTTACTTCTCGCAAGAGACCCAGCGAGTTTCAAAACTGAAGGTTAAAGGTTTTGCTAAAGGTTAAGAGATTGAAGAACATGACAAATTTAAATGTCATATGAAAAATGAAGGAGGACTAATAAAATAAATTATCTTGCTTCCTCAGTGTAGTCACAAGTGGAACTTGTTAACTTAGTTTAGACATTTGAAAATATATAGTGATAGAGACTTGAACATGTAAGTTCAGATTTGTAATTTTTAAAATAGTTAAATCTTTTGATACTACAGCTTATTTATATTACATGATCTGTATACATTAATATTTATTTAAAATAATTTATATAATAATATATAACTGTTAAACTAAAATTGCTAGTGTGTAAGAGATAAATAATAATATGAATCACAATAATTATATAAATCATAAAATGACTCAGTTATTATCATTAAAGCCAGACTTATATATATATATATTTTTTTTATAAGCATAAGTGACCTTTAATTTGGAGCAAGATAAACTGGAGTGACTTTGTGTCGATATGTGTCACTTCTCTCACATCTGATTGGTTCACCTTCAGTTTGAGATCTCTAACCCAGAACATAACCTGCCCCCGAGCAGGTTAACCGTGCAGCGTAAGATACCATGGCAACGAACACCGATTAAAGCCAAGCTACTTTCATAGTACCTATAACCCAGGCTTGGCGGAAACTAAGCTGAAACATAGCTGGCTAGCCACCTAATCCAGCTTCATGGTACAGGCCCCAGGGAGGGACTGAGGACAGGTGAATCACATAAATCATTATTCCTGCACTATGGGATGTATTTTGCGATTTCAGCAGACCAAAATGTTTCTGGTCAAAGAATATTATGTTACAATATGGTATTATTGATAAGATTACCACTAAATAAAAATTTGTCTGTTGATCTTATTCCTGAAGGTGTGAGGAGGAACCCCACAACTGTTTATGGTATGAATTATGTATCATATATGTACTGTTTTCACTGTGTGAACATTGGAGTTCGCATTTTTTTTTTTTGCATTATTTGGGGTAAAATATATATATGTATATATATTTTTTGTTTTGTTTTGTCCAGAAAATGACATACATGCTCCACATCCAAGTTCTGCTGCACGGCAGGGGCAACATCCTCAGAGACGTAAATCATAATTTTTGGTTCTTGATTTATTGTTTTACTTTACAAGATAAATGATGCAAATCTAATTTTGAATTATTTTTTTTAATAATAATAATAATAAAACAGCATTCCGACCTGCTCCTGAGCCAACTACAAGTCATCCTTCAATTGAGATATTACCATATTATGGTAAGGCAATATTTGTGCTCAGAAAAGAGATTCACTGTATGTGCTATAACTGAAGTAAACCAAAAATTTGTTTGAAACATTTCAGTCAACCAGGCGGAGCTCTCCATTCCAACGAATGCTGGCAAAAAACGAAGAAGAAAAAAACGTAATTACTTTTCATTGTTCTTAAATGTCATTTATTTTTATATTAAAGGGGGGTGAAATGCTCGTTTTCACTCAATATCCTGTTAATCTTGAGTACCTATAGAATAGTACTGCATCCTTCATAACTCCAAAAAGTATTTAGTTTTATTATATTTATAAGAGAAAGATAGTCTGTACCGTTTCTTCCCGGAAAAACACAACCGGCTGGAGGCGTGACGTGTGGGCGGAGCTAAAGAATCACGAGTGCTTTTGCGTTGAGAGCGTTTGGAAGCTGTGACATTATCGTGAGGAAAAATACATCATCCAAAACAAACCATGGCTTACAGTCAGATTCAGCCGTTTATTTATGATCCAGAATCAGATCCCGACGCTGAAATGTAAGTGATCAGTCAGTTATAAGTGATCAGTCTTTAAGAGAAGGACTACGTGAGAACCACTATGGATGATAAGTTCGCTCTGCTGCCTTGTTATTATTTTGTCTTTAATTAATTTGTAATGCCAAGAAAGAGTTAATCTCTCACGTTTGAGAAGAGCGCGATGCCGTGTAGCAGCCATTAAATGTGTTGGACACCAACTACATTTCTCTTTCATTTCATGGATTTAATGAGTTATCCAAGTCAAAGCGGACCACTTCAACAACTACAGGCTCTAATCCTCCTGCGCTTGCGCGCGGTGTTTGTAAGCTGTACATGTGGAAAGTGCAGTTTGTTGACAACATCGCATGTTGTTTACTTGATGTGCTTACGCGCCGATAGCTAAGTTAACAACACAGAGATATTTGAAGCAGTTTTACTCATCGCCTGCGGTTCCAACACACAATCGTGACCTTTTTTCCGTTGGGATTGCATCATCCTTAAGAAATAAACGATGTGCAAATCCGGCGTCAAACTGGGCCTTGTTTGTAAAAAAATCGAAATGCAGGGAACAAACACAAACACTTGCACAACTCCGTTGATGCTCTGTAAAAATAAACTCCATCCAATGGTCCCTTAATGCTGTTTTTTTTTTTTTTTTGGTAATCTGTGCAGGGTTGTCTTGCCCTGGCAACCAAAAACACACTTCTTTTGCCACATTTCGCGATGCTCTCGCTGTGATCAGTGAATGTCTCTTCTCTCAGCCTCGCTATACGGGAGCACGCGCTCTTCCGGCAGAAGTGCCCTTAGGACCCATATAAGGAAATTCCGCTCCATCTAACGTCACACAGAGCCATACTCGAAAAAAACTTCCCGAAACTTGTGACAAACCGGAAGGAGTATTTTTGGAACAAAAATACTCCTTCAAACGTACAACTTAATTTTTGAAACTTTGTCCATGTTTATCATGGGAATCCAACTCTTTAACAGTGTAAAAAACTCAGTATGCATGAAATAGCATTTCACCCCCCCCCCCCTCCTTAATGACGTTTTACTATGACAGCCAAGAAAAAAAAACTTCATTGTGATGTTTTCCTTCATTTCTCCAGAAAATTATCAGTTTAAAAATCCAATATACAGTGACTGAAGTGATCAGAAGTCAACGACAGAATCCAGCTCCACAGAATCCAGAATTTCAGACGGTTCAATATCTCAATAAATGCTGATGTTTAACATAGCTCATGGAAATCACATTCATTTCATTAAAATAAAATCTGTTAAGTGAAATACACAAATCCCCCACAAATCTACTTTAATGTATTTATTTTGAACATACAAAATATGATGCACACACATTTTTAACTAACAGCTGCTAGTGAACAGCATTGAAAACCTGCAGTGAACGCAGCAGTGCTATGTAAAGCAAAATAAATATGATCTGCATTCTTCTGACTTCCATTTTTCCACGCTTACACTTCCATGTTGTTTTCTCTAAAAGCACTGCAAGCCTGTGAACTGTGATTTGCAAGTGAAAACAACAGCTTAAAGAACTGCAAAACGGATCTACTGCATAGAACCAGCCTGTATGTGTGAAAAAAAAAACTGTTGCAAATGTCTAAATGACTTGTTGTGCATGTGGGGCAAAGAAATCCCGAAATAAACCGTTATGTCCAGCTCCGTCTTTCTTTTCTTTGCGCTTGCAATTTTGGGGGAGGGCGGGTCCACCTTCTTGTAGCCAATCACATGAGACTCTTTTTGACGCTTCATTTACTCTTATTTGGTTCAATAAACACATCATATGCCAAAACATTAATCTTCATTTAGTTCATTCAATTCATTTAGTAAAAAATAAATAACAGCTTGATTAAAACATGACTTTATTTGTGAAAGTCGTGACATTTGCCAAGTATGGTAATCCATACTCTGAATTGGTGCTCTGCATTTAACCCATCCAAGTGCACACACACAGCAGCGAGAAGTGAACACACCATGAACACACACCCGGAGCAGTGGGCAGCTATATATCCAGCACCCGGGGATTCAGTGCTTTACTCAAGGGCACTTCAGTCAGGGGTATTGAGAGAGTACTGTTCATTCACTCCCTCCCATCTACAACTCCTGCCAGCACCAAGACTCGAACCTTTGACCTTCAGATAACTAGTCCAAGTCTTTTACCATTAGGCCACAGCTGCCCCACCTAATGTAATGTACCATTAGGCTACTCGCATGTTCATACTGAAGTGGGTTAGTGTAAACATTATTGAATTGGTTTGGCTTTACATTGAATTTTCATATAATCTTCATACACCATTGAGCTGTTAAACTTACAATCAAAATGATGTTAATGTGAGAATGCTCAGCACTAAAGTATCAGAGTGCTATACTGTGTAAAACCTTTTTACTAAACCAATAAAGCTACATAAATCTGAATTAGTCAGCTTTTCAAAACTTGTCTATGTTTACGGTATTTAACACTCAATTGTATAATTTTTACATTTTGATAATTCTAATTACTTTCATATGACTGATCAAGCTATTATAGGAAGCAAGTATGATCAACAAAATGGTTTATTTGTGTCCAGATTTGACTAGTGCAAAAACTAACACTTCAAATCAAAAATTGTAATTTTGGTAAAAATGTATTTAATGATGTATAAATATATATATAAATATATATATCCAAATTAAAGTAACCAATTATTTGGGAATCCAACGTTCCCAGACACTAGGGAACGCACACAGCCATGTTTATATGTTTATTTATAGAGCTAAACAGCCATCTAGTGGTTACAAAATGGTGTTACAGATGAAGGTGAATAAGTTCCCAATAAGTAAGAGATAATAAATATTTTAGTAATATTTAGTCAAATCCCCTTAAATTACAACATGTTAAAGTAAAACCCAAAAAAATATAATAATAATAATATGTAGTTCTGAGAGCATGGGGTGCATATTTAGATTTTTTTCAGATACATCAAGACTCTACAATTTTCATAGTCATGAAAATAAAGAAAACTCTTTGAATAAGAAGGTGTGTCCAAACACTAAAGAGACATCAGAGATGTCATAAGGACTAGCCGAGTTGAGTGCTCTCATCGGTAACATGAGCAGTGAGCTTCCTCTGATCGTGTGGAGCTGACCGCCTCCGAAATCTGTGAAACACACTTTTAAACTGTCTTTATAAATAAACCGCAGATTTGAGTTTAAAACAACTACATTCTCGCCTGAAATACTTTTAAAGCTACATTTCATGACACAATAACAGTAACATTTTGAAAAATTTCCGAATAAATGGGGGTTGAAATCACAATGCTGCGTGAACTCAACTGGCAGATGCCCCTCCCAAATTCGCGTCTGTTGTGAAGTGAGTTTGACGCGCGAATTAAGCAAATTTCACAAGCAAATTAAGCGCGTAAACTCAAAATGTTCAAGCATCCAACTACGCGCCAATAGCATGATTTATCCGTGCAAGTCGCATCTGGTGTGAATGCCCCGTCAAGCTCGCAAAACTCAGTTAATGAGAGAATTGAAAAAATTGTAAGCAAAGAGAAAAGAAAGACGAAGATGTACTTATCGGTTTATTTTGGGGAACTTTTTGCCCCACATGCACAAGTCATTTAAACATTTTGTTTTTTTATACATTTTTTATACATGGTTCTATGCAGTCGATACATTTTGCAGTTCTTTAAACTGATGTTTCGCTTGCAAATCACAGTTAAAAGGCTTGCAGTACTTTTGTATTTTAGCAAAAACAATATGCCAAAAGTGTAAGCACAGAAAAATGGAAGTCAAAAGAATGCAGATCATATTTATTTTGCTTTAGCATGAAGCTACAGTTTCACAAAACTTAAATTTCACTTATGAGTAACAGTAAAATGCTGCAAATATTTTTTTCTTAAGATTTACGTAAGATTTACACCTTTACAAAGCTTCTCTTGTGCATGCAAATTTAAGTTATGCTAACAGTTTAATGTACACTTCCACAACCAATAGCCAGCATATATGCAAGTCTTCTTGACATTAAATTACCTCCATACAAGGTCCTCTGTGCCAAAATAACGTGTGATTATGATTTAATATTCTACTGAGCTTTTAGTAAACACATGAGGTGAACTATAAAGCTAAGCAATGTTTAGGAAGTGGATAAACGGCGTATGAATGGTCAAAGACATGTCAAAATTGGAGTAGAGCAGAGAAAGGAAGGAAAAGTTTTGTGAAGGAAAACACCTTCCTGATTGTAACAGGTGAAGCTGGCATCGAAAAGACCACTCAATGGCCTCAGTGCTTGTGTAAAGCAGGTATTGTTATGTAAGTACATGACCATTGAACTAGAGTTGACAGGCAGGTTTGACTCAGCCAAGGAGGGTTGCAGCCAGAGGGTGTCCCATGAGATGGGGGTCAGGCTCGGTGAGGAGGTGGGATACCAAGTCCTCTTTGATGGCTGCTCTACAAAGGTACGAGATTACACTCTTATTTAACACTTCAACATTTGTATCTCAGAAACAAAGGTACAAAAGCTGCAACTGGGGCTTTTCCTTTTTAAAAGTTATGGTTTTGTAAATGTAGTTTTTACTTTTAAAGTGTGACTATAAGCCAAAGTAGGCTACCTAAAGCATAAGTACCTTAAAGATACATATTAGTACCTAAATATTAAAGAATATAAAGAAATCTGGGAAATCTCAGCAGCTGAATAAACAGAAGATATGCTTTATCTGAGTTCTTCTTATAATTTTCATCATAATAAAGTATATCTATAGTGAAATGCTAATCGGCATAGCCACTGCTTAGAATACAATGGAATATTTTGTGCCTTAATTATTCTGTTTAAGAAGCCATATCATCTCACAGAAGGATTTATTTTAAACACTCGACTTTACTTTACTTTATACTTTATTGTCAGACTGTGTCTGAAATTTTTCTTGCATAACAGTATTTATGTTTACAACATTTAACATACATTCTACATTGACATTCACTCTAGCACGTACAATTATACATTTCATTCAACATTTATACATCTGCAACACCGTCCCAATACTCTTGATCTCTGATTAGGTGTTTTTGTTCAGTGCAAGGATTGCCTGGTGCACAAAATAATTTTTCAGCTTCACTTTCTTAAATTTGGGAACTCTATACCTCCGTTGTGACGGTAATAATTCAAAGTCTTTATGCAGTATATGTGTAGGATTTAGAGACTATATTGTTAGCAAGCCTAAGCATCTTCTTATGATAGGATGAATTGTAAAGCTTCTCAAGCGGCTGTATTGTCACACCACTCTATCAATTTAGTTACACCTTGTTGATGAACCTCAGAACTGTCCGAGTCATTCAACACAGATATTAAGACAGTGTCATCAGAGTACTTCAGAATATACTGATTAAACATGTCTGTTCTACAGTCGTCAGTATATAAGGTAAAAATTATAGCAGAGCTAACGCAACCTTGTGGTACTCCGACATTTGTAATGATTTCAGACGACACGGTTTTATTCACCATGACTCTCTGAACTCTATCAGTGAGAAATGATCTATACCACCAAATCAGATAAGGATTTACCCCCAGCTGTGCAAGTTTTAACACCAGTCTGTCAATCTATATTGTGTTGAAGGCGGAAGAGAAATCCAAAAACAAAGTTCTTACAATTGTTTTGGGTTTGTCTACATTTTTTGAGATAATGTGCACTAAAGAAGCAACTGCATCTTCAGTACTACAGCCTTTCTTATAGGCTAACTGCCAGGGATCTAATTTATCTTTAACTACCATAACCAAATGATGGAGTAACAGTCTCTCTAGACATTTCGCAATTACAGAGGTAAGAGCTATTGGTCTGTAGTCTTTACATTTTTTGGGACATGATATTTTTGGTAGTGGTTTTATTTATGCAGTCTTCCATATCACAGGAACAACATGTGTGTCGACTGAAGATTGAAATATTGGTTGCCACATAGGTGCTAATTCATGAGCAAAACTTTTTAAAAGGCCTGCACTACAACCATCAGGACCCACAGCCTTTTTTGTATTGATAGATTGAAACATTTTCCTAACATCTTCAACCTCAATGACAATTCTCTCTGATGATGCTAGAACTACATCTGTTGTTTCTATGAATTTGTCTTGTTTGCCTATTAGTTCAAACCGGGTAAAAAAGGTGTTTAATTCATTCCCAAAACTAAGTTCATCATCAGTTACAATGGATTTTTTTGAAGATGACAATCCAGACATAGTTTTCACAATGTCCCAAACCTTTTTAGTATTATTAGTTTTGAAGGCTTTTTCCAGACACTTCTTATGAGCTTCTTTTGTTTCCTTTAGTTTAATTTTTAATTCTCTTTCCGTTTGTTTAAATACCTTAATATCTTTATCCTTGAACGCTACTTTGCTCACATTTATCATTTCTTTAATATCTTTAGTCACATATGGTTTATTATTTGGAAAAACTTTAATCTCTTTAGTAGGTATGTTCAGCTCCACACAGAAATTGATATAGTCATTTAACACTGTAGTTATTTTGTCCAGTGAGCCTTCATAAACATTATGAAGTGAATTTGGTGTTGAAACATGCTGTGGTATTTTCACTTGCTCTCAAATGGAGCAGTATTTAATACACAGAGCCATACTTCAATGAGAAGATACCCAAACAGCTGACATTATCACGAATGATTTTGTTGATTTCATAATCCTACGATTAAATCGTCTGCAATTATGAACGCGATTCTGCATAGCTTGTCAGAGAACCACGGCTCTGTGTAGTAAATGCCGCTCCACCTGAAAGCAGATTTACTCCTAATCACTGAATCACTAATAAAAAAAAGGAGTAATCACAGATGATAATCGAAATTAATCGTGTTTGATTAATCGTGCAACTCTAGTAAGTTTGTATATTTTGGAAGTCGTACCTATATCAAAGTGAATGACCTTGGAAATTCCAGAATTTATCAAATTTTTTAATTAATTTTTATTTATTTATATTGCCTTTATTTTAAAGGTAAACCAGAAGAAAAAAATGAAGCAGAGATCATAATAGTTTTAGTCAAACACTTGCTTAAACTTCTTTTATTCAGCTCTTTGGTCAAGAATTGCTTCTGGACTGGATCATCATCCATGATGTTTTGGTCACCTCACGGGGGTGTATGTCAGAACAGTCAGTCCCAACCATTACGAGTGGGTAAAAGACCTGTTGTCGAAGCTGCATGAAATCGATGTCTATGAGTTGAGTAGTGTTATAGGGAAGAGGTAACCGATGAAGAGATGGCGGAGTGGAAGAAGAAAGTGGCAGCAAAAAGACAAGCAGGTGCGTTTGTAGAGGTTGAGCATTTTAATGTTGTGAAATTGTTTCATATTTTTGTAACACATTTAAACAGAAGTCACAAAGAAGCTGGGAATGCAAAACAATGAAAGTTAAATCACAGAGGCTTGTGCTCGCTATTTGGAGCGAAAAACAGATTCATTTGCAAAGAAATGGGCACATGAGAGGATCAAATATTCACCACAGATACTGCAGCTGCTGAATACAAATATGAAAGACTTTATAATCTGAGATTTTCAGAACATAATCCTCATTTACTGCCACAGCACTCTGGTCCCTGTGGATTCTGAATATGGCTCCAGTCATAACATCTAATAAACATTTGATATCTTTTATGTAAATAGATTGTTCATTTTTGTTTTTACTTTTGATACAGTGTGTTCTTTTTTTCCACATCCAGTGCATTTATGAAAAAATATGAATATTTTTTTTCTGTTGAACACAATATTTGAAGAATGTTGATAACCAAACAGCGTATGGTAGCCATCGATTTCTGTAGTACGTTTTTTTTTTTCAATACTGTGGAAGTCAGTGGCTACCGTCAACTGTTTGGTTAGTTACCAACAGTTTTTATAAATATCTTCTTTTGTGCTAAACAGAAGAAAGAAACTCATACAGTTATTGGACAACTCTCCATACTAGCATGTGGCAGTAGTCTTTATGTGTCATTAAAAAATTTAAACCTAAAACTAGGACTGCAGATATACAAACTATTAACAGAGAATTGCTAGATACCATTTTCTTGCTAACCACAGATGGACTCACTGCTTCAGATATGTCTGATGACTTGTAAATGGCACTGTCTTCGTCAGTCTTTTGGGCCAAAAAGGAAAGAACTGAAAGTGAAAAATAAGTGGAAATAGATTTATCACTTTAGTTGTTTTTTTTATTGTGCAGTGGTTCGTTAACATCCAGTCAGACTGGTCTCTCTTACTGATGGGCTCAGTTGCTGATCCAACATGCACATTTGGCCAAAAAGCTACAGACACGGTCTGACTAGTGCCAAGGGTGCAGAGCACAACGCAAAAACTGAGCCAACAGGCATTCAACACTGGCTCAACACTGACAGGCAATTGGATTGGGTTGTCCCTCAGCCCTAAAAAACACCCAGTTTTTTTTATGACCCATGATTAAAGGAACAACATAAAATTTACAAACAATATGTTGACTAATTTCATTCACTAACAAGATGTTCATCTTAGGTTATTCAGTGCTGTTCTCTTGTTCAGACTTAAAAAATATGAATTTTACCGAAAAATACAGAGGACCGAATAATGTTATCTTGTTCTGCAAATTTATCATCATTTCAAAAAGTTAAAATGTTGTATTTTCAATAGCTAAATTCCCCAGGCATCATCCAACCAATTCATTATGCTCTTAACAACCAGAATCTACAATTTTAAACGCTTAGCCAGAAAACGATTCAGCGAACGACTCAAGATTCATTCAAAAACAACGATTCGTTCCCGAACGAACCACCACCAAGAGCGCAGTCGGAAATGACGTACATAGAATATGAAGAACTGAATGATGTGGCAAAAATGAAACGAATTATTTAATACTGACTAGACTACTCATACCGGCACTAATAAATCAAATCTAAAATTTGAACCGCCCGAACGCTCACATACACCAAATCAGAGCCTCGCGCATCTCCTGCTTGATTAACAAAATCGCGAATGTTCTTCCGCCGCAAAGTCCGCGCTGCTGCTTCCGGATTGTCAGTCTGAGCTGTTTCCGCCGCCATTGCGGGTCTGAGCGAGTCCCATCCGTGCAGAGAGGGGAGAAAAAACATCAACCATCTGGCGGATTGGCTTGACACGACCGAAACGTGACACTTGCATTCTCTGTCTAATAAGCCAACAGTCCTGTATCTGATCTTTTGCTCGGGGGTGTCCGCGGAGAGGAGGTCGTCGCTCGCTAAAGCTAGCCAGAAATTTTGCGAGGAGTCCGGCCGGGAGGATTGAGAACAGAAAGCCCAAACCATGGCTCAAATCCTGCCTATCCGCTTCCAGGAGCACCTGCAGGTGGGTTTTTATCACGGCTAAACCGTACGATTCTCTTTCACAGCATTAATAATTATTGGCTGTGCTGTTACAGAGGTGACAGTGCTCGTTAGCTTTAGCGCTAGCTCAATGAATGACCTCCCATCCATTTCAATGGCTGTGTTTCAAAACCTCAGCATCTTTGAACGGTGGAATTCACTGCTTGTGGAATTCTGAAAACTGACGGATGTTCGAATTTAAAAGTTCGAAACCACCGTTTAGACGGAAAATACTAGATGTTCATGAACGAGTTTATAGTGCAGTCTGGGTAACGTAAGGCATGTCACTAGGTTTTTGGTAATAATCTATGCAGGTGGATGCAGCGATCGGTGGAGGATTAAACCAGCTTTATCAAGCTGCATACCTGATGCGATTGATTTTATCGCAAATGTGTCCCTTAGATAAAACGTGACTTGGATGGTCCACGTTACCATAGGGAAAATCTCTTCTCTTGCTGATTTAAAGGGATTGTTAACCCGAGAATGTATAAAAATAATAATGATCGTGATCTCGATTGGATTTCGATTATTTTCTAATTCGATTCGCTTGTAGATATGTCAAATACAGAACTCGTTAATTTTTCTTAAGGGAAAAATCGCGCTATGTTGTAAACTACGTTACAGAAATCCAAATTACATTGCTGTCTATTTTTAGATATAGCAGTCAGAACTCAAATAAAAATAGTTTTATCCTAACATTGAAAGTAATAATTTATGTAAAGTGATATGTTTTTTCACCCGTAGATTTTTATTCCCAAACTTATATTAAATGAGAACACTAACAGGTCAAGTAAATTACGATGTAATATGGTGCATAGACTGTTTTTAAGAGAATGCTCCTCAGTAGAGATAGTTTTTCTCTCTAACAAACATGATAGGGACATAAAATAGCTTTCATGAGGTAAATGCTATTTGACATTGTTCACAAGCTGTTTTATTGACATCTTTTCAGACTGAAACGTGTGAAACAGATTATGGTACGGTTTACATACCTTCTGATGTTCATTCATTTTTTTTCATGCTATAACTAGTAGTAAAGAATACTATGTGTTGCCACATTAAAGGGCATCAAAATGACATTTAGTACTTGAATTTCATGATAAAATGGACAGAATCTGAGTTGAGACTTTTTCATATAAATAAAGCACAAAGCTTATTGTTTTGATCACGCATCAATTGAAAACAGACAAAATTATAGGTTTTGGAACTTAAGAATAAACATCAGTTCATCAATATAAAGGTGGAGTAAAATCAATTTTGATATTGTCAGCCCATCCCTAGTAAAAAAAAAAAAAAGTTAGTCAATGCTGACTGATGCTGCTACTCTGCCTAACATTTTACATGAACTGTCCCTTTAAATAATCTCTAAGATTTAGGATAGTGTATATATGTATAGAATCGGATGGTGTTTATCAACATAGGTTCCAGTTATTGGCATGTAATGACTTAAGTCTTTACAGTGTATTGTGTTATTGCGCAGGTGTATCACATTTGGGGAGGATGCTGGGACTTGTACCTATAGATCCCTATTTACATCTCAAAACATTCTTTAAACATTCAAATAGACTTGCAGCAGACACATTTATGACCTCCAAAGTCCAAACAGTGTATTAAAAAATAAAGCAAAGCTATACCGCATTTTGATGCTGTATTTAACAATGGTAAATAATGCCTGTCCACCACTTACAGCTCCAAAACCTGGGCATAAACCCAGCGAACATTGGGTTTAGCACCCTGACGATGGAGTCGGATAAGTTCATCTGCATCCGGGAGAAGGTGGGCGAACAGGCCCAGGTGGTGATCATCGACATGAGTGATCCTAATACGCCCATCCGCAGACCCATCTCTGCAGACAGTGCCATCATGAACCCAGCCAGCAAAGTCATTGCTCTTAAAGGTAAGACATGGGGACATTAGACATGTGAAAAGTGGGGGGAAACATTAAGGCATAGATTTTTGAAGTGTAATGATAATATTTGGCATGAATATAGAAATTTCCATGAGGATGAGTGTTCCTGCAACCCCCTCCCACCCCCTCAATATATAACATGACTACAATATCTTTAGCTGACTGTGTTTCCATCGAGACAGTTTAATGTAACAATGTATGACTTTTGTGATGTCAAATGACATAATTATTATTACAAGTTTATGTTCATATTCCCAGCCATCTCTGTCTCGTTACGTATTAAAGCTTCTTGCTGTAATATTTGGGTTAAGAATAGCTTTTAAAATGCTCATTGGAAATGTCTTGCCGTCATAAATGCTTTGTCTGTTCTTGCTTGTTTTTGTTCTTTTTTATTTTTGTTTCTTACTGCTTTCTTATGTTTGCAGACGGTGAGTTCAATTTCATCTATCCTGAGTTGTTGGATTTGAATTGTGAAATGTGGGGTCAATCTGAATGCCTTTGTTGAATGATAGGTTAGCCATGTAAGGAGGGGGTTGGGATCGTCTAACATGCATGTAACATGTTTTTTTTTTCTTGTTTAGTGTAAAATTAAATAAATTTTGTTGTTAGATGAAAATACAAAATTCAGCTCTTTATTTGATTTCAGTTTTTGGTTTGGCACTTGGCAGTACACTGTTAATGCAAGGCAAAGGTGTAATATGTCTGTAAACAGATAGATTCTAGATATATTTCACTCTGCAACTCAACTGTAAGAATGAGAAGGTGAATTATGACCTTGAAAGTAATGAGATTGATTGAATTTTGTCTTATTTTGCAGTGATGATTTCTATATGATTATAGTCATTTTGGAAATGAGCATTCAAGAGTTTGGGGTCAGTAGGATATATATATATATATATATATATATATATATATATATATAATATATATAATATATATATTTTTTTTTTTAGCATTTATGTTACTAACATGTTTCTTGAGCAGCAGATTAACATTTAGAATGATTTCTGATACTGTAGACTGGAGCAATGATGATGATAAATTCAACTTTGCATCACAGGAATAAATAAAATTTCAAAATGCGTTACAATACGTAGAAAACAGCTATTTTAAATTCTTTACAGTTTTTATTGTATTTTAAATAAATAAATGCAGCATTGGTAAGTGTAAGAAACATCTTTGGAAAAACATCAAACTATTTTTGCTGACCCCAAACTTTGAATGGTAATGTATTTTTACTGAGTGCAGAAATGTATCATGTATGTTGTTTTAAACCCTTGAGTTTCAATAAAATATGATTTTTTTTGTCATATTCAGAATTGTTAGGCTTTTCGCCCTCATTAAATTGTGGCATTTATTTTTTTATTATATAAAATCAATTACTAACAGTGATTAACAGAAATTAAATCAAATATACAGTGACCCTCAAAATATTTGGACACTTAAAAAGTCAGAATGCTGTCACATTAGAGAAAATTATCAAATCGAGTGCAAACCAATCATAATTCAGCTTTTCTCAAAACTAATATGTTTTTAATGGTTGTTTGAAATCTGCTTTCCACAGTGTTAACTAACATTTGATAAATATAAAGTGTCCAAATACTTTGTCTTAATTTGATTGAAAACTACTGATTTGTTTTGTGCTTCTGCTAATTTTCTTTAATACATATGCTACTATTTTGTTTTTATCGCAGTGATTTTCATACAACAAGTGTGGCTTTAAGTGTCTCAATGCATTTTGGGGCCACTGTATTTTGATTAAAAAATAATAAATCTGCAGATTTAGCCAGATGCAGTCCACATTTTAGGCTAAAACTTTTAAACATGTTTATACATGTTTTAGCAAATTGTATTCCCACATACTTACGGTAAGGTGATAATTAATGTGATTGCAGGTGAGAATAATATATATTTTTTTTTTACTACATTAAACAATCTGCATTGCATTTTTTGTAGTTCAGAGTAGAGATATATGAGTTCCTAACTAACTAATAATTGATAAGCTTGCTAGATTAAGAACTTCACTAAAAATTGTCCAACTAAATGCAGATTAAAACTCGGCTTGATGTTTGTAAATGTTTGCAGTGTTTGTCCAATAGCTGTTCCTTATGCATTGTATCTGCTTTGTCATGTTGTCCATATCTTTGTTGTTTTTTTACACTTACGATTTAACATACCATTGTTAGCATTATGCTTGATGTCTGAATGCTAACTAATTTAAATCACACCATTCATGAACTAGACAAGAAAGAAAAATGTCGCTGTTTTATTCAAGTGACCTATGTTCCTGAATTTCAGCGGCAAAAACCCTTCAGATTTTCAACATTGAAATGAAGAGCAAGATGAAGGCCCACACCATGACCGAGGACGTTACATTTTGGAAGTGGATCTCTCTCAATACCGTAGCACTTGTGACAGACAATGCGGTCTATCACTGGAGTATGGAAGGAGACTCGCAGCCCATCAAAGTCTTTGACCGGCATTCCAGTTTAGCAGGCTGCCAAATTATTAATTACCGCACTGACGCCAAACAGAAATGGCTGCTTCTGATTGGAATTTCTGCACAGGTACAAAGAACGATTTGATTTGCGATGTTTAATGCACAAAAAAAATTACCTGATCGTTTCTCATTAACCTGCATGTCACAGTTGTTGGTATTTTTCTGCTGAAATTCCATTTTTTTTCCTGTCAGCAAAACCGCGTTGTGGGCGCAATGCAACTTTACTCCGTGGATAGAAAGGTGTCGCAGCCGATCGAAGGCCATGCTGCTGGCTTTGCTCAGTTTAAAATGGAGGGGAATGCTGAGGAGTCCACACTTTTCTGCTTTGCCGTTCGGGGGCAAGCTGGAGGAAAGGTCTGGTTATTTTTAAAAAAATTTAATGAACGTCCGTGTGGAAGAAAATAGTAATTATGTCTTTGCATTGAAACAGTTGTGAACTTAATGTCGCTTGTGTATTTTTTTGTCCCTGCTGTAGTTGCACATTATTGAGGTTGGAACACCTCCGTCAGGAAATCAACCCTTCCCAAAGAAAGCAGTCGACGTGTTTTTCCCTCCAGAGGCACAGAATGATTTCCCGGTTGCAATGCAGGTATTCATAGTTTTGAATATTTAATGAATATTATTAAAATTTTTCTTGTGGAGGAGTTTAACCACAGAATTTTCATGACCATCAGAACAGAAAAACAGCCTTTTTTTTTTAATATATAAGAATAAATTAAATAATGTATAATCTGAATAATAAGTTAAATGTAATTAATTATAATTTATAATTATAATAAATTAAATGTTACTATAATTATATATTGGAGTGTGTGTGTATATATATATATATATATATATGTGTGTGTGTGTGTGTGTGTGTGTGTGTGTTTTGAGAAATCGACCCTTATGACTGGTTTTGTGGTCCAGGGTCACATTTATTTAATACATTTTGGCTAGTGTTCCTGTAGTTCAATTGGTAGAGCACTGTGTTCGATTCCCCGGGAACACAAAAATTGATAGCCTGAATGCACTGTAAGCTGCTTTGGATAAAAGCGTCTGCTAAATGCATTCATTAATTTATTTTAATTTTAATTTAATGTAGAAGACACTCTCTTGTCTTGTCTTCTTCTAGATAAGCTCCAAGCATGATGTTGTCTTTCTCATCACCAAATACGGCTACATCCACCTGTATGACCTTGAGATGGGCACCTGCATCTACATGAACCGGATCAGTGGAGAGACCATTTTTGTCACCGCTCCTCATGAAGCCACATCTGGCATTATTGGTGTGAACCGGAAGGGACAGGTACCGACCGCTTTACCTGCTGTCTTTGCAGACAGAAAGAAGAAAGTGGTGCATTGGCTTTGTTTTAGCTTGAACATTTAGGCTTGCTTGGTCAGCACATTTGAATAGAGCAGCTGAGCTTGTTCCAGACAGACACCAGGGGTTTGTTTCCTTATAGTTAGTCTGTGCAACTATTAAAGTCTGCTGTAACAGGATGCTATCAGTTGATGAATTATTTTGGAGCTCAGACCCAAGAGTGATTAAATATGCAGAGAGAGAGAGAGCACAGAAATATGATTCCTGCTCATTGTTACTCTTCGTTTGTTTCCCCCTCCTCATTAAATAAACCGCCCTTATCAAACCACAAAACTGTCAGTCCACTCTTGGGTGGGATGATATATTGAATGTTCACAGTGTATTTGTCTTGATTTAGCTGGCAATATAAAATGAAGCAACACAATTTACGATGTGTTTCCCATCCATCCATCCATCCATCGGAAAAAATAGGTTATAGGATATAGGTTTTTGCCAGGAAAATAACCAAAAAGGCTGGCATGACGTTAATAATCAAACAAACAATCCTTTTCTCATGATTCATAAGTTAAGCAGTGTTTTAATAGCATTTCTATTACATACTGCTGTATGTGTTAGAGTTGATAAGTTTGAATCATTTCCATGAAAAGATTCAAAACGGAATTATTCAAAATTGCTCATTGCAGGTCATGTCATATTACTATATTATTTACATTTTTAAATGAAATGAAAGGTAGGTAATGTAAATGTAGGTGATGCTTTATATGTATTATTATATTGTTGAATATAATGAAAATGTTAAATATATAAGTTTCGTTAATTTGGCAAAAAAGAAAAGAAGAACACCTGGAATTGGCTATATTTGTTTGAAATGTTTTTTCTATAAATCTGAAAATTCAGTTTTAGTGCAAATACAATATTGAGCTGCCAGTGTATGAATATTCATGAATTAATATATATATATATATATATATATATATTTTTTTTTTTATTGTGGATATGGAAATATTAAGGAGTTTTCACTCTGCGTTAACCAAACCTGTAGAAAATATGAATATTATTTTGGTTTACAAATTTGATTATTTTTTCTTTTTTTCCCCTTTTTTATTATATATTTTTTTAACTTAATTACCTATAATTATCTAATCTAGCCTGTGAACCAGCCTGTGAACCATAATGCATTAGGATGCTGTAGCTGAAGGAATCCCTGTAAATAACCGCGTTAGTTGACCTCTCGACACGTTTAGTGAGAACAGCGTGTGCCGCTCAGGAGGAGGTAGAGACAGCTGCTGTAATCCTCTTACTGTTATGGTGCGTGTGTTCACTCTGCTTCACTCACTGACTGATCATCGGCTCTGTCACAGACTTGTGCCCTGCTGCATACTTGAATAAGTGTATAATGGGATACCGGCCCGTTCATTTATGTATTACCCTGAGGGTCGCTTTAGGTGCTTCATGGGGCCAGATCAGCATCATTTGGAGCCAATCAGTGCATTATTAGGGACTTATGAATAGAGATAAGCCAGATTTAGCACTAATGTGGAAATGGAGCAGATTATGGGTTGGTACACAGAGATTTATTTTTTTGAGAAAGACAAATGAACTTCACAACAAGCATTACTGATGCTAAAAGCAGTTATTTTTATATATATAAAAAAAGAAATGATGAATCCCAAAGTGTAATTCTGTTTATTTTGTAGCGTGAATTATGCTGTTAGTGTCTACATTCTGTGTCTGACACTATCATTGTTTCTCAGGTGCTTTCTGTGTGCGTGGAGGAAGAAAACATCATCCCTTACATCACTAACGTGCTACAGAACCCTGATCTGGCCCTCAGGATGGCCGTCCGCAATAACTTGGCAGGTGCCGAGGAGCTCTTCGCCCGCAAATTCAACAACCTATTTGCTGGTGGCAACTACTCTGAAGCTGCCAAAGTGGCTGCCAATGCACCAAAGGTACAGCAGACTGCGGCACATGACCTGGCGCCTTATTAGTCATTGTCAGGCAAATGTTGGGGTTTCTGATTAGCTGTTGGCTTCTTGCAGGGCATCTTGCGCACCCCAGACACCATCCGTCGGTTCCAGAGTGTTCCTGCCCAGCCCGGTCAGACGTCTCCTCTGCTGCAGTACTTTGGGATTCTGCTGGATCAGGGCCAGCTGAACAAGTTTGAGTCATTGGAGCTTTGCAGGCCCGTCCTGCAGCAAGGCCGCAAACAGCTCCTGGAGAAATGGCTAAAGGAAGACAAGGTATATCCTCTTCTGAATAAATATGTGACCCAAAGTTGAATTAAATTCAAATTAATTTATTGGCAGTTGGCAATTAACAAAGCATCAATATAACACAAGCGATAAATTTTGTAAAGCCATGTAAACTTCAAAATTATAATATTGTGTTTTTCATGCATAAAAAAAACGAAATGAACTGAGATGCACAGATTGCAATTTTCCAGGCCGAATCAGATTTCAGTTTTTTTTTTTTTTTTTTTCTAGTGTGACCTGCTGGTACCGATTTTCGACAATTCTGGTTTTCTATGAAGAACTATAATTGACAGCATATACAAATCAAAATCTATACTTTTTTTGCTGGCCACCTTTGATGAGGGTGTTTAGTATTGAAAGGCCGAAACACCCCATGATTCAAAGGCATACTACTGATGATGTGTCCCAAATTTACATCTTTCCCATATCTGAGGTACAGCTCCCACGCCACTCTTAACATCAAGGCAAACCTCATGTGCATACCATCCATTGGCACAATGGACAGTTTAAAATCACGTCCCGTGTTTTTTTTTGATTCTGAATATCTGGACTTGTCCAGTGACCGCTGTGAAAGGACAGCTGACAACACAGGAAAGTCTGTGTGACAGCTTGGAGAGACTGCTGACTGGAGGGAATAGTCCCCACTGGGGCTGTCATGGGCTAGCTACCCATGGCGGCAGTCTCCGACGCTGCTTCAGTTTGTTGGAGACACCCGCTAAATGCTACAGAAAGTGAACAAAGGAACATACCCCCAGAGCCTGCGAGAGCGGGGGCGCAAGATGGCTCAATGACTGACAGCATGGTTACAGACTCAGGAACGGACATGACTACGAGCAAGAACACGGCACATGAGACAACCACAGCAGCAGCTGGACATTCTCTTCAAGTGTGCACCTGTGGCTGGGCGAAAATAACATCATTCAGGGGATTGAGGACCCACCAAGGAAAGAGAGGGTGCTTGAAAGAGCAGAGACAAGGGCCTCGCATTGACCAGTACTTCCTACGAAGCAACCAGTCAAATCAGTCGATTGAAGCACAGCGACGGGATAAAAACCAAAGTTCGCAGAGCATCAGTACCAGTGTCCCTGAGGAGGATAATACAAGCACAGAAATGCCGGTGGAGGAACCCACTCAACCACAGAGACCTCCCAAGGAGGAAAAGATCAAAGGGCACAGACCGAGTGTGAAGTGGCCCAAAGCTGTTGAAAAGAGAGAGTGGGAAATAATCAATAACGACCTGACAAAAATCCTGGAGCAACAAGTGGGCACAGCAGAGAAAAAGCTGGAAAGGATGGTTGACATCATCTACCACTATGGAGAAGAGCGCTTTGGAGTAAACGCTAGGAGAAGCAACAAAGCAATATCAGCACCAGCCAAAGCCAGGAGGCAGCAAGAGATCGAAATTCTGGTCAGAGAGAGAAGGCAGCTGAGAAAGCAGTGGAAGAAGGCCTCTGATGCAGAGAGAGAGGGTCTCATGCTACTCCAGGGGGACATCAAGTGTCGGTTGGCAACCTTGCGAAGAGCAGAGAACCTGAGGAAACTTCGCAAGAAGAAGGAACACACAAGAACACGGTTCTACAAAAACCCCTTCAAGTTCGTTAAAGATCTCTTCGCTAAGGAAAAAAGCGGAATCCTGAAAATTCCCAAGGAGGAACTGGAAGAACATCTGAAAAAGGGCAACCATGACCCAAAAAGGCACGAACAAATAGTTATCCCACATGACATCCCACCTATTCAACCTCCCGAATTCAATCTGGAGACTGGCCCTCCAAAATGGAAGGAGGTAGAGAGTACAGTACGGCGCGCAAGATCAGCATCAGCCCCTGGGCCGAATGGAGTACCGTATAAGCTCTACAAGAACGCACCAGATGTGCTACGCTATCTTTGGAGGCTCATGAGGATAGTGTGGCAGAAGGGAATAATACCTAAGGGGTGGCGAAGGGCTGGAGGGGTGCTAATTCCCAAGGAGAAGGATGCGACAGACATTGGTCAATTCCGGCCAATCTGCCTTCTCAACGTTGAGGGAAAAATCTTTTTCAGCGTGATAGCACGGAGGTTGTCCACCTACCTGGAGAAGAACAAGTACATTGATACATCCGTACAGAAGGCCGGCATTCCTGGGTTCTCTGGTTGCTTGGAGCATACCAGCATGATCTGGCATCAGATCCAAGCGGCGAAGAAAGACAAAAGAGACATCCATGTCATCTTCCTTGACCTGGCTAATGCCTTTGGATCAGTTCCCCATAACCTCCTCTGGGAATCCTTCAACTTCTTCCACGTTCCATCATCTGTCACTAGTTTAGTAAAAGCCTACTTCGAAGACCTGCAACTGTGCTTTACAACAGCCGACTTTACAACATCATGGCAGCGCGTAGAAGTAGGCATCATGACAGGCTGTACAATCTCACCCCTGGCCTTCACAATGGCCATGGAGGTCATCATCAGGGCTTCAAGATGGGTGGTGGGGGGTGAGCGAACTAAGAACGGGATCCGCCTTCCACCTATCCGAGCATACATGGATGACATGACCACTCTGACCACTACTGCAGCATGTACCAGGCGGCTACTTGGTAAACTGCAGGAGAACATCAAGTGGGCCCGGATGAAAATCAAACCGAACAAGTCACGAAGCATCTCAATAGTTAAGGGACAGCTTAAAAATTTGAAGTTCTGTATTGGTGATGACCCAATACCAACAGTTTCTGAGCAACCTGTCAAAAGCTTGGGTAGATGGTACAACGCAAGCCTCGGAGACAAAGACCAAGTGCAGCAAGTAAGGCAGGATATTACCAATAGTCTGGAAGACATTAACAGTACCCTACTGCCAGGGAAGCTCAAGCTCTGGTGCCTGCAATTTGGACTTCTCCCTCGGGTAATGTGGCCACTCACTGTTTATGAGCTCCCAATAACAACGGTGGAGAAGATGGAGCGAACCATGACTTCATACATCAAGAAATGGCTCGGCGTCCCACGCTGTCTGACTAACATCAGCCTCTATGGCAAAGGGGTCCTTGAACTGCCTATCACAAGCCTCACCGAAGAGTACAAGTGTTCTAAAGTGAGACTCCAGATGACTTTGAAGGACTCCAGAGACCAGACCATCAGCAATGCCGTTCCACTCCTGGTAACCGGACGGAAATGGACACCATCTGACGCGGTGCAGCAAGCTACCTCAGCCCTGAAGCACAGTGACATTGTAGGGCATGTCCAGTTGGGAAGAGGAGGCTTTGGCCTTACGGCAAGTAAGCCAACTTGGCGTAAGGCCTCAACATCAGAAAGGAGGAAAATGGTGGTCGAGGAGGTTCGTCGTCAGGAGGAGACGGAAAGAAGCGCAAAGGCTGTCTCTCTTGTCAGACAGGGACAATGGATGAGGTGGGAAGGTCTGGAGAGGAGAAAGCTTAGCTGGAGGGAGCTCTGGGAAATGGAGGCAAGCAACATCAGCTTCATCATCAGAGCCACCTATGATGTGCTCCCATCTCCAAAAAACCTCAACCAGTGGTATGGCGAGGACCCTACTTGTGCCCTCTGCCCAACTCCAGCAACTCTTAAGCACATCTTGGCCGGTTGTAAGACCTGCCTCACACAAGGTCGTTACACCTGGAGACACAACCAGGTCCTCAAGAGTCTGGCAGCAGCTCTTGAGAGCCAGAGGAATACCACTAACTCCCTGCCCCTGAGAGCGATCGATTCCATCACGGCCCCAACCTTCATCCGAGAGGGGCAGAAAAAGCCCAAACATCCCCCTACCAAAACAGAAGCTGGACAGCTAGCCATGGCCCGGGACTGGAAGATGCTAGTTGATATTGGCCAGCAACTAATCTTTCCACCTGAGATTGCAGTCACCACCCTCAGACCAGACTTGGTTCTCTGGTCCCCTTCATTGAAGACTGTTTATATCATAGAGCTTACAGTCCCATGGGAGAATTCAACGGATGAGGCCTATGAGCGCAAGAAACTGCGCTATATAGAACTGGCAGCAGACGCTCAACAACGAGGGTGGAAAGCGAAAGTCTATCCGGTTGAAGTGGGATGCAGAGGTTTTGTGGCTTCTTCTACCATCAGACTGCTGAAAGACCTTGGCATCCATGGACAGGCTCTGCGACAGACAATTAAATCAGTCTCTGAAGCGGCCGAAAGAAGCAGCCAGTGGATATGGATTAAAAGGAAGGACCCTTGTTGGGCTCAAAGAGCATCAACATGACCCACTCACTAATCCCCCCCACTCTATAACCCACTTGAGAACCCAGGTCACAACCCTCCATGAAGAGGGTGAACAAGGTATGCGGTCAGCTCTAGGCTTGACTCAGGGAAGAGGACGCCTCCTGCCTTGCATAGTCCCGTGGGCTGCGCCATTTAAACAACTAGGCAATTTTCATGATTGGGCATGGGACACAAGCTCAGGTTTGATCACCCTGTTGCTGGCCACCTTTGATGAGGGTGTTTAGTATTGAAAGGCCGAAACACCCCATGATTCAAAGGCATACTACTGATGATGTGTCCCAAATTTACATCTTTCCCATATCTGAGGTACAGCTCCCACGCCACTCTTAACATCAAGGCAAACCTCATGTGCATACCATCCATTGGCACAATGGACAGTTTAACATCACGTCCCGTGTTTTTTTTTTATTTTTTTCCAATGCTTAAAAAGAAATTACGTAATAAAAGACATTAAATGTTGCAATTCCCCAACTCTGGACTAAGTTGCAGATGTTCTCTCACTTTAACAACTATTAAAATAAAGTGCTCTGTGACTGGAAAGCGGAAGAAATAAAACCACCGGTAGAGTCATTTAGTCATTCGTTCAACTGATTCATTCAAACAGCTGATTCATTCAGAAACGAGGCCAGTGACTGTCTTTATTGAATGGGTTACTGAATCATTGACTTTACTCAATTTGTGAAATTTTTTTTTATCATTCGCTATTTACACGGAATGCAATAAAATCTTAGACGTTCTCTTGAAAAGCTTCAGTGCTTCCGTAGTTATTTTTCTTTATTGACATTTTAATCAGACTTCTTGTCCGATCGGGGAAGTAAAATTCTCTCTAGCTTGCCCTTTTAAAAAATCTGCTTGTCCCAAACTAGCGTAAATCGAGCCCTGTGATTCCTCCACAGTTTACTTGGGCCCTACACATATCACAGATTGCAAACCTTTTGTCTTCTTCACTCACAGAAGAACTTCCATGCCAATGACAAGCAGATGTGAGCATAAGTGACTGGTCCAGGCCTATCATGGAGAAATTCTGGTCCCTGGCCGGTTGATCAGTGCATATCTAGAAATTAATACAATTATGGAAAAGCCATGGAAATTGCTTTGAAGAATTGACATTTTCTAGCTATGCTGTGCGGTAAAATATTTAACCTGTTGAATATTTATTTGTTTTGAGTAAAAGTGATGCCTTTTTTAATTTCTTTTTTTAGGGATTAGTTCACCAAAAAATGAAAATTGTGTCATGTACTCACCCTCATGTTGTTCTGTGGGACATAAAATTTAATATTTTGATGAATGTTGATAGCCAAACAGTTTTGATTCTTGTTGACTTCCATTATATAAATAAAAATCTTATGTTAATTAAGTGTACCCGAAATTGTTTCAGTCGTAAAGCTTTGGATTAGAAAAATATGAAAGTGAAAATTCTGATAGGTTTTAATTTTTTGCTGGACTGTCACTTTAACAAAGCACATAGGCTGATTCATTAGCTAATCAGTCTTAATCAAAATTATTTGTAATATCGTATTCTTTTATCAAAAACAACTGGAAAGGTCATAGAAATGAATTTGTCAAAGTGTGGAACCCTCTTATATCTTTCCGACTAATGTAAAATTTGTTATTCAGTATTATGTTACATAATGAAAATCATCTGTTTTTGGTTCCTACAGCTGGAGTGCTCTGAAGAGTTGGGTGATCTGGTGAAGTCTGTGGATCCAACTCTTGCTCTTAGCGTTTATCTAAGGGCCAACGTTCCTAACAAAGTGATCCAGTGTTTCGCAGAGACCGGGCAGTTCCAGAAGATTGTACTGTATGCCAAAAAGGTGAGTTTAAATGTGTTTCCTGGAACTAAACGTGCCAGTATTCGGTAATGTGATAGGGCACTTCAAATACAGTGAAATAAACAAGCAGGTGTTAGAAGCGCATGAGTGAAGTTCTGGATGAAAGCACACTTTCACTCTCTGACAGCAGATGGTGCTAAACAGCAGAAATGCAGCCGTTACCCTGAAAACCCCATAAATAAAGCAGCTGTACTACTTTCTATTTCTGAAACGTGCTTAAATTATTTAAACATCATTCAGATTTGTGTATGCGATATTGTGTTCATCACAGTACCAAATACTTAAATATTTAAACTTAATATGCTATTTATTTTCAAACTTTTTTACATTTTAATCTGGACTTTCAACATGCCCTTGATATTGTTTGAAAGTGTTTTGATTTCTTTATTGTTCCGTCACACTTTATATTAGGGCTTCATTAGTTGACGTTAGTTATTCATTAGTTAACAAACTGCCAATGAAAGGTTCTTCTGAACATTGGTTAATCTAAGGTAATTCCAATATTTAATAACATGTTGTTAAAATTTGCAAACTAAGTGCAATGGTGCTATTTAATGAGCTAACATGAACTAAGAGGTTTTTTTTTTAAACAAAGAATTATAACTTCTGTAACAAATGTAGCTAATACTCATTGTGAATGTTAATGCATTTACTAAGGTTAATTAATGAGATCTTTATTGTAAAGTGATACTTATTGGTCTTTAGAATTATATCTTTAATCCGTGTCAAATATTTTACTTTGTTTTTTTATGTAGTGCTTTATTATATTTAAATGTTCAGTTATTTTTGTTCTAAGAAAAAGGTAATAAACCTGTTATACTGTATTGACAACCCTTTTTTTTTGCTACTAAAATTCAATATCATGATGATAAAAGTATTAGCAATTAATTGCAGCATGAAAATTTAATACTGACATATCCCTACCGGACTCTAAATTTCACACTGCTCTGTAAGCTGCTCTGTTTGTGTGAGAGATTTAATATTTGAGCTCCATCCTCTAATGCGTGGCCATCTGTGTGCAGGTTGGCTACACTCCAGACTGGATCTTCCTGTTGAGGAACGTCATGCGGATCAGTCCAGAACAAGGCCTGCAGTTCTCCCAAATGCTCGTTCAGGATGAGGAACCTCTGGCTGACATCACTCAGGTCTAATAGCATTTTGTATTTCCTCAGTTGTATATCTTGTATTTCTTGTACTGTATACAAATTTGGACTGGATGTAATCATTTCTGATGATAAAGTAGGTGAAGTTTTAATAACAAATTTTTTTGCTTATTCTACAGATTGTGGATGTGTTTATGGAGTATAACCTGATCCAGCAGTGCACTTCTTTCCTGTTGGATGCCCTGAAGAACAACCGCCCCACTGAAGGTCCTTTGCAGACTCGTCTGTTGGAGATGAACTTGATGCATGCCCCACAGGTGCTCACTACAAACATCAGCACCACGCACCTCACTTACTTTCCTATTTTGCAAAGTTTTGTATAATGCCATGGTATTTCTTGCCCTGTTTAGGTTGCAGATGCCATCCTGGGGAACCAGATGTTCACCCACTATGACCGGGCCCATGTGGCTCAGCTGTGTGAGAAGGCAGGTCTTCTACAGAGAGCTCTGGAGCACTACACTGACCTGTATGACATCAAACGGGCCGTTGTCCACACCCATCTGCTCAATCCAGAGGTATGTCACACAATTTGCTTCGACTTTTGCACCCAATGTTACTGTATCATTCATTTGCCTTTATTTGAATGGAATAAGACTCTTAAATGTTGATAGTTGTGTTGATGGCCGTCAGTGTTTTGGTGCTTCTTCTCTGATTGATGTGGTATTATGTTGTGCTCTGGTCGCAGTGGCTGGTGAACTTCTTCGGTGCTCTGTCGGTGGAGGACTCTCTGGAGTGTCTGAGAGCCATGCTTTCTGCTAACATCAGGCAGAACCTCCAGATCTGCGTCCAGGTGGCCTCCAAGTATCACGAGCAGCTCTCCACCCAGTCGCTCACAGAGCTCTTTGAGTCCTTCAAGAGCTTTGAGGGTAAGAATGCTGAAATACTTTCAATGCACTGTAACCGGTTTTCCTGAAATTAGGGCAGGACAATGTAGCTTAAAGGGATGGATCTCCTTCAACTGCTCCCCTTTGACTTTTATAGTTTTTTTTCCCCATTCTATGGAACTCAATGGGGTCTGGCAACAGAAGGTGAACTATCCCTTTAGAGTAGTTTTGTTTTAACCACATTCTTTGTGTACCTCCATATTTGTATATTTGGTCTGACTTGTCCAAGTAATTTTAATAACAGTGCATTACTGTTTTTACAATAAAGTGCTAGAGTTGTTCCGATTCAGATGCTAGTATCGGAAATATCACTGATACCACAACAAATTCTGGCATCGGCGAGTACATGAACCCATATACTGATCCGATACCATTTTCTTAAACAAGACCTAGTTATGATCGCTAACTTTGCCCAACCGCTGCACGGTTCTTCTTCGCTGCTCAGAATGCGAAGCGAAGAAGAAATGAAAACGCGTTAGCAGTATGTCCACTGTTTAGCAGTATTTCACACTGGACCAACCAGACAGTAAAACGGCGACTAGGGATGCCACAAGTACTGGCACTTCACTACCAAGTCGGTGCTGAAAATTAAAAAATGTGATTATACCAGCGTCTCTGTAGTAACGGTAGTAAGTTACAGACTCCCGAGTATATTTGGTACCAGCAGCTGCGTTCAGTTGCTTCCGTGATAGTCTAAGTGCAGGGCTCCTTTAATATTCGCAGAGTGTCTGTGAATATTAAACTGCAAAATAATATTTAAATATTACTCCTGCAAATTCTACATCTCTGTGGGTGACGGGCGCAGGTGTGTGGGAGCTCGCTGTTTTACAGCCTCTGCCATGTGTCACTATGTGAGGACAGGAACGCATAAACCGTCACTTCATGAGAATTTACCATTTCATTTGAGAAAACAGTTATATCATAAACACAGACACTCAAAGATCTTCATGGCAGCCCATCAAAATAAATGTTCGGTTTAACGTGGGTAAATTGACAATATATTAAGCTACTGTTGTAGCTTACAGTAGATTTAGCTATGTCTATATGTAGTAATAATAATACGTCTCTATTAATAATAATAATAATTATGCCTAGACGGTTGCTTGTTTTTTGCTTGTTTTGTTGTAAAGAGATTATCTGATTAATATATAATTTTTTATATTCCTAAACTTATTTGTTGAGCTGCTTCGGAATCGGTATCGGGAAGAGAAAAAGGATATCTGAACAACTCTATAAAGCGCCACATGGTCACTTACCTGAAAAAAAGTTAAAACTAGGGATGCATCTATACCACTTTTTTCCCAGAACGAGTCTTTCAGTGCTTTAATTTTTTGGCACTCCCAGATACGATACCTTTTATTTGCATTTGTAATTAAAAAAAAATATTGGCTACCCTATAATTTTAGTTTGTTTTATATTTACAATTTAGTTTAAATCCAGATGATGCATGTGCTAAGGGAGCAAACAGAAGTCAAGATCAAGCAACAGAAGTGCACACTCTCTTTCTCTTTAACAACCAATAACTCTAGTAACTTGTTTTTTTGCATTGGTTTACTCACTTGCTTTTTTTGACGCATCTGATGAACTGTAAATTTTCCAGTGATGTCTGTCAGAAAGGGATATTCCATTCTACTCTTAGTTTGTTCTGTTGTTAGTGATGCTTTATCTGGACACAGCTCTGTTCACATGCTATGTGATATCAGTTAATTTTTTACCAATATGAGTACTGGAGTGCAATATCAGGCCTGATACCAATATAGTTTAATACAGTTGTTTTAAATTGGTTACTTGATTTCCGTTTGAACTAAATGATGGAAATGAATCTGATCTCACGAGCATGTGTGTTCGGTTGTCCTGCAGGTCTATTCTACTTCCTGGGCTCCATTGTAAACTTCAGCCAGGATCCAGAGGTTCACTTCAAATATATCCAGGCTGCTTGTAAAACTGGTCAGATCAAAGAAGTGGAGAGAATCTGCAGAGAGAGCAACTGTTACGATCCTGATCGTGTGAAGAATTTCCTCAAGGTATGACTCCTGAAGGGCTCTTGAATTTGTTTAGGCTTTTAAAAAGCATCTTGAAATGAAGTTAATTGTGCCCTTAAGAACAGTTTATCTTGTCTTTAACAGGAAGCCAAACTGACCGACCAGCTGCCCCTCATCATTGTGTGTGACCGCTTTGACTTTGTCCATGACCTTGTGCTCTACTTATACCGCAACAACCTCCAGAAGTACATCGAGATCTATGTTCAGAAGGTACTCGAGACATGATTGCAGCGACTCTTGTGATTCTCACGTGATCTGCTCGGCTCTCGGTGTGGTGTTTCTGTGGCAGTGGCTGATTGAGCGATTAACTGGTTTTGTCAGGTGAACCCCAGCCGTTTACCCGTGGTGATTGGAGGGCTGCTGGATGTGGACTGCTCTGAAGACGTCATTAAGAACCTCATTCTGGTGGTCAGGGGCCAGTTCTCTACTGATGAGCTTGTGGCCGAGGTGGAGAAAAGAAACAGGTGTGTTCTGTTGGCCAGTATTACTCCGCTAAACTGAGTCATGCTGCAGTTTTAATTGTACTAAATAAGTAAAATATTTAACACGGTTCATGTTAATATAGAAAGTGTTTCATTGCTGTGATCCATTGACAAGTAACAGTTCACACCGTTTAGACTTGATACATAATATTTAAGAAATGATTAATAAATAAGAATCAAATCATAATATTGTTCATCATATTAATTAATAATATTGTTCATCAGCTTAAGAATGAACACTTTTAGATGGTGGTCTAAATGTATAAATCTGCTAAATCAGGCACAGTTACGCACAATTCAAATATTGCCAAATTTCTATAATCATATTGGCCAGTAATAGTGTTTTATATTGTTGTGGGCTGATTTGACTAAAATTAGTCTGGTTCTGGTTTGCATTGGTCTAAAATTGACTATTTTGATCTCTTTGACAGACTGAAGCTGCTTCTGCCGTGGTTGGAGGCCCGTATCCACGAGGGCTGTGAGGAACCTGCTACCCATAATGCCCTGGCTAAGATCTACATTGACAGCAACAACAACCCTGAGCGCTTCCTCCGAGAGAACCCCTACTATGACAGCCGTGTGGTGGGCAAGTACTGCGAGAAGAGGGATCCTCATCTGGCCTGTGTGGCTTATGAGAGAGGACAGTGTGACCAAGAGCTCATCCATGTAAGGAACAGGGGTGCAGAATATTTGAAGAGATTTTTTTGAGTGTTTATTGATAATGCCAGTTCCTAAAATGGAGGGAAATTGCTATTTCGCTTTTCTTTGACCTTCACAGGTTTGCAATGAGAACTCGCTCTTCAAGAGTCTGTCCCGATACCTTGTGCGTCGTAAGGACCCCGAGCTGTGGGCTAGTGTGCTTCTGGAAAGCAACCCTTACAGGCGACCCCTAATCGACCAGGTGCAAATTAGAAGATATCATAAAAGTCAATATGAAGATTTATTTGCAGCCCATTTTAGTTCCTTCATTTTACATCTCCCAGCAGAATGGCATAACTTTGAAAAAAAATCAATTGATAATTGGAGTTACATACTAGAATGTAACCAAATGGTTGAAGGGGAGGAGCTTCACAATTGGTTATTGGTGATGTCATCAGAAAAGTAACATTGTTCCAACCTGTTCCTTGAAGGCTAGATATACCATGCCAATGCTTTAGGAAAGAAAATCGGGCAATTTCATGTTGACTTCAAGTAGGTTGATGAGTTTTAATATGAAAAAGTGCTTCAAAACTTTAGAATTAAATACAGCTTATGTTCCCGCCCACCACAGGTTGTTCAAACTGCCCTCTCTGAGACCCAGGACCCTGAGGAAGTGTCCGTTACTGTCAAAGCTTTCATGACTGCTGACCTACCCAATGAACTCATTGAACTTCTAGAGAAGATTGTTTTGGACAACTCCGTTTTCAGTGAACACCGGTAATTTCATCCAAGCTGTGACGGAAAATAATTTCCATAAATGAATTTAGGTTGTTAAACCTTTGCTTTTCCATTATTCGTGTCCCAGGAACCTGCAGAACCTCCTGATCCTGACGGCCATCAAAGCTGACCGCACTCGTGTCATGGAGTACATCAACCGCCTCGACAACTACGACGCCCCAGACATCGCTAACATCGCCATTAGCAATGAGCTCTTCGAGGAGGCTTTTGCGATCTTCAGGAAGTTCGATGTGAACACATCAGCAGTGCAGGTGAATCTTATCTCTCAAATATCATCTTAATATATTCTATATATGTTATGTATAACATGTTTCTTGCCCTTAGTTTATTTTTCCTGTTTTTGCGATCTCAAATAATTAGTTGTCTTTCTTGACTGTAGGTTCTTATTGAGCACATTGGAAATCTTGACCGGGCCTATGAGTTTGCGGAGCGCTGTAATGAACCGGCCGTGTGGAGTCAGCTGGCTAAAGCACAGCTGCAGAAGGGGCTGGTGAAAGAGGCCATTGACTCTTACATCAAAGCTGATGACCCCTCGGCCTACATGGAAGTGGGACAAGCTGCAGCCCAAAGCGGTAAGAACCAATAAAAAGTGCCTGGTTCTTGACTAAATCCAAAACATTCCAAGTTGAGATGTTCTTAAATATGGGAAATGGTCTAGAAGTGAGATTATCGTTGTCTTCTCCTCAGGAAACTGGGAGGATCTGGTCAAGTTTCTGCAGATGGCTCGTAAGAAGGCCCGTGAATCGTATGTAGAGACAGAGCTGATCTTTGCCCTTGCCAAGACTAACCGTCTGGCTGAACTGGAGGAGTTTATCAATGGACCAAACAACGCACACATTCAACAAGTATGAGTCTCCTACTTTGGCTAAATGTATTACACTGCTGGATTAGAAATTAATGGGCCAAAATTTGGCACCGAAAATACAGATTTTCAAGAAAAAAGAAAATAGATGACAATTCTTTAAATTTTCATAAATGTATTTTTCAGTTTCAATATTTGCTGTATTTGGATATATTTAGATGTAAAATAAACTTATAAACTTTAGTATTTTACATAAACTGAAAATTTGGAAAATTAAATACAAAAAAGTTTGAGTAAATCAGTTCTGAGCTATTAAATAATTCCATTTAGTTAAAAATTGACAAATTCCTGCAGTGTTTTTTTGTAAATGTCTGATCGATTAATGTCTGAACTTATGTTGCTTTTTTCTGTCTAGGTTGGTGACCGATGCTATGACGAGAAGATGTACGAGGCAGCTAAACTACTTTATAACAATGTATCCAACTTCGGCCGTCTGGCCTCCACTCTTGTGCATCTTGGCGAGTATCAGGCTGCTGTCGATGGGGCCCGCAAAGCCAACAGCACAAGGACCTGGAAAGAGGTCTGGTTATACATTCTTGTTCTTTTCTGTAGTTGCAGAAACCATTTTAAGTTGCAGATTAATTGGTGTTTATGTGAATCGCTTTGATCCCGTTTGTTTTGCCTCTATATATTCTGTTTACATTGGGATGTTGCCTGCTTGTAGGTTTGCTTTGCCTGTGTTGATGGGAAGGAGTTTCGTCTGGCTCAGATGTGTGGATTGCATATTGTCGTTCATGCTGATGAACTTGAGGAGCTCATCAACTACTACCAGGTGAGAATGATTTAATTTAATTTCGGTTTGATGACATTTTCATAGCCTGAGATATAAAGTGTTCCCACAGTCATGAAAAGTTGGGAAAATATCCATAATCCTTATAATTCTATAGTAAATTAAGATGTAATATTTAATATAGGGCTGTCACAATTCCTCGATTCAATTCGAGTACTCAATTAAAAAAGAAAAAAAACATTTGACTGCAATTTGCCTGAGTAGAATTGCGAAATTCACAGACGAAAATCCATGAAATGCATTATCAGACAGTTTTCCATGGCTGCCTGATATATTTAACCCATTTAAAAATCAAAGCTTAATGCTATTCGTGAATTCACATATGCTGCGATTCATTTAAATAGGTAAATGCAATTCAGGTTTAAGATGTTTAATTATTTACATGGTAGGGTAGGTACATCTGTGTCAGTGCAGCTCAGTTAACAGTAAATGCTGCTCCACACAAACTGTCATCATCTCAGTAAAGTGAAAAAACAGTCGTCAAGAGTGTTGCCATCTTCTGCAGGCATTTGTTATAATGCATAGTGTACATTAGTTCTATTGTTTATAATACATTATGTATTTAAAGTTTTCTTCAAAAATTCTTTGATTACTTGCTTTTGGTACTTTATTGGAACTAATTATTGCCTCATTGCTATTATATCTGTATTAGAAGTCATTTTTAAAGTATATTGTTAATTTTTATTACCACTAAGAATTAATTATAATTATCCGATTACTCGATTAATAGTCAGAATAATCGACCGATTACTCAATTACCAAAATAATTGTTAGTGACGGCCCTAATTTACTATAAAATACTAGTTAATAGTGTGATATAACGACACTAAATTTTACAATATTTCTTTGACTAGAAATTGTTCTTTGTGAATTTAATAATTACTGCTTTTATAAACAAAATCCTACTACAGGATTACAAACAAAACAGAGTAAAGTATATGGAAAATAGTAATTGTTGTCCAAATTGGACTCTATTAAAATGATCCAATTCAAAGTTTAAGAAGAACCTCCTTAGTGTGTCTGGCCATCTTGGAGTCCAGCAGCACTGATATTTGCGGTTTCTCCATCAGGACCGCGGCTATTTCGAGGAGCTGATCACCATGCTGGAGGCGGCGCTGGGGCTGGAGCGCGCTCACATGGGCATGTTCACAGAACTGGCCATCCTCTACTCCAAATTCAAACCACAGAAGATGAAGGAGCACCTGGAGCTCTTCTGGTCCAGAGTCAACATTCCCAAGGTCTGTCTGCTTCAAATCAAATGTTGATTGATAAAAATGGAGTTCTTATACATTGCATTCACAGTGTGAGTGCATCACTGTGCGCTCTCGTTCTCTTAAAATGCGCAAATGGCTTCAAATCACATCACGTTTGCACAATAAGTGAGCTGCACACTGCACAGTTGACTCCTGATCGGAGCACCCCTATTATATTTTTTCCAAACTAATTAGCATTAAAATAGCAAACAGTGGTTCATCTCCATGTATTGGCTGATGGAGCAAATTGAAGAAACAGTTCATGCGTCTGTTCAGGTTTTGAGGGCAGCAGAGCAGGCTCACCTGTGGGGAGAGCTAGTCTTCCTGTATGATAAGTATGAGGAGTATGACAACGCCATCATCACCATGATGAACCATCCTTCAGATGCCTGGAAGGAGAGCCAGTTCAAGGACATCATAACCAAGGTATTGTCACATACTTTGGGTTTAGGACTTTGTCCAACTTTTTTCACTCGTTTGGACTGAAAAGGTAGTATTTCTTTTCTGTTGAATCTTGTTTTAGGTTGCGAACGTTGAGCTGTATTACAAAGCCACCCACTTCTACCTGGAGTTCAAACCGCTGTTACTGAATGACCTGTTGATTGTACTTTCCCCGCGTCTTGACCACACTCGTGCTGTCAACTTCTTCAGCAAGGTACTGTGTGTGACTTCTCTTAACCCTTACAGCCACCGTTTGGCAATATTTAACCAAATGTTTTGATTTGTTGTTTTCAGGTCAAACAGTTGTCGTTGGTGAAACCCTACCTGAGGTCTGTACAGAACCACAACAACAAGGCTGTAAATGAGGCACTAAATAATCTCTTCATCATGGAGGAGGATTATCAGGTTTATATCAGATGCACCATTTTGGAACCAGCCTGTAATTTTAAACGCAATATCTTGGTTGGCAGCTTTGTGATCTATTGTCTTTTGTGTTTTTCTCCACAGGCTCTGCGCACATCCATCGATGCCTACGATAACTTTGATAACATATCCCTGGCTCAGAGCCTAGAGAAGCACGAACTCATCGAGTTCAGGCGAATCGCCGCCTACCTGTTCAAAGGCAACAACCGCTGGAAACAGAGCGTGGAGCTCTGCAAGAAAGACAAACTTTACAAGGTCTCACCTTCAGCCTACCGTCTCTTATACCAGGGCTTTTAAGTATTTTATGTACCCTTATGTGAGGGACTCGTATGCCAAAGCTTAAAAGGTGTTAATATATATATATATATATATATATATATATATATATATATATATATATATATATATATACAGTATAATATATATACATATATACAGTATAATATTTTTTTTTTTTTTTTTAATTTTAGCTTTACATTTTATAAGAATTATTTATTTAATCTTATTGTATATTTATTTTGATTTAAACAAATTTTACTCATTTACTTATTGATCTAATGTATTTTTGTCTTATTGTATTTTTTTTTACTCCTATTATTACTTGCATTATCAAGTTTTATTTTTATCCAATTCTTATTTTAATTGAATTTATTTAGTCTTATTTGCTTATTAATACAATTTATTTATAAAACTTAATTTAATGTAATTTAACTTATATTAATATACACACACAGTTTTTCTTTAAACCTTTCTATGGACCCCCTAGTACTTAAATTCCTTCAGTTTGAAAAGCCCTGTCCCAACCTCATGGGATGTCATACTGAGAATGTTGCCCAGTTTTTGGCAGGACCTTGTTCACTGAATCTTTGTTCTTGTATCTCTTCTGCAGGACGCAATGCAGTATGCTTCAGAGTCAAAGGACACAGAGTTGGCTGAGGAGCTGCTGCAGTGGTTCTTGCAGGAAGACAAGAAAGAGTGTTTTGCTGCCTGCCTGTTCACCTGCTACGACCTGCTGAGGCCCGACGTGGTCCTGGAGACCGCCTGGAGGCACAACCTCATGGACTTCTCCATGCCCTACTTCATCCAGGTCATGAGGGAATACCTCAGCAAGGTGAGCCTCCATCCATCCTCTGGGTCTGATGGTGAACACAGTTTGGGATGGTAGATGCTTTAAGCCCATAACACACTGTATGATTTTAGCAATCCTATAAGATCACTACATGTCACACTGTGCGACATGGATCTTATAAACCTGGCTACGACGTGTGTGTAAACCAAAGATCCTCAGATCTGGCCCATGAGATCCACTTTCCTGCAGAGTTTAGCTTTAACCCTAATCAAACACACCTGAGCATGCTAATCAATGTCTTCAGGATCATTATAAAATCACAGGAAGGTGAGTTTGATTAAGGCCGGGCATACACTGTGCGATTTTCATCCGATTTTGAGCCGAATTCTGACTCGTGCGACTTTTCTTTTTTTTTTCTTTTTTTTTTCGGGTCGGGCCGATTTTCAGCATTTTCATGCGTCATTAGTCGTGCAGTATTCGTGCAGTGTGCAAGGGGAAACGAGAGGCGATTAACTTCTCCCCACCGGCAATCGGTTGGTCGGATGGATTTCTGACATATCAGAAATTTTGGTCCCCTCTCATGAGGTATCGCACTATTGAAGCAGGGCTACGAAATATAAAAAAAAAGAGGTTCACGTTGCAAAATGGATAAACCATATTGGCCACGGCCTCCGAGCCACCTGCTTGTCTAGATATGTCTATGCCTTTTTTTTGGGGGGACGTTTCAGCACACAGAATTGCGCATATCACCAAAGCAGTGCGTTTATCCTGGGAAAGCATGTTTATTCAGAAACCGCCACAAACATCCGGGTTCTGAGGGATCCTACGTGTTGATTCGGTTGATTCCTCACGTACAGTGTGAGCAGTCATATCGCAACTCGACGATCGGACCGTACAATGAGCGCATAAAAATCGTGAGCTTTGGCTTTACATCGCAAGCGTTCTACTCGTACAGTGTGAGTTGGTACCTTGCCAAAATCGCAAAGAAATCGCACAGTCTATGCCTGCCTTAAGGTTGGAGCTAAACTCTACAGTGCATTGGCCGTCCAGGACCAGATTTGAGGAGCCTTGACCTAAGGTTCTGTATACACCTGGTCACTTAATGCATTTTTTCTGATCGGCGAGCTAGATTTTCTAAAGATCCTGAAGACATTGACTAGCATGCTCAGTTGTGATTGATTGAGGCTAGAGCTAAACTCTGCGGGGAAAGTGGATCTTGTGGGCCGGTTTTTAGGATTTTTATAATGTAACTATATCACTTTCAAAAGTTTAGATTTATAGTCACCCTGTGTAATATTAAATAATTTGAACAAAAAGTGAAAAAAAAACAAAAAAAAAACAAATGCTAGTGGATTAACAGAGGACATTTGATTTGTATCTTCTCTGATTTCCCGCGGTTCATTTCTTTGAACACTTCTGGTGATTGCTGCTTTTGTTCTCTACTTGCTTTTTGCAATGCTGCACTGTTAAGTTTGCTTTTTCTTAAGCTGCCACTCTTAAATTCCCTTTCAGGTTGATGCAATTACGGAAAAGGTGAAGGTTCACTCTTATTCCATCTTTAACCCTTGTAGTTTGGAAGACTGAAACCTTGAAGAATCTGCATGAGTTTTTCCCTCCCATGTCACTCTGCTGCTTTTAAATAGATACCTTAACTAGACTTTCCTTGAGTTTCTTCTAGATTACTGATCATCCGTTTGCCAGACGCTGTGGTTGGCCTCTTCAGAAAGCTGGAATTTGCTGATGAATGCAATGAAACTGGAATTGCATTTATTGCCAACTAGACTATTTGAATAAAAAAAAAAACGAATTGTTAAAGTTCATCAGCCAATTCTGTTGTAGACTGATTTTTAGGTAATTAGGTTCAAAATGAGATAACGGCAAAATGAAGTGACCACATTTT
This sequence comes from Carassius gibelio, assembly GCF_023724105.1. Taxonomy (NCBI): domain Eukaryota; kingdom Metazoa; phylum Chordata; class Actinopteri; order Cypriniformes; family Cyprinidae; genus Carassius; species Carassius gibelio. Next base: position 16,233,841 of record NC_068410.1, on the reverse strand, counting down.
CATACTTAATACTAGCATTAAACTAAGAGTTGCATGGTTGCTTGATCTGTTTTCAAGCTGCAATCTATCGACAGCAATGAGAAAGTGTGGTCCTTCACAGAACTAAAACCATTGTATGCTGTAGATACTTCACAAGCATGTGTTTTAACGTGTTAGTAGCAACCTTAAAAGGTCAGGGATCGTAGCTGTTTGTTTTGCCTGCCTCTGGAAGCCGTGAATGGCTGTTTAACCCATCTCTCACCCCGTCACACCTTCACTCTTACTTTCTCTCATACACTCTTTTTAACATGGGAATAACAAACTACACCTGTGGCATGATTTCTTCCTCTCAACGAAACTTCGATCCTTCCAATCTCTTTAAGCCTGCTCAACAGAATAATACTCGAATGTTTAAAAGTTGACATCTGGGGCCCGTTCTTTGTACGTCGCTTATTACATCTGAGATCAAATGACACATACAAGATGATATCATCGTGCTAATCATGATCCGGCTAACTGGGTTCTTCGAACACACCTGTTGTGTATGATTAGTATCGCTGGATTGCGTTATCTGAGATATTTGCTCGTTCATGTGTTGTCTTAAAAGGGGATATGTATCGATACTCGAAACCATGATCAGCAGTGCAGCGATTGCAAGACGGCAAGGTAATGACGTCATATAATTTAAAACGACACCCGACGAAAAATTTGACAAATTTCTGGACTTTTATAAGGAAACAGCCGAGCGAACAAAACTACATAAATGTTATAATAGATACATGAAACAGATAATAGATACATGTTTTTATTTTATTAGAATTTTTTTCATGATTCCCAATTATTTAGATTAGCAATTTATAATAGTTGTGCAGTCTTTACATTTTTATTTCAATGTAGAAATTATCTATTCATTTCATTTTATATTTGGACAGATTTGTTACGTGACAGCATTAATGAAAGTTTCTTAAGGGTCCATATCATGTTATCTGCATCTCCTGCGCTTTTATAATAGCGGTCATCACTCAAAATAATGCACGACTATTATCTGCATAGCATGTGTGTAAGACTCTAATACAATTATGAAGTAATAATTTTATGACAAATAAATATTTAGGCTGTTATCGACTACACAGCATTTTTATATTATTTTTTAAATATTTTTTTAATGATTATTATTTTAAATTATTGTCCCTGGATCAGTACGATACCCTTGTAATAAAGTAGCAGTGGTAGCAGACACATTTTGAGTATCAGTTCTGGTTGAAAAGAAGCGATCTAATCCTGTTTACATGAAATAAGTCTGGTCCTCAGCAGGTTTAAGCTTACGGACCTGTTGCTATGACAGCAGCTCCGGGATGAGCTTCGAAGAACCAAACGATCCAAGGCACGCCAAATCGTCAACAATCAAATCCAGCTAACTGAGTTAGCGACGTACGAAGAACTGGCCCAAGGGCTCTGTTCTTCGAAGGCACCTGTTGTTGATGATTAGTCTGGCTGGATTGAATTATCTGAGATAATTGTGTGTTCATGGTTTGGTTTAAAGGGGGTTGTGTGTCGATACTCGAAACCACGATCAGCAGTGCAGCGATTGGCTGGCGGCAAGACAGCAACGTAATGACATCATATAATTAAAAAAGACACCTGACGAAAAACTTGACAAATTTCTGGACTTTTATAAGGAAACAGCCAAAAGAACAAAACTACATAAAAGTTATAATAGATAAATTAAAATGTAATTTAAAAAATTTTACGATTCCCAATTATTTAGATTCACGACTTCTATTATTTGTACAGGCTTTACTAGGCTTTACATTTTTATTTCAATGTGGTAATTAGCAATTCATATTTCAAATAAATGTTATATTTGAACAGATTTGTTACGTGACCGCATTAATTATAGTTTCTTAAGGGTCATGATCATGTTATCTGCATCTCCTGCAATCCATCAAGTCATTCCCATGATAGCTGTTATTGTTCAAATTAATGCATGTAATTATTTTATGATGAATAAATCTTTCAGTGACTAAAATTCTCTATAGTATTAAAGACTACACAACATTATTATATTATCTTTGAATAAATTTTAAATGATTATTATTTTAAATTGTCACTGTATGAGTAGGATGCTCTACTAATAAAGTAGTGATGGTAGCGGAGAGATTTTAAGTATCAATTCTGCATAAAAAGATGCGATCTATTCCTGTTTACATGACATAAGCCTGCTCCCGAGCAGGTTTAATCTTACAGACCTGTCGGTATGACAGCAACTCCGGGATAAGCTTCGAAGACCAATCCAAGATCTTGCCAAATCATCAACAATCAAATCCAGCTAACGTAGTTGGCGACGTACGAAGAACGAGACCCAGCTCTATGTAGAGAACTGAAATCAAATACAACATTTAAAGGGACAGTTTACACAAAAATGACAATTCCTTAATCATTTATTTACCCTCAGGATGTCGCAAACCTGTATGAGTGACTTTCTTCTGTGAAACACAAATGGAGAAATTTTGAAGAATTTCAAAGGTGCTCTTTTCCATATATATGAAAACGACAAAACAGATGGTGCCACGCTCCAAAAATGACCATACAGATCAACAACTCCAGAACCCATTCACTTTCATTACATGTTTTGAATATTCTTCAAAATGACTACTTTTGTGTTCCACTGAAGTAAAAAAAAAAAAAAATAGATTTGGAATGACACGAGGGTGAGTAATTGATAACAGAGTTGTATTTTTATTTGCATTATTGCTTTAAATCATAATTCAAATCATTCAAGGATGAGTAAGACACCCAGAACAGTCTAACCTTTGTAACTTGGCTTTTAGTTGCTTATTTGTCATCTATATCAGATTATGGTTTTGGTTGTTTTATGGTGCTAAGGCATCTATTGGTCTTTTGTAAGTTATTCGCACAGTGACTTCTTTTTCTCGCAGGAGCATCTTTCACGGAACCTATCAAGTGAGCAGTGTCCTCTGACCATAAATTGATAATTAATAGGATGCTGACTGACTGTATGGGGGACCATCTTTGCAGTACCAAGTCTTTATCGATTGAACTGACAAAGCCTTAGTGACCATGATTACATGTGAAATGCATAGACCAGTAGTACATACATGATAGGATGCTTATTTCAATGGGAAGTGTTTGTCACTGGGTATGGAGTGCCTTGGCAAGAAGCTTGTGCCCCAAGACCTGCTTTGAAAGCGTTTGCACCTCGTATTAAGCTTGGCTTTATGCATCTCCCATGAATGGTCCCATCCATCAGTCATTGCCCCGTTCTTCTTCAAAGTATTTATCTCTCCTCATTGTTCCTCTCTTCTCCTCCTTTCTCGCTCTCCTTCATTCAGGTTGATAAGTTGGATGCTTCAGAGTCTTTGAGGAAAGAGGAAGAACAGCTCACAGAGGCACAACCCATTGTCTACGGTATGACCAAGATAGAAAAACTTTTTATAGCTCCGCTTCAAATTATTGATCAAGCAATATGTTATTTATTTGGCTAATAAAGATATTTAGAAGGCACTTATTTGTTTTTTTTATATATTAGATTTTAATACTTATTTATTAGGTTTTATTTAAAATAATTATTCTTTTAACAATTTCTTATTGTTTTGTCTTTGTGTTTATTTTTGTTGTTATTTTGTGTTTTTGGTTTTGTTTTGTTTGTTTGGTTTAATACTAGCAAGCATGAATGAAATGTATATTTAATTCACATAAATAATTAATGTAATATTTTCACTCAAATTTTTGCTGTAACCTCAAAATACGTAATATGTCACAATATATTAGTTTATCATGTTACATGTTTTGTACATTTTATGTAGATTTTTTTTCCTGTTGTTTAACGCTATGAAATATAAATATAAGAGAGTAATTTTTATTTAATTTGCATTTATAAAAATAATTGCAGTAACCTTAAAATACAAAATATGCCAAAATATAAATTCATTGTTTCACATTTAAAAATAAATGTTTAATAAATTTATATTTAATGCACATGTATAATTTATGTAATTTTCACATTTGCAGTAACCTTAAAGTACCAGATATACCAGATATTTGCTCATTATATAAAATGTTTTGGTTTTGTTATTGTTTTATTTTTTGTTTAGTGCTAGCAAGTATATGAGTATGAGTATATGTGCAGTAACCTTTTGGGTATTTTTTTTAATGTTAGCAAGTACAAATTAAATTGATATTTCATTATATTATATACATATACAATTAATGTAATATTTTCACTCAAAAATAAAGTAACCTCAAAATAACGAATATGCATAATATATTGGTCTATCACCATAACAAATGCGGAGTAGTCTGGTGTAAAATAATTTACAGTCGCATACTAAACCTGTGGTAGGTGGCTTTTGTATTAATGCTCCGTGTTTGCTCATTTTTCCCAGGCACACCCCAGCTGATGCTCACTGCAGGCCCCAACGTCGCAGTCCCCCCACAGCAGCCTTACGGCTACGGCTACCCCACGGCGACTGGCTACGGCCAACCAGCACAGCCAGGCTTCGGCTACGGCATGTAAAGCCCTCCTGCCCTCAGCTGTCCATCCATCGCTCCTTAAGTTCCTTACTGGCTTATTGTGGTCTACTCACAAGGTTATATAAAGTAAAAAAAAAAAAAAAAAAAAGTTTTAAATTATTTTCCTTAAAATGCAATGAAGGACTTCATTTTTATTTGTGTTGTCAAAGAAAATAATCTGACCACATTTTTGTTATTTCACATTCCATATTTAAGGCTACTTACATCACTAGCATTTCTTTACTTTTTTTTTGTTTGTTTGTGAGCTGATTTTTATTTTTAAGGGGGCATGGGTTGTGTATGTAAGTGGAGTGTCGAGAAGAGCAATTAACCTTAAAATATGTCGTGAAGCATCTGATTTGCACTCTGCTGTGAGACGAAACTAATGTAGAATCTCTTAATTTTGATGTATTGTATGTGAAGAGCTTACACTGTCAGTCTGTTTAATGCATTTCATTACTGTATATTCTGAAAAAGGTTCAACGATATTTGAACATGAACGTATGCATCCATGGGTACATTTAGCTAACACTAAGTAATAATCTGATATTCTACACAAATATGTAGCTGTATGGAAATTTTAATCGCATACAGACATGAATATAGTAAATGATTTTATGTCCCTTAGCCTAAACCTGTTTCCCCGATCGACCTCGTAGTTGTTAACATCTCATTCACTCCATGTGTAACAGGTGACCTTTCCTTGTATTGAATACAGTGCTCTTTCTTGTGTGAATCCATTTCCATAAATGAGCAAGGGATACATTGATTCTTCTGACTTCTGTGTTTACTCATCCGATTCTTTGTATTGAGGTTTGTGTGTTTCCAGGTGTCGTGCTGTTCTAGCTCTCTATTCGTAGTGTACAGAAGAATGAATATGCAAACGGATGCCAATGCTTTGTCCACCTGTAAGGTTTGTGTGCGATCTGCATATTCAGAAAACCGGGGAATAAATTCACAGGATTGTGATTATTTTGGTGGCTTGATTGTAAATTGGCAAAGATTAAAATGAAACCCATCCATTCTCCATCATAGAAAGCTTGCCACTTTATTTTTCTACAAAGCAGACACACAAGCTATTAAAAGTGCACATGGTCTTTTTTTATTTAGATTTGCTAATTTATATGATGGTCATATTGGAAGGAACTGAAAAACAATTGTGCAGTTAGCCATAAATTAAAAAAATAAATAGGGCTACTGATGTAATGTAACATTTTACACACATTTAATCTAAAACTTTAAAATGTGGAAGAATCAGAAATGTATATTTGTAAACATGTTCACTTGTATCAGTCTATAAGAGAAAAGGCTGGATTTATTATTATTATTATTTTTTTATTCTACATATTTTAGACGTGTATAAATATGGACACGGGAAAGGTCATGAATTTCCTTCAGTCATTCGATAGTACGCAAGAAATTCTGGAGAAGTCAGATATTCTGATCCCGGATACGCATGTGGCAGAATAAATGTCCGCCTGGTTCATCCTAAAATAGCTTTTCTATTTTTTGTCATCGACAGTACCCAAGCCATATGGCGAAGCTGCTGTGCGACATCCTAAATTAAAATTCACAAACGTTATATAATATTGAGAGCATGGTGAAAATGTTTTCAAGCAAAACTAAAGCTCGCTTAATTTTAGCGACAGATGCCAGTTAGCAGGCAGTAGGTCTCTCTGAGTCTTTTATTTTGAAAAGACGTCACCGTTCTTGCTAAACGTGAGTCATTTCCGGTGGCTGTTGTCGCTTATTGCTGCTGTCAGAACGGAAGAGTTAAAGGTATGACTGTGTCGCTTCACTTTACATTACCTCTGTTAGGTCTATTCTCTCTCTTTTTAGTCTTAAAGTATGTGAATATCATTATATAATCGACGCTGGGTCTGAAATCTAATATAAACCGCGATAGTGGACACGAAGCTAATATAGACAGCTAATTCTTGCCGGTTCATCACACACATGGACGGTTTGAATTAAATGTAACCTGTAAATAGAATCTGGAAATGGGATTTTGTTAATTTATAATAACTGGTAATTACCCAACATGTGTTAAAAATGTCCATATACTATAATCCTATTTAATCAGATGGTTAATGTTCTGCTATGAAGTTATAGCTCAGTTGGGTTAGCTTAAGTGCTAGTTAAGGTCATAGTTCAACCTATACTGACATCCAGAGTCCTGTGATGGAAACAAATGAATATACTTGTACTAGATACATCATAATTTGTTAGCTTTAATGATTGTAATGGTCTTTGTGATCATCAGATTAAAAAAAAAAGTTAATTATTTATTTTTAATCAACATTTATTCCCTAAAGACTAACTATTAGCACACTCAAGGTTTTCTTAAGAGGACAAACCACCATCAAAACTTGTTTGTCAGCCTTCAGCAAACTTCCCAAGAGCTCAGTGAGTCATTTTTCAGCGGCTGTCATTTATGATGACTTTACAGAGTGTGTTTTCTGTGTGCAGGTGTCTGTGAACAGTAGTGGGAGATGGCTGCAAATGGAGCAGAATGTGAACAGCCACAGAAAAGACAAAACCCTAAAGACAAGCAGAACGGCAGTTCTACAGGTTCGTTAAGCTGATGGAAACCTGATTTAATCAATTACCTGCTGGCAGTCACAGCGTCACCCTCAGCTGAGCTGATCAAGGGTCAGGACCAGAGATAAAACGTCCCGTGGAGATAAACGGACATAACCTGGTCACTGATAGATTGATCTGTCATCACTGATCTTAAAGAAATAGTTCACCTTAAAATGTGAACTCACCCTAACCCTCAGGCCAATTTAGCATCACTTGCTCACCAATAGATGTTTTGCATGTTTTAAAAAAAAATAATAATAATAATAATTTAATCGTATTATAAAAGCATGTGTATTGTACCCACAGATTCATCTCTGAGAGAGAGAAAGCAGCTGGACCGGGAAGAGCGTCTCTCTTTAGTGCTGTGGAAGAGGCCTTTTACCACACTACAGTATTTCTGCATAGAAACCCTCATTACCCTGAAAGAGTGGACGTGGAAGTAAGAAATTTTGCACTCAATTTTTAAGTGTCTTTTATATATGGTTTGTGGGAAGGGAAGGGAACAAAATTATTTGTCCTTGTGTCTGTCCTTGTATGGTAAATTGATTTCCTATCTTGGCTATATATATATATATATATATATATATATATCACAATCAAATAAATGCATACTTGATGAGCACAAGACTTTAAAATGGAAATAAAAAATCTTTTGACTCAAAACTTTTGAACTGTAGGGCTAGTTGGGATTATTTGAATTCATTTAAGGTCATACATATAATCAGATCCACCTTTTAGTAATGCAATCAAATCTACTTTTAATAGTACAGATCAGTATACAGTGGCTATTTGTTTATTTATTAATTTATTTTGCAGGCTTTGGCAGAGAAGAGGTGTGGTATTTTTGACTGTAGTCCTTTTTTCACTTTTCTCAGTGGCTTACTCAGTAGAAGGAGAACATCAAGAGGTGAGCTCAGGGGCTTCTACAGCATTTTTGTTGTCATCAGAATTGCTGTATTGTTAATGTCATTGAATTATTGTAACACTTCTTTAAGATTAGTTTCTTGCTAAAGAAGGTAGCCTCTGGAAGGTAGCCTTTAAGAGAATTCATTACTCTGAAGTGTCTTGATTCTTTATGAACTTAGTGTTTGTGTTGTTTGTAGTATGTACAGTACCTGGAGAAGAAGTTCCTGTGGTGTGCCTACTGGGTAGGCCTGGGTATTTTGTCTTCGGTTGGTCTTGGCACTGGACTGCACACTTTCCTTTTGTACCTGGTAAGGATTCTTATACTGGACCGCTCTATATATATGTAAATACATACATTTATATGACCTCGATGGTTACAAACATGGTCTGAAACACATCTCATGGGGTCTTACTTATGGTACAGTCACCTAAATTAACTGTCAGTGGCCTTGTGGGACCCTCTGTCAAAAGCGAAGTGTATGTGTGCTCGATGTTCCACTGGAGTATATTAATAGTGTGACAGAGCATGTGCTCCTCTGCTTCTCTGATTTTAAATTTAAAATCTCGTAATCAGATCTTTCAGCAGTTTCAGACTGAACTGCGAGACCGTGGTTGGTGTGTCCACTTCCACTGGCTGTGGTGAAAGTCAAACCCCTTCTCTGTCACCAGAGAACTCTAGTACTTTGTGCTCCGTTTGTGTTGCATGGGTGGCATTGTGAAAGAATGGGATGTGAAAGTGCAAATATGTGCAACGTTTCAACTCAAGACTTTTGTACAAAGATTAATATTTTTCCACACTTCAAATTATTATTTTTTAAATCTTTTTGAATTTGTAAAGGACAAAAACTATAGAGAAAAAAGCGCACACAAAATAATTATAATTTTTTTTTTTTAGGGCAGTCACGGTCAGTCATAATGATAAAGACTTCTTTTTAGGTTTATACACCTATCTTTAGGAATATTTTTTTCTTTTATATAGTACTTTATTCTTTTTTCCTCTTGGGGTTGGTAAAATTAATTTATCAATTATTCAATTTTAAAATAAAATTTCTATTTAAATTTTCTTTTAAGTGTAATTTATTCCTGTGTTGCAAAGCTGAATTTTCAGCATCATTCCTCCAGTCTTTAGTGTCACATGTTCCTTCAGAAATCATTGTAATTGGCTGATTTACTGCACAAGAAACATTTCATATTAGTATCAGTGTCAAAAACTGTTAAGTTGGTTCATAATTTTGTGGAAACTAGTTTTTTTCAGGATTCTTAATTAAGGGAAAGTTCAACAGAACAGTGTTTATTTGAAATAATTTATTGTAACATTATAAAGTCCTGTTACTTTTGATAACTTTGATGCATGCTTGCTGAATAAAAACTTCATTTTTGGTGGGTCTTTGGCACCAGAAGCCCTGTTTTAAACCTTAATATAAGGAAACCAGCCTGTCAAAACAAGCAGGTTCTCATCGTCTGCATCTAATGATTGAGTTTGGGAAGTGGCTTGTGTCAGGTTTCAGTGCCTGGGAAATAAACTCAGTTGCAGTGAGTAACCAGATAAAACAGTCGCTGTATTAGGCTCTTTGCATGAGCTAATTCCCTTGAAAATGACAAAAAAATGGTCCTGACTCTGTTTTGCATCACCTCTGCCTGTAAAGATCCCAACAGTCAGCAGAGTGACATAAGACTAACATCAGTATTTAGACTGGGTTTAGGTTTAACAGACATGGTCATCATAAAGCACCGTTTGAAGTGAGAAAATAAAAGTTTCTGTATCACTTGCTGCATCTACATGGTATTTTCTGTTGGGTTAAGGTTGATTCGGATGGATCTGTCCACTGAATGGTACCACCTGAGTCATTCTTGCCTCCTTTGGTTATGCAAGATTAATCAGAGGTTAAAAATGCTAGACATGGTATATCGTCCAGTCTCCTCTCCCACGTATCGTCTCCCACGAACAGACCGACTGTGGGAATGAATGACATCAATGTCTGTTTTCACTTAGCAAATGAATTGTCATTCAGTAGGTGTTGCGGTTTTTCCGTCGTGCTGCATTGATGTCACAAGTCTTTTGCTGTTGCATTTGAACCACAAGTGAACAATTGTTTATTTTAATTGTGAGGTACTAGCCTTAGAAATGTATCAAGCTGTGCATGTGACAGCGCTCATGGAAAAGAAATGTTCATGCTCATGTGAAGTATTATTTCAGTCTGTAAACATGTGACTGCATCATTTCCTCCAGGGTCCGCACATAGCTTCTGTCACCCTGGCTGCATATGAATGTGGCTCTGTGAGTTTCCCCGAGCCGCCCTACCCAGCCCAGATAGTTTGTCCAGAGGAGGAGGTCCTACAGGAGAGCATCTCATTATGGACCATCATGTCGAAGGTTCGCCTGGAGGCCTGCATGTGGGTGAGTGTTTTCACAGCGCAGTCTTCCCTCAAGTACTAAAGCTGCTCACTGAAGGCACTCTTGAAAGTCCAAACTCCTGCCAAGTGTAAAAAGCGATCACACTAAATGTTGTGGACTTATTTCAAACCATGGAACGAGTATGATGTCACTACCTCTATTAAAAAAAAAAAAAAAAAAAAAAAATATATATATATATATATATATATATATACACATTGTAAAACATTAAGTAGAATGTTTAGAATTAGTAAGGATATTTAATTATTTTAATATTGAAATGTAAATCTAGTTTATATATTTACATTTATATATTACAATAATTTATATTATTTTGTAAATGTAGATTTATAATTGATAATATACATTTTTAAAATATAAATATACTAAGTTATTATATAATATTTGTAATTTAAATATAGTAAGAGTGTGTGTATAATTTAATTAAAATAAATACATGTGCATACCTTGTATATGTGTAAACCTTTTATTTTGAATGTGATTAATCACGACTATATATAATATTTATTTATTTTTCAATGTGTATATAAGAGTAATGTAAATTTATATATTCTAAATTACTAATTTACATTACAAGTAATATTAATGCAATTTGGAAGTATAATATTAATAATTTGGAACATTCATAATTATTGTATTTCTTATATACTTTAATAATGAATTATACCTCCCCCCATACAATTTAAAATTTTATCCTCATTTAAATGTTAAGTAATTATTAGAAACATTTGCTAACAATGCTTTGCATCAGCTTTTCAATTTAAGTTTGCACGATCTAAAACGTTGGTTTCTGCAAATCCTTTGCGTTTGATTATCAGAGTCAATCTCATGTTTTGATCCTTTTTGACATCATTTTACATAAATTCATATTTCAAGTTTAAACTATAAACTGTGAAAGTCTATTACATGTATGCCTATGTTCTCAGAAACCTTCGATGAATCCCATGTTGTCCCCATTAGGCTCATCATTTGTGACTGTGTTTGCAGGGTGCGGGCACGGCTATTGGAGAGCTGCCCCCTTACTTCATGGCACGGGCGGCACGGCTGTCTGGAGCAGATCCTGATGATGAAGACTATGAGGAATTTGAGGAGATGCTGGAGCAGGCACAGAGCGCACAGGTCAGGATTTCATCTCATACTGGACCCGCATGTCTGAACCTTCACCTTCACACAGGCAGCAGCTCCTTTTGATCATCATTAGGAGCTCCGGTCGATGTTCAGAGCTTAACTTACCATTTCCTTCCATTGCTCATGCCTTGATGAAGCCGACAGTGATGCCCCCCATGATGCAGCTGATACTGTATCCTGTTAGTGGCAGGTGTCCCAGTGTCTTATTCCCATGAGCCCTCACTATTGTGGTTCACTTATGGGTCACATGATTTCTTGGAAGGGCTCTCCCCTGATTTCCAGTAAACCCTTTGAGCAGCGGGTGACTCAGAAGTAGAGCTTCTCTTTAATCACAGCTTCTTAGTGTCTAAGTGGACCCCACATGGTCTACCTTTTAGAATTTTTTTTTTAATTGGAGTGCTTTAATATGGTTCCTTTTTAGCTCCGAGTTTAGTGATTAATCAGCAAACTGGCAGAATTTTTTATTTATTTTGCATAATTATACACAAGTAATTATTTATATATATATATATATATATTTATATAAAAATACAAATAGTTCCTAATCATTTAATATTTTTGATTTTAGTTTTGAAATAAACTGTTTCAAATAATATAAAGTAAATTGTATATAGCAGTTGTAAGAAGTCATGTAGATTGGTGAATCCTACAATCAATTGTCCATGTCAAGCCCAGATATCCAAGGCTTTTTTTCTTTGTCAAATTTCTTACAGGATTTTGCGACGAGAGCCAAACTTGCAGTGCAAAACATGGTGCAGAAAGTGGGATTTTTTGGAATTCTAGCTTGTGCCTCTGTAAGTAACTTTCTTGAAAAAAAAAATTGTTTCCAGGTTTTTTTTTTTGTTTTTTTTTATTTTTGAGATATTATGAATGGAGTATGTCTCTTCATTTAATTACCTCTATCCTTATATATATATATATAAGGATAATTACAGATTTCCAGTGTAAATGGTTTACAGTAACACATCCACTGTGAATAAGCAGTTAATGTAGTGTGTTCACTGAGTTTAATGTAATACTTGAATACTTGGTTCTGAGTTTCACATTGATTTTCCAGTATATTATCTTTCAGTGTTCACCAATGCTTCCAATGTTTCTCAGATCCCAAATCCCTTGTTTGACCTGGCTGGAATCACCTGTGGTCATTTCCTGATTCCATTCTGGACCTTCTTTGGAGCGACTCTCATCGGAAAGGCCATTATTAAGATGCACATTCAGGTATGAAAACCAATGTTGCATATTTATTAAACACGTTTGCTTTATGCTTTTTGAGTGAGTCATAAAACAGACTGCAGGCACTAGATCATCAAAGACACACCTTTGCATGTAGCTCCTATTGACTAAGCAGATTCTACACAGCGGTGCATTTGATGTCTTCGGGTCTGCTTATTTCATCCGAATGATTGAATCATGAGCATGAGCGAGTCTGTGATCTCACCGGGTGTCATGTGTCTCATCACAGCGTTATTGTCTCACTGTCTCCTAAAGACACATAACACAAGATCTGCTGCATGCAGCCGCCGCCTTGAGGAACGTGCCGTTGATTCATTGTCTGACCATGTTTATCTGCTTTTTGCTTCTCTACAGAAACTATTTGTTATCATAACATTCAGCAAGCACATAGTGGAGCAGATGGTCTCTCTGATCGGGTGAGTAACGACACCAGCATGAGATGAATATGGACACCCTGTGTAAACAACAGTAAACATTTATAGCGAATAAACAGTAGCTTCATGAATCAAGAATGCATGAAATTATACTAGTTGTCCACATTCTGAAGATGGATTTGTTTGCTTTTGGCTTCATCAAAAGCAAATTTAATCATAAAATTTTGCACTATATATATTATTTATATATCTATATATCTCCTAAACTAACGTTAAGTTTTGAGGTCAGCAAGATTTCTTTTTTTTTTAAGAATTTAATTAGCGCTGTCAAATGATTAATAGAGATTACTTGCAGCCAAAAATAGTGTGTACTATGTATATTTATTATGTATATATAAATACACATGCATGTGTATATATTTAAGAAAAATTATTATATTAGACTGATTTCTGAAGAATCGTGTGACACTGAAGACTGGAGTAATGATGCTAAAAATTCAGCTTTGCCACACAGATATAAATTACTTTTTAAAATATATTCAAATATAAAACAGCTTTTTAAAATTGTAATAATATTTCAGAATATTATTGCATTTTTTTATCTAATGAATCCAGCCTTGGTGTGCATAAGCACTTTTTTTTTTGTTTTGTTTTAAAAACATAAAAAATAAAAATAAAAATATGAATGGTAGTGTATAGATGGAAATACAAGATGAATTTCTTTGTGAATGTCATTGTGACATGTAAATGCAAAAAAAAGGAAACAAAAAAAGGATCTAGAAGGGTTCAAAGAACTTTCATGAGCTGTGGCCAGCTTTTTTTAATGCTTGCCTACAAACCCCTTTCACACAGTCTCATTCTTAGCATTGTTTAGTCTGAATCATCTATAGAAATGCTTAAAGTTTCTGTTCCTCTAGACTGCTCAATCCGTCCAGGTCACATTTTACCTAAAAATCAGAAAGAGAGGAAATGATGTTGTGTAAATCGATCCTATTTTAAAACCATTACTATTTATGTGTCAAGCCTTGGGCGAGGGAAAATGTGCTTAATTGCCATTTAAAAAAATAAACCTGTAGTTGACTATTAAAATGGTTCCTGATCATCTTTTGTAATGCTTTTCATTTGATTGTAGGTTGAATTGAGACCTTGAGATACACCAACACTACATTTGCATCACACACTAAAGCCACTTATTAGTAAGCATGAGGAATCTTCACCATTTATGGTGATGTCTGTGAGTTTAGCAGGGGATGCAGTCAGAATTGAGATGATGTAGCAGAGTGACTCAAAAGTGGAGATGTGGTCTCCATGTTGGAAATCTACTATTCATCTCTGAATGAGGCCTGACAATTGTAGCTTTATAATCAAGCCACATCGAAAGCACTTCATAATTACCATTTAAGAATGCAGTCAGCATGTTTCATCATGATTTGGGCGAGATGCCGCTCAAACTTGAGGTTGTTAATCACCAGCCAGGAGTTTTCTTGTGGTGAGGTCATGTGACCAAGACCAGCAACGTTCAGACTTTATATTGTGGTTCCTTTCAATAGTATTCGATGTAATAAAGATATGAGAATTGCATCTGAAACTGAAGATATGTGGTGCAGAAGTATTATAATTGATCTTACATGATGGCTTGGTTTCAGTGACATTCACACCCACCCAGAACTGGGCGGTTCGCAGTGATGACACGATATTGAGTCACTTCCTCATTAATTGCATTCGAGCAGTTCCTACAGAAGCCTGGCTGCTATAAGTGAGGGTTCAGAGAGCTTCGGTCTCATTGTACTGGGGGCTTCAGTGAAGGAAGGCTGATGTGGACTGCTGGCGGTTTCGGTTACTGGTAAGGCTTTGCTAATCATAACTTTGTTTTTTTTTGGACAGTATTATCCCTGGAATCGGAGCATCTCTTCAGAAACCTTTTAGGGAGTACTTGGAGGCCCAGAGAGCCAAGCTTCATAACCCAGCGGGCGATGGAGCACCAGCAGTAAGAATGGTTTATTACTCTAATAAATTCTCACAATTTATTTAGAAACCTTTATGTAATTCTAGAAACATTAAAGGCTAATTTAATTTGGCCCAAAAATCGTAAGGAATTGTGATTTGATTTAATGATTTCATTTCTTATCTTAACTATCGATCTATATCTTATGTATTTTTTCTAATTATGTGTTTTTTTTATTCTAAAAATGTAATCTTCATTAATTATGATTCATTAAGTAATGTTTTCAAATGAGAAAAATAATAAAAATAGAAATATAATGTAGCCCCAAACCTTAATTTAGTAAATCTGATCTTTTTTTTTTTTTTTTTTTACAAAATCTTAAATTTCTTGATTAAAAATGTATGAACATATGAAAGACACATTTAATTTGGCCACAAAATCTGTAAGTTATTCTGTTTATTAATATTTTTTTTTTTAGAAATTCCTTGCTTCTAAAAATATGAAAGAAATTTAATGTGGCCCAAAAGTCTTTTTTATAATGATGTATTATTTATATATCATTTGTATAATTTTTTTTCTTTCTGCAGGGTGAAAGCTGGCTCTCGTGGGTGTTTGAAAAAGTGGTGCTGGTCATGGTGTTCTATTTTATTCTGTCCATCATTAACTCCATGGCGCAGAGCTACGCCAAGCGTCTCCAGCAGAAGAAGTACTCGGAAGAGAAAACGAAATGACGGACTCGCAGAAAACCATCTCACGCTCCCGTTTGGAACCTATGAAATATTTAAGCTAAAACTGCTACATGAGCACTGATTTATGTGCGCTTCTGTATGTTAACGTTCATTGAGATCCCTTTAGTCGTGTGGAGTCCCTCTTCCTTTGTCCGTAGTGTGCTCGGCTATTTAAAACCAGATTTAACATTTACAGAACCAAGGCAGTCTAACTAACAGGCTGTGTGGAGTCCGACTTGTTGCAATGCCTTATGCAACATTTGGAGGTCATGCTTCCATTGAAGTGTATAAAGTTCTTAATCAATAGATTGATTTATTTAATTTCTAACATACAGGTATGGATGGGGAGTCTGTTTTGTGATTGGAATTTCAGGGATAGTTTTTTTTTTAATCGATATTGATGTCATTTTGTATTTCTTTAAATGTTTAAAGAGGATAGCAATATCAACTCCGATCATCGTGGGATCATCTAAATGGTTTGCACATCTTGTAAAATAATGTTTTTACTATACGCACACGATGTTTATTCTCTGGTCTTAAACCAAGATGTCTCAAACTAGTGGATGTGAATTTTAACCCAAGAAAATTAAGACGTAATATTTGCATATGTTTGTGCATTTTGAACTAAAACTATAAGTTGATCCATACTTTCCTCTTATTTTGGGCTGAAGCATTTGTGTAGTTAATTATGATTTCCCTCAGAACTATTGTCACATAATTTGTTTGACATTAAATTCATTAATACATCTGTTGTGTTATATTTGGATTTTACATTTAAAAAGAAAAATACATAATGAATAATCGGTTCTCTGGGTTCAGACCGATGGATGACAGAAGTTGGAGGATGCGGTCTTAAAAAAAGGTATGTGGAAGCTATCTATCTGTCTGTCTATTATTATAAGTGTCTGTCTATCATCCATCTATTTTTCTGTCTATTCACACGTATATAACTTATAAGAAGTGTCCTGTTTCAGTGTGTTGTGCACATTGAGTCGTAAGTGTCCCATTCTGTCAGGTAGCTTATCAGACTGGTGTTGGCTGTAAGTCATATGGCAATATCAGTCTAATAGGCTGCCTGAAATTTTGGGCTTTGTCATCGCCATCTGCATATTTTTTTCAGGCTGAATTGTGTGAAGTTAATATTTACATGAACTATTTAGGCTACTGACTAATGTTTGTGTTCTGCAGTGTTCAGTGGATCTGAATAGCTAATGAATTTTTTTCTAGTTTATTAAGTAGATAGACATGTTTAGGCTGAAGCGTTTTGCTTTTTTTCCTTTTAACTCTTTTTTTTTTTGTGTGTCTATTAATCTGTAATAGGTAATATCTGGTTGCCATTTTCTCATTAGATTCAGTTGTTTATTTAAGCGAAAAAATGTTATTTCCATAGTTCAGTTGGTTTTTTAAAACGCTGCTGTTCACAATAAACTCTGGTTCCTTCTTGCATGCGTTTTGCTATGTTAAATGTTAAACATTTAGGCATAATTAGATTTAGTTTAAGAGAATATATTGTAAGGTAAAACTTTAGGCAGCAAAGCATGACGGTTAGATGCGGTGCTTTATAAACAACACTTGTTGAGTGCACACTCAATTGCATCATTGTTTTGAGGGGTTTTCTGAGGCTTTCAAACGGAGCTTTTGTTGTGGGCAATTATTGTAACATGAATCGTCCTTCATTTTCTAGCTGTATGTGCAGATTCCATTTTCTGTATTTGCTAAAAACCCAATTGATAATTATAACATAGACTGTTAAAAGTAAAACCCAATAACTTCTTAAAGGGACAGTTCACCCACAAACGAAAATACTGTAATTACCCTCATGTCGTTCCAAACCCCTAAGACCTTCGTTTATTTTCATAACACAAATATTTTTGATGAAATCCGAGAGCTTTCTGATCCTAAATCACCAGCACAACAGAAAAATAAAATGCCCAGAAAGGTAGTAAGCACATCTGTAAAATAGTCCATGTAACATCTGTGGTTCAAATGTCATTTTATGAAGCTCTGACAATGCATTTTGTACACAAGGAAAGAAAATGAACAATTTCTTCTTGTCCCTGTATGTCTTCGACACATGTTCATGGGAGTATTTGTTTTCTTCACACACAAAAAAATAGCTTCATAAAATTAAGGTTGGACCAATGGTGAAGTAGTGTAGGTAGAAACAAAAACGCAAAAAGATTGACATGCATCCAATCATGTTAGCAGTCCTTACCAAACCTAACATCTGCAGACATTTATATATATTTAATTCACAGTTTAGAGATTGTTTTGGTGGGGTCTGTGCTTACTTGAGATCTGTACAATGATCTAATAAAGTGAATAGTTTTTTTCTTGGCATCTCTGATGATATGTCTTCGTATTCACATTCAGTATTTGCCCTGCTGATGGTCATAATTAAATTAAAATGTCTGAAACAGATGAAAGGAGAAGAAATGACGATTACTTTATATAGCGAGATTACAAACCTTTATTTCATTATCATTTCCAAATCATACAGAAAATATATATATTAACAGATTTGAAAGACAAAAATAAATAACTGTATGCCAAAATGGTGCATTTAACTGCCCTATTTTAACAAATATCTCCAGTGGCAGGAAAGGCACATCATATGAAATCAATATTGTCACTTTATGATGAGCGGTGTGTGATCCGGTAAATCAGAGGTGTGTGTGGCTGTGCTAGTGCTGTAAAACAGTCCAGAAAATCCTCTTCAGAGATTCCAAACATGGAATTGTTTAAAAATAATTAAACAATACAAAAAAAATGTCCAATATTTATGTTACTGTATTTCTTACCCCGATGCAAGCTTATTCCAAGGGTTTCAAAAGGCACATATAACGGATCCTTAAAGGGGGGGGGGGCTCGAACCCGGGTCTCCGATGGGAGGCGGACGCAATTACAAGAGCCCCTTTCACACTGCCATTCCGGCAAATACAGGGGTAAAGTGTTCCTGTAATTGTTCCCTGGTCGCTAGATTTGGCACTTTCACACTGCCAGTGTATGTGCGTGCTTTCACACACAACCCTTGAAGATCCCGTAACGACACGTGACATCAGCGCGTGACGTGTAATGTACCAGTCGACAAGGCTTGGCACGTTATACTTTAACTCAAGCAAGCAAACGACCTCGGCGTCAGCGCGGAAAGTGAGGAACTAACTGATCTCTGCTTCATTACAGTTTGCACATATGTTTTCGTCGCGAATGTTGATCTTCCTTCAAAACAGCCGGTAAAAGAGTCGCGCGATAACGCGCGTCATCACTTCGATACGGAATTAGATCTGGCTTTTGTTCACACAGCGCTCGTTCCGGATCGATTACCGCAATGTTACTATGTCCCAGACCCGGGTTCGATTCGGTAATCAATTCCGGGACGTGGTTGCTTTCACACAGAAGGCGACCAGGCAATGTTACAGGAATATTGCGGGTCCGACGTGCAGTGTGAAAGGGGCTAAGGAGGCAGAGATATTTTAAGCAGTTTTACTCACCCCCTGTGGTTCCAACACACAATCGTGAACCTTTTTCGTTGGGATTGCATCATCCTTAAGAAATAAACCATACGCAAATCAGTTGTCAAACTGGGCTTTGTTTGTAAAACAAGCATTTTAGAAATGCAGGGAACAAACACAAACACTTGCACAACTCCGTTGATGCTCTGTAAAAATAAACTCCATCCACTGGTCCCTTAATGCTGTTTTTTCTTTGGTAATCTGTGCAGGGTTGTCTTGCCCTGGCAACCAAAAACACACTTCTTTTGTGACATTTCCCGATGCTCTTGCTCTGATCAGCAAATGCCTGTTGTGCTCACGCTCTTCCGGCAGACGTGCCCTCAGGACCCATATAAGGAAATTCCGCTCCATCTAACCTCACACAGAGCCATACTCGAAAAAAACTTTCCGAAATTTGTGACAAACCGGAAGGAGTATTTTTGGAACAGAAATACTCCTTCAAAGGTACAACTTGATTTTTGAAACTTTGTCCATGTTTAGCATGGGAATCCAACTCTTTAACAGTGTAAAAAAAACTCAGTATGCATGAAATAG
Source organism: Carassius gibelio (assembly GCF_023724105.1). Taxonomy (NCBI): domain Eukaryota; kingdom Metazoa; phylum Chordata; class Actinopteri; order Cypriniformes; family Cyprinidae; genus Carassius; species Carassius gibelio. The sequence continues at coordinate 16,213,970 of NC_068410.1, read as the reverse complement.
CATTTCACCCCCCCCTTTAAAGCCATCTGTTGATTGAAGTAATCTGCATGTCAGTTTTCTAAAAAATATGTATTAAAATCCTGTTCCAAATTGCAAGAACATGCTTTCTTATAAAACCCTGCATGTACTTCATGTCTCTAGTGTGCTATAAATTTATTTACAAATTGGCAGAGGATGAAAAAGAGACCGGCACCATTTAACACAATCCCTTCAATGTAACAAAGACGTACAGCAGCTTAAATCAACGGTGTGTGTACACAAACACACACACACACACACACACTGTTCGGTTACACAGAATCTTCAAAATATCTTCGAAAATAAAGTGATAAAATCTTCAAAATAAAGTGATAAAAATTTTTTTAAAGCACATGCACCAAGTTCGTATAGGAATGCACTCTTTGTATTCATGTGGTTTTAAAACTTATTCCACTAAATGTACATCACTGGTGAAATATGGTAAAACAAACAAACAAAATAACAGATATCACCATACTTCACCAGTTGATTAATCATAGCACAATAAGAGGTTTTTGTATTACAAGAGTGTTGTTTATATATTTAAACGTGGAATTCTTTCATTTAATATGCACTCATTTGCATTAAAATCCATAACAGAAATCTGAACATTGGATAAAGCCACTTTCTTTTAATCACTCCATAAATCAGAAAAATCATGACAACAGACCCCAACCCCCCGAAAAAAAATAAAAAAATAATAACCTGGTTTTACAGACCCCTCTGTAAAAACTTGCAAAATATAAATAGGGATTCACCTGCTAACTTTGTTGCAAACAAAAAAAAAAAAAGATTAATTTATGTGTATTTTGGAAGTTTTCTTTCCACTAGTCTGAAAAAGCACATGCTGTGAAAACAAAATAGCCCGAAAAATATCAAAATTGTATACCAGTGCATGGAAAAACAAAAAGTTTACATTTAATAAAATTTTGATAGCATTTAAGGAAACCAAATTATATGGAACAACTAATGTTAGTCATTATGGTAAAAAAAAAAAAAAAAAGTTTAAATAGGTAGATTATTCTTATGACAAATATCATGCTTTGTAAATGTATAAATATTAAGTTTTTGAGTCGCACCACATGCCTTTTTACAAAACGAATTAAACTTGCATTGTCATAAAAAGGTCAAATTATGAAGGTCTGCAGAGGTTTGAGATTTATTTCTGCATGTTTTGCACCACATGAGTTTGTTGATTATTTTATTATTAAGCAGTGAAGCTGCTAAACTATTTAAAAAGGTTTACTTGTCGTGATTTTTATTATTTGAATCAGCGGTAGCACTTTATTTTACAGCCCTGTTCCGCATGTATGTACTTATTATAGTAATTACAATAACTATGTAATAACTAGGTACTAACCCTGAACCTACCCCATAAACCTAACCCTAACCCATGTAGTTAGTTACCTTGTATTACCAGAACTTTCTTAGATAAACACACTGTAAGTACACTATAAGTACATGTTAGTACACGTACTGTAAAATAAAGTGCAACCGAATTAGCTCTTTTCTTCATTGTGATGTAATGACTGTGATGTTGTTTGACCCTGACATTTTTTACTTTATGAGCGAAAATTCATCCAGAAATTAAAAATATGTTCATATATAAGAGGTGTATTCAGATGATTGTATGTATTAATTTTATTTGAAGCCATTTTCCATTAAGTTACCAGATCCACACACACACACAAAACATGTCATATCATTGACCCAACTGCCTCTGTGCCATTTATACTTAAAAATACAAAAATCTCACTACCTCACCAGCTCCATATGGCCATGTTACTTGAGGATGAAGGAATTGGGATACAAGCCCCTCAACATCGAGTGATGTAATGTTAGGTTACCCACGCACTCATCATGGTGAAGATCCCAGCCAGATGATCACAGCACTCCATCTCCATCTGAAGCAGATCCTCCACACTCTCTTCATGATGAGGACCATGAACACAGAACCTTCAGAGAACAACAAACAAGGCAAACGCAGATTTAAAGCTCCAACCAAGAGCGGACTTCTCTTACATCCACCCAGTTGTTTCCATTTCTCCATCTTCCAGATTCTGAAGCCTTGGCTATTGCTTGAGAGATAACTTTGGGCTCCATATCAACCAGTTCTGTTACACATAAAAATTAAGAACCTAATAAATATAAAATATTACAGTGGTATTAAGACATATGAGGGAGCTGAACCTCTCTCCAGTAGATCTCTCATAGAAGAATCTCTCATCACTGCGTTGCTCGAACCTCTTTCTGCTTGGTCCACTGGAATCATTGCTTAAATAACATTAAGTCACCACTTTTGAAAACGTTTACAAAGTAAAAGCAGAGCATCTGTGCGCACAGTTGAAGGCGGGTGCAGGTTTGTAAGTGTCGGAACTGATGCATGATGGGAACTAAAGGTCAGAAAATCTGTCCAACTATCAGATTATCAGTGCACAAAACATATATTTTGGGGGCTACCTTGCTCTACGAATATCACAAAAACATGCATAGATCCTCCCAAATAAAGAAAGAATGATAAATAAATAAATATAAAAAAAATAATTCATTGATGTATTTAAATTTGAAGAAATATTGGAAAAAACTGGCTGATAGAATGATTGATTTTGAGGAATATCAATTAATCAATCAATAACACTGATAACAATTTATTTCCTTCAAGTGCACAAAGAAAGCATGTTATTCGTTGTGATAAAGTCATTTTCAAGTTCTATTGCACAACACAATAGATCACATTTAGAATTAATTTTTTTAAATGTATTTATTGCCATGATTTGTCATTGTTTTGTATTCTGATATTATTTGGATTATATGTAGGCTACTACATGTAAATTGTAAAATATAAATACATATATATTTAACATAAAACAACACACACACAAAGTAATGTTATAATATATTCTATAATTATTTATGGCTTTTGTATCCTGATAGAATTTTCTTGACAGTTACACGGATGAAAACAGTCTCGCGCGAGTATTTCCCGGATTCCTCCGCGCGGGGGCGTCAGATCGCGTCATGCCGGTCATGGCGACGCTGCGTTCATGTCCATGAGGCGGGAAGCGCGAGCTCTTCACGCGGTTTGAAGTGATCCCAGACAGCGAAATCAACGATGGCTGGCGTTTTCGATATCGACCTGGACCAGCCAGAGGAAAATGTCTCCGATGATGAGCTGGAGGAGGTAAGGGACGGTCGCTGTAAGTGAACGGCACGCGGGAGTGTACCACCCCGAGCAGAGTGCAGGCCTGAGGCCCGAGGAACTGCTTTATGTTATGCTAACAGGCTAACACGATTAACCTACAGTGTGTTTTATATACGTTACTGAATGACTGGTATTCTGTCTGTCAGCACAAGTCAGAGATATTGGAGTTTTACATGTTGAAATGTGTTTTATGTGCAGTAGACAATGATACGAGCTGAATATAATGGGGTTGGTTGTATGTGAGCTTGCTACTTGACAGTACAGTACTGTACAGTTGTGGCAATTTAAAGGGCTGGCTGGATGTATGCGTTTCCTTTAGCATCGAAACTTGCAATGCAGCATGCTTAAGATATACACATTTTTGCATGCATATTGCTTAAAATAATTTATTAACTTCGCTAATATACTTTATTTATTTATTTCTTTTTTACCTTATGGAATCTGGGAATAGTATTGCGAAATCTGACCCCTTACGCTTTCATGTTCAGACTAGAAGTGCTGCTAACTGTTGCCTTGTAACGTTATCTGCTCGTGCACTGATCATCTCTCTCCACCCGACATAACGCTGTTCACTGCTGCAGGGAATTGAGCCTTTATTGATTATGAATTTCATACTTCTCTTCTGCAGGCTCAGATCAATGACCTCATGGATCAGTGCAGTGGCTTTGAGTTGTAAGTATGTGTAGAGTTTGCAATAATAATAATAATACTAATAAAAAAAAAACTGCCTAGAAATAAACAGCACAACAGTATTCTATTGTAGATGAGAGTAATAATGCACTTTATTGCTTTATTTCTTACAGTAACATGGACGACTGTGAGAAGATCGAGATATCAGAGGACAATGTGAACCAAGGCACTGAGAACATCCGTCCGGAGTGCTTTGAGCTTCTCCGTGTGTTGGGAAAAGGAGGTTATGGAAAGGTATTTTTTTATTTAATGTAACACATTCTTATATTTTCTATCTATTTTTTTAATTTCTTTTATTTTTAAGCACTTTTCACACTATACCGTACCCCCAAAGTGCTTAACATTGTACTGAACACGATAATTGTTATATACACAACCTTACAGTGCATTACATAATCAGTAATAATAAATCTGTTAAAAGATTAAAGGGCACAAATATGACTTTACACAACATTGGACAAGTTCTAATATCAGTGGGTATAATGATAATATACAATATCAGTGTTGTAATATCAAATAAATGGAACAGAGGAGTTACTGTCGTAAAATAAAACTTTAAAAAATGTTTGTGGATTGAAATACAGTATAAATCAAATGAAATATGTAAATATAAAAACTCAGAGCATTAAAATTACTACTTATAACACTATTTAGAGCAATGTTACTATTTAGATTAAATGTATTATTTATGCTCCCTAAAATCAAAATTAAATGAAATAAACCTTAATAGTAATATTTAACAATAACAAAAATTCATATTACTAAAATAACACTGTGACGTATTCCATTTGAACCTGTCTGGGCTTGAATTTAACCTTTTTATTTTATTACATTTTTTTGCAGGTTTTCCAGGTTCGGAAAGTATCTGGTGCAGGATCAGGGAAAATATTTGCAATGAAAGTTTTAAAAAAGGTTAAGCAAATTCCTTAAATTTGAATGCGTTCATTTACATTTGTGCCAATGTCTCAATGTCCCTCTGTTCTGCTGCTTGTAGGCTATGATTGTACGCAACGCCAAGGACACAGCGCATACTAAAGCAGAGAGGAACATCTTAGAGGAAGTCAAACATCCTTTTATCGTTGATCTAATCTATGCCTTTCAGACGGGCGGCAAGCTTTACCTCATCCTTGAATACCTAAGTGGTTCGTGACTCAAGAACAAGCTTTGTCTCAGAGATGGATAACTACTCATTCTTTCAGCTGTCCTCCTGTTGTTGCGGAGTTGCTAAGGAATACATTCTGCCCTTGGAGGCATTTTTGTTTTGCATAGAGGGAATTTAAACATTTTACAAAATGCATAATAAGCTAAATTGTGCAATGCATAAAAAAAAAGAAAAAAAAGGTTTGAAACGCTTTTTTTCATTTTGTGGCTGAAATTGTACATTTGCAGTATGTGATGTTTGAGATATGATGTGGTGAAGCTTTACTATGAGTCCATCTGGGTTTTCTCTTTAAACTGCTTTTTTCTTTTGCAGGTGGGGAGCTTTTCATGCAGCTTGAGCGAGAGGGGATTTTCATGGAGGATACGGCCTGGTAAGAAAGGGCGATTTGATCAGTTTTGTGACTTTTAAAGCATAATCTTGCTATGTTAAAACTTAATTTTGATTAGTCCTTTTAATGGAGTGTTTCATTGAAATGTCAACGTTTTAAACCATTTTCGGACACATGAACACCGACACATGCATAAAATAAGCCTTACATTCAATATGAGATGAACAGAGAAAATCAGAATGATGCTCAGGGCTTTTTACACGCAGCTTTTACTTGGCTGAAATCTCTATGGCTCTCGGACACCTGCATCAGAAAGGCATCATCTACAGAGATCTCAAACCGGAGAACATCATGCTCAATAACCAAGGTTTGGCCGCTGCTTTTTGTAATCCTGAAAGGAGTAAATCTGAAAATGAGCGGAGAAGTCTTTAATTCTAATAATCCGTTTTTCGTTTTATCACAGGACATGTAAAACTGACTGATTTCGGGCTGTGTAAGGAGTCGATTCATGACGGCACGGTGACACACACTTTCTGTGGCACTATTGAATACATGTGAGACGTTTAAAGAAACCTTTACATCCTTGTGATGTCCAAGGAGCTAATTTCCTGTTCTGCAAATGCCTCTCTTCATTGCCTGCCGTGGCCGTGTGACATGCATTTAGATGAATTCTACAGTAGTGTGAGACGTTTCTTTATTTCAGGGCTCCAGAGATCCTCATGAGAAGCGGACACAATCGGGCTGTTGACTGGTGGAGTCTGGGGGCTTTGATGTATGACATGTTAACTGGAGCAGTGAGTATAAACGTCTTGGGAATTTGTCATTGTGCAGCGATCTATAGCCTGCGATAGTTCAGTTTGGGTTTTGTATTTAAATTTATGTTTTAGAATTAATGTCAACAACCAGTTACTGAACTTGGCTAATTAAAAAATCTTTTTCTTTTGTATCTATTTTTCTTAATTTAATTAATTCGTTATTTTTGTCATTTTTTTTTACTGATTACTTAAATCAGCTAGACTTTTTTTTCAACAATAATGTGTTCTCTTAAAGTGTTAAGGATTTTGTTTTGTGATTCAAATTCCCTCAAAATGTAATATAATTTAATTCTGATTTCTAAAAACTGGTCCAGACATAATTTTTTTTTTTATTTGTCAGAATTGGGTTTTATTTATTTATTTATTTATTTATTTATTTTATACATTTCTACAGTTAATTTTCAATCCAATGAAAAAATATTTTCAGTATTTTAGTGTAATGACAATGTATAAGCCAGTTTAATTTTGAAATGAATAGTTGTCAAAACTATTGCACTTAACCGTTTTTTAGGCATAATAAAATCGTTAACTTTATGTTTGTCAGGAAGGTCTCTCACAATGGTGTTACTGTATTTGTGATTCTTAGCATCAGAAAGTTTGTTAAAGGGGTCACTGGATGCAACATGCACTTTTACAAGTTGTTTGAACTGAAATGTGTGTTGGCAGTGTGTGTACGCAACCACCCTATAATGATAAAAAGTGTTTTTTTTTTATATATATATATATTTTAAATCATTTCCCCTTTCTCAAATTGAGCTGATCTCACATGTGATGTCATAGAGACAGGCCCCTCCCACAATAGTTTGATTGATGGTAGCGTTTCAGCACAGACTGGACTGGTGTCTTACTTTAGACCCGCCCTGAGTGAGTTGTCATCAGTCCACCATTGTTTCACCACCGGAGCAGATGTAGACAAGAATGGCTCCTAAGTGATTGAGGTGTTCTGTTGTTGGATGTAGTAATGAACACCGAAGTCGTTATTTACTTCTGACATCTGATCCGCTGAAGACGCAGAGGATTACTTTTGTTTTGGAAGGAAATGCCTCGATCTACTAATTGCGTCTATCTTCATAATTGAATACGAATAATTCGGTATCAAGCTTCACGTCCATGAATGTAAGGCTTTTTTGAATGAATCTTTGCAAATTGCCTTTACTAATAACATGCTAATTAGCGAGTTTCACGATGAATGTGGCTAAAGTTGACAATCTCTCAGTGAGCGGCTTGGAAGAGAGGGGTGGTGTCAGTAGAGCTCATTAACATTTCAAGGAAAATGCTGCAAAATGTCTTGATCTGAAAAGAACTGTTTTTGACAGGGTTTTGACAGGGTAAAAAGAATCAGGTCAACCTGTGGAAAATGGGCATCCAATGATCCCTTTAACCCTTGATCTAGTCAATTTAGAAGTTTTTTTTTTTTTTTTTTACATTTTCGTCCATTCTAGCCCCCATTTACAGGAGAGAACCGGAAAAAAACCATTGACAAAATTCTTAAATGCAAACTCAACCTCCCACCCTACCTCACACAAGAAGCCAGGGACCTTCTCAAAAGGGTAGGTGTACACCCATTAGATTTTTCCCTGTATTACACTTATTGTGTGTTATGTAATTGTTTTAATAAGTATTTTTCTGTCATTTTGTAATAAAAATATACTGTGTTAAGCTACTGAAAAGAAATGCCTCATCTCGGCTTGGGGCTGGACCTGGAGATGCAACAGAAGTACAGGTCTGTTTTCATCAACATTAATGTCAACATCTTAACCTTGTAAAGCCTGACATTAAATAATGATAATAGTCAAAAAATATATAGATTTTGATATTTAGAAAATATATTGCTGTTGCTGTAAACCCAAGTTGCTTCCATCTGGTAACTGTTCATCTTGAAGTATTGCTAAGAATATAATCTATTCTTATATTTATCGTTTAAAAACCATTAAAGATTCCAAAGCATAAAGACATGCATCCCATGACCTGAAAAGAGTTTTTCAAGTTATACTTGAAAACCTTTTACTAGTCAAAAAAAAATTAAACTGTCAATCAGATGGAAGAAGGCATGTAGTAGAATGTGTACAACAGGTTTTTCAGCAAGATTTGATCTTTTTGATAATTTCCAGGCCTTAAAAACTTGTGTATCAAATGAAAAAAAAAATGCTCTATAGGGTGAAGATTGTCTTTCACTATTGATTTTCTGTTGATTTTATAGGTCCCGTTTTACGCGTTTTTTGAAGCTTTGATTGTGTTTACAATGAGCAATATAACGTGTTCATGTTTCGCGTGTAAAAAAACACAGTATTTTTCACACAATTCACCTATCTGTTTACTGCTGTTTTCACTGTCACAAAAACGAGCTGATGACTTCCTTGCTCCATCTTTCAAGAATAATCTTTGTGTGAATCCGGCATTAAACTGATTGAGATTGAGGAAGCTGTCCTCAGCAAATAGCACATAGTTTTACATGTGGATTATAATTTTCGGGAACAGAGTTAAACATAAACTGTAACCATTGATCTCTAAGTACAGCGTCCCTGAGAAGCCCAGACAAAGGTGATTGGACTCCGAGATGAAAATAACAGCGTTTCGACGACATGGCGACAAACACAAACGCAGCTCTTCCTCCTCCTCCGTCGGAGCGCAACAAGACCACGCCCCCTTTTTTGTGTATTCATGTGGGCGGACGTTAGTCAAAAAATTGTTTTAGTGATGTCATTACTGGATTTAGTCCAAACGGGTCGTTTTTTGTAGGCGAATTCTGTTAAAATATCTCGCTTGGCATTGAACTTTGAGCTTTATAATTTTACAGATATTATTTATAACAACAACATAAAACACTAACTAAAGTTTAGAACATGGGATCACGAAAAACGGGACCTTTAATGTTTAACCAGACTTCAGAATTCAGAAAGAAGTGCTGGGTTTAGTTTTAATTAGCTTGAGTTTGTCTTCTAGACTCATCCCTTCTTCCGACATGTTAATTGGGATGACCTTCTTGTGCGTAAAGTGGAACCACCATTCAAGCCTTTCTTGGTAACTATAGTCACTTCTTATGGTGTTCCATCATCTTATGTGATAATTGAGTATATTTGAATTACGTGACCCGATGTCTAATTTCGATAGCAATCTGCTGACGATGTGAGCCAGTTTGATTCAAAGTTCACCAGCCAGACTCCCGTTGACAGTCCTGATGACTCAACACTGAGTGAAAGTGCAAATCAGGTCTTTTTGGTAAGGCAGTCAAGTCATGATTCAACTGTCCTGCTTATCTGTTTAGAGAAATTGTCTTGAGCTTTCCTTTATCTTTTCTTCTAATTCTTGCAGGGTTTCACCTATGTAGCTCCATCTGTGTTGGAAAATTTAAAGGAAAAGTTCTCATTTGAGCCAAAAATCCGTTCACCTCGCCGGTTTTTGGGAAGCCCTCGCACGCCTGTCAGGTAATCACGGTTTCTGACTTGTAAATGTCCCAAAATTCAAATTAAAAACCATTCTTCTCTCGTCTTTCAGCCCGGTTAAGTTCTCAGGAGATTGTTGGCCACGAGGTCCCACTTTGCCCGGACCCTCCACCCTACAGTCCCCCACAGAGCTCGCTATGGAAGTGTCCACCGTGGATCAGATGGAGATCCAGGCTAGTTCCGAGGCCACTGCCCCTCTTCCCATCAGGCAACCCGCTGGCTCCAATGTGGGCCAGTTTAAGCAGCAGACCTACCCCGTGATCTCCAAAAGGCCAGAGCATCTACGAATGAACCTATGACCATTAGTCCAACTTAGAGTTTTCCTTTACTTTCTCTATTTCTTTTATATGGACACTTGGGGAGATGAAAGGTCCCCACCGTCACTACCATCTGCTATATACTGTCCTTCACATCTGATGAGCATGTGTCTTTCACTGAGTCTGAGAAACTGCTACAGTTCCTCGCATCCCAAAACCTCAGAGCACATCCTTAGATGATTCCTGTTATTACATATCAAATGGATTATCAGGATCTGGCCTTTTTTTGGATTATCAACTTTTTTTTTTTTTTTTTTTTTTTTTACATGATTTTACCATAAAAGGAACATTAAACAAACAAACAAAAAAGATATTAAAAAAGACACTATTTGCAAATGTGCAGATGAGTTGATGATCCCTGCAAGATGATCAAGTGATGTTGAGGAATTTCTTCCAGTGGGATGCTTTGAGTTTTTACAGTATTTCCAAGGAAAGCTGAATTGCTTTCCAGCTGTTAAACAATTGTACAAATCATTACGGACTGCAGAATGAGTTTCACTCAGCGGAGGTTCGCTACCTGACCTAAGTCTTAGACATTTTTACACAAGTGTATCCCACAATGCTGTATAGATGATGGATAAATACACGAGCCTCAATAAAAACAAATACGTGACCTTTCTAGTTTCTTTTTATCCAAGTTGTTTAATCCAACAATTGATAAAATACATCAGTGCTGGACTTGACTAGAAAATGTTATTTTTAATATGAAGTGCCCATGGAGTTGAATAGCTTGTGACTTTTCAAGGTCTATAAATAACACTTTTAAAATTCTTATATCCAGTTTTTCCAAGACTTTTGGGAATCATTATTTTTCCACTTGGCCTAATTTAATGCTTGTTTTGTCTTACTCAAGTCATTTTGAGAGAAAAAAAACTATAAAATCATCTGTTTTATCTGGTGGAAACATTGTGTTTATAAGGATGTATTTCTACATCCCTTCTGTGCTCTTCTCTTGCTAGCATAAGCAGCTTGTCTGAGCCAATCAGAATTATCAGCGCTGTCTAGCTGGACTAAGTCCAAATGGCATTGACTGGCTGGATCGATGATTTCTGGAAGAAAAGTGTCTGTTCACCTGAATTCACCCTGTCCATGTCAAGTCTAGTAATATTTATGCTTTTTCAGCAACAGCCGTGTTTAAATGCTTTCTTCAAGGATCATGTGGATGGCTGATGGGGAATTCTTGGCTGCATAGAAATGTGTATTTAAATCTTGAACGTTGTTTGCACTGTCTATTAGAGGAAGTACAATCTCGGGAGAACATTAATGATATTTGCATATGACAAACAATATGGTCCTCTCATCTGTTGTCCAGGGGATTCCCTCAAATTTACAGCTTAACGGAAATAACAGTCTGTCTCTGAGGAAACAGATGTTGAACATCAGTTGTAGCAGGACTAAGTTTTAACTGCACTAGATGATTCATCCATGTTAAGAACAGGCAGCTGAGGCCGCTTTTGCTCTTAAACTTGTGATGTGGTACGGCAGCATGAGGTCTTACAGCTTGTAGGTTTTTTTTTCAATTTAATTCCTTTTTGTTGACTTTTTATAATTAGTGGTAATAAAGATTCTTTATTGACACCAGTGGTTCTGAAGAATGAAGAACCTTGAACTTCCATGGAAGCTTTCAAATGCAGAAAAGGTTCTTTAGATTTTTTAAATGTTCTTTAAAATTGAACTTTTAGGAACTGTTCACTGATAGGGTCTTTGGGAACCGAAAGTTGTTCTTCCATGCCATCGTATGTGCATGTACTGTATATATATATATATATATATATATATATATATATATATATATATATATATATATATATATATAATATATATATATGTGTGTGTGTGTCTGTGTGTATATAACTCTTTCTCTCTATACTAATTCAATTCTTTAAAAAAATTACCTTTCTAATCTTTTTGTATTCTATTTTCTTTTCATTTATTATACAATTATTTATATATATATATATATAAGACCTCTAACACTAAAATAAATAAATAGAATACAGCTAGCTAGAATACTAGCTAGCTGTATTCTTTTTCTACTCTATTGGTTTTCTTTTTCTTTTTCTTTTTATTACTTAAAAGCCTTTGCTAAAGTATGTGTACTGCGTTAAGCTAACCGAGACTTGTTATAGCACTTACCGGTATATATCATTGTTCTTTTGTTGTTTTTGATTGCTTCCATTGTCCTCATTTGTAAGTCTCTTTGGATAAAAGCGTCTGCTAAATGACTAAGTGTGTGTGTGTGTATGTATATATATACACACATATACATACATACATACATACTGTACACACACATTATTTATTTTCTTTTTTTTTTCTTTTAATTTTTTTCCAACTCAAGTTTGGAATCAAGGTTTTTTGACACAAGATTTGAGACACTGAAGATACTAAAAATATATTCAAACGGAAAACAGAAATTGCAATAATATTTCACAGTAAATGCAGCCCTGGTTAACAAAAGAGATGTTTCTCAAAAAATAAAAATAAAACGTAATTATACATCACCCCCATGTCTTTTAGAAAAATGTTTTACTTTTTCTGTAAAACATAAAAGGAGATACGAGCCAGAACGAGCTTTTTTTTTTTTTTTACTTTTACCTTTTACTTTCATTGTGTGGAAAAGTAGGATGAAAGTGAACGTTGTCTGAGGCTGTCATCTGTGCTGTAGCAGAGCGCTGCAGGGTTCAGTGTGACCTCTAGAGGGCGACAGAACAATGAATGCACTTCCTTATCTGAGGCGGAGATGCCGAGGAAGAAGCTGTCAAAACACTGCAAGGCCCTCTGAGTGGGCATTTAAACATGACTTGGTTATTGTCCAAATTTGCAGCTTACATTAATTTAATATGCTGTTAAGGTAAGTTCATTTTAATTCAGTAATGTTTACCGTGACGACGTTTTTTTTTAAATTACGAAACGCCAGCTTAATACCGATCAAAACGTACGCACAGCAACGTCCTTATATATAGATGAAGTCACGATGCCTAGATTAGTCAAACTAGTCTTTTTTATTAAGCTTGGTGTTTATTTGTGTATTAATAATGCGCATAATATCATAGTATTCAAGTTAAATTTATAGCAAATCGATATTTACACACTGATTTTTTTTTTCTAAAGTAGGTACTCTAGTGCTATATTCTATTTTAATATTTACATAATTGTTTAATTTCTTATTTTAATGTCAGTGGTGGCTGGCTACTGTCAAGCTACCAAAGTTTTAATTCAGTATAGAAAAATTGTTCAAACAAACAATAGTCCATCTATTTGGTTTCTCATGATCCGTTTCTTAAAGAAACCCAAAAATGAACAATCAGTTATCCTCACTGATACACATCTCATTTATAGATCGGTGGTCATCCCGGATGTTATACCAAAAACCAAATTACTTGCTTTCTTCTGTGGAAAATGGACGAAGATATCTGAGAAATGTCCATGTAATGGAAGTCAATGGGAACCACAATTATTTGGTTGGTGTGTCGCTCCATTTTCCTTCACGGGAGTACTTAAACATCTGCAATGACTCCGCCTGAGCATCTCAATGTGAGCCCCTGGGGCTTGTCTGAGTTTTTGGTCCAGAGGAGGTTGCTTGGTTTTGGGGCTCTGCTGGCCTGGATGGTCTTGTTCCACCTGCTGATCAACGTTTGGCTCTTGTGTTTCTTCACAAGCCTCTTAGTGGTTATAGGTGGTTGGCTTGGTTCCCAGGTTGTCCTGGACTCGGACAGCGTTGTTCACCTAGAGCACTTTGTTAGGCTGGAGGAGATCCCTCACAGTGCCGAAAGCGAGCAACAACTGGAAGACGAGATCCAGAAGACAGTTGGCAAGATCATACGTGACTTTGTCACCTCATGGCACAGCACCGTTTCCAAAGAAAAAGAGTTTGAGGATGAGGTGCACAATGCCATGATCTCAATGGCATTGGAGCTGAAGGGTCGAGTGGCAAGAGTTGACAGGAAAGCTTTATCTCAGAGGGTTTTAGACCTATGTGGATGTCACCTTCAGTGTTATTTGGGTGCCAAGGAAGTCGTTAAACATCAAGAGGTGGAAAAAGGGGAAGACCTCTGGGAGGCGTACAGCAAACTCTGCCCTCCTCATCCCGCTCTTCAGAGCTCTGCTGTCGAGGTGAATTACGTACGGGCAATTGTAGATCTGCTTCTCCATGCTCTTGTACCTCCTCCACATTTAGAAACCCGAACAGGTCGATTTGTGGTTGGCGAACTTATAATGTGCAATGTTCTGCTGCCTTTAATTGCAAAACTGTCCGACCCGGACTGGCTAAACATGTTGATTGTAAGCATCTTCACAAAATCCAGCGAACCAGCACCAGAACCAGCAGAAGTTCACGCTCCACCACAAGTTCTATCTCCTCAAGAAAACACGCCGCAAGAGCTTGAAATTCCTTGCGTTCTGTCCCTAAAAGTCACCCCAGAGACCCCTACAGCAACGGAGGCCCCAACACCAGAACTTGCAGCTTATGATGTCTTTGACTCCGCTGATCTTTATTCTCCACACAACCTGGAGGAAGACGAACCACGGTCGACCAAACCGTTTCCATTGGGTTTTAGCCCCAGGGATTATCTGAGACTCGGTAAACCCAATCCGTTCTATCAAGAAACCGACTCCGATTTGGATTCTCCGCTAACAGATTTCAAGCCGAGCACCCTAGAAACGCTGGCTCTGATTGGTTCAGAGGAGACCCTTTCTGAAAGTCTTGCAGAATACACCACTCCGGCTGATGCTGGGTTAGACCTCGAGGATGAACTTCCAACTTACACCAATAATACGACAGAGAAGGAGCTATTGGTACGTTCCACAGGTGTGCCTGAGGAAGAGCCATCAAGGTTTTGCACTCTCCAGCTGCTGGAGAAGAGCAACTCGAGTGCAGACCAGCCAGGCCTGGTGTACCCCAGTGAGCTGGCTTTGACTGCACCCGTCCAGGCTTCTTCACCAGCTGGGATGGCATCCCTGGCACCTTTTAACTTCGAGCCGCTCAGCAGCCCAGAGGGTCCGGTCATTATCCAGAACCTCCGCATCACTGGCACCATTACTGCTAAGGAGCACCGAGGCACTGGCTCACATCCCTACACTCTCTACAGCATAAAGGTTCTCACTTTTCTCTGTTAAATCATGTTGGTAAAGTTATCAAGTTCGTTAAATCTAGGTTGAAGTTTACCAGAATTGGCTGATATTTGATATTTAATAGTTCTCACTCATTTCTGCTAATTTTACATTTAGATCCCCTTTGCCGTCATCTAACGCACAGTTAACATTCATCTTTTAAATATGACTAATTTCACTGTTAAATAAAATCTCAGACAAATTTTTTAATGAATATATTGCCTACCTTTTTCATATTAATATTGATATATTATTATGTTAATATATTCGGAATATAATGTTTTAATAAATTTTCACAATACTGTATAGAATTACTTATTGTATGTTGGCTATATTATTGTTATTATTATTATTATTATTATTATTTTAATATATAATTATTATTTTACTTAATATTTGAAAATGTTGTTTAAATAATAGCTTTTTTTTTGTTTCAATTTCTTTTTTTTCTTTTCTTTTTTTTTTATCAAAATATTTGATATTTTTTTCCCCTCCAATTTTTCAGTAATAAGTAATTTATTATATCTTATAGAATTGTATTATCAGTCCATCTCTGGAGTGCCTTGACTATAATTTTAGTCACTACCCTTTTTAGTCTGGTTTGTCTAATTCAAAAGTTTCTTTAGAAGAAAAATGGTTGATAAAAATTCTTTACAATGTCACATTTTATTTTAGCCCACACAAGAGTCATATTTAATAAATTCTAGCCCTTTATCCACACGTTACAGGGGAAAAAAAATGCTATTCATGAAACTCTGTAGTCTATTCTTGAAGGATATTCTGTAAAGCTTTAGTAATAGTAACCAAAAGGACGAAGTGTTGCAAAATGTCATCATAATATGATTGGTTGATAAAGATGTGTTTTTCTTGCAGTATGAGACAGCCATTGACTCTGAGAATCCTGAATCATTGCAGCCCATGGCCTATCACACCGTCAGCCGACGCTACAGCGAATTCCTCAACCTTCAGACCCGTTTAGAGGAGAAACCCGAATTACGCAAGATTCTTAAACGTGAGCAGAGCATATTAGTCCTGTCAGTTTTAAAGCTTTCCAAAACTCTGTTTTATTGGTTGTCTTGTTCTGTTAACTGTAGATGTGAAAGGACCAAAGAAAATATTTCCTGAGCTTCCATTTGGAAACATGGACTGTGACAAAGTCGAGGCCAGGAAAGGTCTTTTGGAAACATTCCTTAGAGTACGTTTTTTGAATATATAAATTACATGAACCGGACTATATTTAATGTTAGTATTCCATTCCAGGCAACTTCTTTCAAATGTTTATTCATCTTTTATTACAGCAACTTTGTGCCATTCCTGAAACGGCCAACAGTGAGGAAATGCAAGAATTTCTCGCTCTTAACACTGATGCAAGAATTGCCTTTGTGAAGAAACCCTTCATTGTTTCACGCATAGACAAGGTACTTTACAGATTGCACATTGTATGTTTTGACCGCAACTCTTTATATAAAATTTTGTTTTATGACTCGGCAGATTGTGGTGAATGCTATAGTGGACACCCTGAAGACGGCCTTCCCTCGCTCAGATCCACAGAGTCCTACTGATGAAATTGACGCAGAGCCTGATGGGAAACCATCCACTGACAAGAAATCCAAGTATAGGAGGAGAACAGCTTGTTTCCTGAATAGTTTATAGCTGTCAGTATATTCCTGGATGACTCATACATGTTTCATTTCTAGGTCTCGAATGAGGTTCTCTAGTAAAACTGCCCCTGCTCTCAACGTGTCTGACATGAAACCCAAAGTGCTTTACTGCTTTGATGAAAGCAGCTCTGTAAGTAGCAGTCACCGGAGTCTTTTTCAGCGAACCATAAGAAGGAAGTGAATGAGAAATAGAAAATCGCTTTTGCTAATTTCCACTCTGCAGTAGTTCTTGTGTCCCTGAAAGTTGTTTTCTGCTCATTAGCAGCACGGTGAATATGCATTGATTTGTTTTTGTTGTTGTTACAGGTTTTCAATGGCTTCTCTTTGAACGAGCTGGAGAGCTTCATCTCCGAGAAGGAGCGTTGTGAAGCTAAAACAGGGTTTGATGCTGATGCAGAGAGAAGTGGAGCATCTAAATGGGAAATAAAAACATGCGCATGTGCCAAAGCACAGCTACAGAATGAACCCGCCTTCAGTGATTCTGGTAATGACTCTTGTATAAGAGAAATAATGATAATAATATTATTTCTAGTAGGGCTGGGCGATATATCTAACGATATGATCATGCGCATCTAATCAGTAAAGCTGCTTCCTTGATCACTGCTAAAAGCGCCATCACCTGCTTATAATTGGAGTGGCATTTAATAGACAGAGCCGTAGATCGCTGACAAGCTACGTAATATTGCGTTCATTATCGCAGATGAATCGCTTTCGATAATGAACACGATATTGCGTAGCTTGTCAGCGATCCATGGCTCTGTCTATTAAATGCCACTCCTATTATAAGCAGATTTTAGCGGTGATCACGGAAGCAGCTTTACTGATTAGATGCGCATGATCATATCGTTAGATAGATCGCCCAGCCCTAATTTCTAGACTTCAACTCAGTGTAATTATTAACTCACACAAGGGGAAGGTTTCTCAAACAGGGACTTTTAATATAGTAGGGGTGTTTATGTGTTCAGTACGTATCGCAGTTTTGACTCAGTTTAAATGAGTTGTGTAATGTAAATTAAATATTTAGTTTAGACGTTTTTTTGTGGTTGAAACAGTGATTGAGCGATTGCACGAGGCATGATATGTTCATGCGTTCATGTTTATTTTGCTTTAAAACTAGCTAGTGGTAAAGAGGAAGGGATGATCATGCTCACTCGTGCTCTGCGATGCCATTTGAACCGAGGCATTCATACAGCGACATTTATTGTTTGAATTTCCTGAAAAACAAATGGACATCATTTGAATCGATGTTGTATAAACACAATGCTGTATTTCCGTGCACATATGTACCAAACCAAAAGATCCACACAGAAAATTTTCAGTACAAAAACATGACTTTTACACTCTTATTGTATAGTAAACTCATGAAAACCTTTTTCCACTATAAAGAACAATGTTTGAGGATTTCAGAGGACCCTAGGTGCCATGTTGGCTAGGTCTTTAATATTATGTAAGTTACCTCTAGAGGGCAGCATTGTACTTTCAGAATGTTTTCAAGCATCTCTCGCCCTGACGAAAACCAGCTCTCATAGTTCTGTGCAAGAAAAAATAAACAAAGTCATTCCATGTTCCATATTATAAAAACATGTCAGTGATTGGATCTGTGTGTGTTCATATTTTGTGTTTTAGTTGTACTCGTGGACTGAACATGCTGTGCTCTTATTCAGTCATTCTGGGAATCATTTGACAAACACGTTTTCAAAGATTGTGACCAGTGTCTCTTTTTCAGCGGTGACTGATGGCTTTATATTTTGTGTGTACCTGTGTGTTTGTGTACAGCTAGTAAGATGGCTCTATCTGACCAGGCCTTGAATATCCTGTGTGTGCTCATGAAGGATCAGTGGAGCTGGCTCTGCACAGAGAACATCCAGAGGGCCATCAGACTGCTGTTTGGGACCCTCATTGAAAGGTGTGTGTGTCCACCCCAATGATAGGAGCAGATCGCAGTGTAATCAGTCTTAGGTAGCTTCTTGTATTCAATCCAGTATTTGGATTAGATCTCAAAGCTGAACCAACTGTTTGGCATTTCTACAATTACTCTAATGATGTCTCTTTGTTGATGGAGAACGAATCAGACACGTTTTAGTGGTATTAGTGAACAGACCATTCATCCCTGCCGAGTAAAAGCTTAAAATGCATTCATTTGTCTCCCTCTCTTTAATCAGAGGCTGAGATATTTGAGAGATGTCCAACATATCTCTCATCTCCGATGTGGAAAGAAGTGTTTTCTACTTAGTTAATGCCATAAATCTGGACCACATCTATACATTTAAAATAGATAATAGCATGAAGTGAAAAGTGGGACATTTCTTAAAGGTTTGTTTGTTCAGATTTAGTGCAGATTTATAAGCTGAAGTCTACTTTTTTATCATTTGTTTTTTTGCATTTCTCTACATTCAAAGATGGAGGAAGATTGACATGTTGACGCCTGAAGATTGTTTTAGTCGACTGTAGAGTTTTACATTTTTGGTTCGTTAATATTTGTTGTATGTTGATTTTATTTTTATTTATTTATTTATTTTTAAGTTTCTGTAGAGCATTTATTTCATTTTCCCCATAACTTTGTATGTTCTAGATTTTTTTAGAAAGACTAGTGTGACTTTAGTCTTCAGTAATTCAACTTTAACGTTCAAAAGTTTGGGGTTAGTAAGATTAATATTTTCCTTCAGCAAGGATGCATTCGTTTAATGAAAAGCACAGTATTTTTTTTTTACAATTTATGATTGCAATAGTTAATGAATAATTGTATTGATTAAATTATAAATTATAATATAATAATAAATTATAGTGTCTTTATAATTTCACAAAATATTTCTATTTTAAATAAATGCAGTTTAAATAAATGTTTATGTCAGCTTTGCAAATTTACAGGAAGGAAATGCATTTCACATAGTTAAATAATTTCACAATATTACATTTTTGCAAGATTTTTGATTAAATAAATGCAGCTTTGTTAAGACTTTGAGAAAAACAGAGAAATCCTAACAAACCTCAAAGTCTTGAATAGAAGTGTATAAATAATACACAGAGGCTCAAAAGGGCCTAAAGAGAGACACGGCCGACAGATGGATCGCCTCAATGAGGTGTCACTGATGGCATCACTCATTTCCCTTCCCAAACTGCTGGACAATTGCGTGATCATTCTTATTTTTAACCATGAATTAAAATACTTTATTAAACAAGTTCTGCCGAGGGGGTCGATGACAACTTGATGTAGGAAGTGAGAACTGTGTGTTTTAAAGCTGTCAACAGGCGGCTTTCCCCCATCCTTTGTGAGTTAATAACAGTCATGGGACGTCCCACTGAGGCACCTTCAGTTTCAGCATGTTGTTGAAGCGTTCTTCTCTGCTTTAATTAAAGTGCTTGTTGTTTTTCTACCATGTTTAGGGATGACCGCACGTCTGTGGAGTGCATATTTATCCTGTGGCACAGTAATGCCTTTCTAAGGCAGAGAGTTACCGAAACATCGTGCTATAAAGGAGAGTTTTTTTTTCTTAGTTTCTTTGAAACCATCCCATCTGTCCTTGAGGATTCGAGCTGAAAGGTCAGGCCTCACATTAAATAGCACACGCGAGCCCTCAGCTCCATACGCATCTGTTTTACAGATCCTCGTGTTGTGATGTCTAGCCATTTCAAATGACTCGTTTGTGAGGCGGTGTATTAAACACCTGCTAGCTGAGCGGCTTCCTGCCATGGACGGGAAAGCTGGAGTGAGGCCTAGGCTTTTCTTAAACAGTTTTGAGAGAGCCAGTGTCTCAAAAGTGTGTCTTTTGTGGGTTCAAGCAGATCAGTACAATAGTTGTTTGTTCTCTGTATGAAATAAATGTTTGCAATGGCACTTTTTCCACGATATTCTGAAGCATGCACAGTATTATAAAACCCATTAGTAGAAGTATTGTTGGTCTTGCACATTTAGTCACTCAGGTTACTGTAGATTGTAAATAATGTAAATTGTATACACTGTGGTCTAAAAAATAAATGATGTCTTAGTTTTATCATTATAATCAGTCAGGATTAATTATAATATGCTTGAATGTGGGATATAGTGTTGAGAAATTAATACATGCTATAGGCTAATTATTTCAAAACTCAAAAGAATATTATGTGATCCGACAGGAACAAGGAAACCAATACATTATGTAAATTACAGCTTCACACAAAGACTAGAATAAAACTAAAATTAAAACAGGCCACCAAAAACAACATGCAGCTGCTCGGCCATTGAAACCCATTCTATGATGCTCATGCTGCACAGTTTTTGTACTGATATTATTATTAATGCCTGTGGAAGTTTGACTATCTTCAGTTATGGAATCAGCAGAGCTTTGGCGACTTTTTGGGCGACTCTGTGACTTCATGTGGTCTTCTCCTTTTGGCTGAGTGATTGCTATTTCTAAATGATTCCACTTTCCCATAATCCGTGTAGCAAAATCAGGTGGAAAGCATTGGTATCACAATCGGACCAAACTGTAATGTTTATTGAACTCTGAAGTCAATCCATGAAGTCTGAACTTTTCTTGATACACTAGATGACTGCCTGTTTAGTTTTACCAATGACATTTGTTATGGGGTGGGATTTGCGCTTCAAATATTTCGGGGAAAACATCACGCAGACGTTCTGGATTGACTAACTTTGTCTTATGTTGTGTTTTTGACA
Source organism: Carassius gibelio (assembly GCF_023724105.1). NCBI lineage: Eukaryota > Metazoa > Chordata > Actinopteri > Cypriniformes > Cyprinidae > Carassius > Carassius gibelio. The sequence goes on along the minus strand of NC_068410.1, from coordinate 16,192,568 downwards.
AAATATAAAACAAATTACTTTGAGAACAATGTTACTTTGAGATCATGCAGTACCAGCACAGAAACCCCTTCGAGTCACCACATCGCATTGGCATCATTGCCTCACATTTGTTTCTGTTTAGTCGCTACGGCTTAAGAACGATATTGAGCTCAAAATAGACATTTAAACATTTAGACTGAGTGGGGCATTTTGATTGAGAAAACGTTTTGTTTTGCATTGCATTGTTGGGTTATCTCAGGAGAGCATTAAAAGGAGAGCGTTTGAGAATGTCTACACAATGTTTCAAGCCACCAAGCTGTTGCCATCTTCAGTTTTGTGGAGAGGTTCTTTGGATAAAACAAAGCTCCCTTTTGTTACGATCAATAAAGTTCAGTGGAGGTTTAGTCAATGTCAGTTCATAAGCCAAGGACAAACTTTTCTAGTGGGACATTTCTCTTTGTAGAGCTTGTTTTCTATAACTGATATTTGAACAAAGTAATTATCCTTTTAAAGTTGGATTGATCAGGCGAGAGTAGATTTGGACTGAGTGCAATATTTAAGAAATGTTAGAATATGTTAAGTTAAATTTCATTACAATAACTCTGTGAGAAACAACATCTCTGTCAAAAAATCTGCGGTTTACATCTACAGTTGCTTAGAAAATCACTACTAATTCATTTGAACACTATCACCGTTTGGCATGTGAAAAGGTTTGGTTCTTCAAGAATGTGTAGTTACTAACAAACTGGAGACATAAGTGTGTTGACCTTCAGTATGTAATCACAGTCACTTTGTAGAGCTTATGAAAGCTTATTTAAGTAAGGATTTAGTTTGGTTTTTGGTAAGATTAACGCTGCTGCCAATTTGTGTGGTAAAAATTGCACACATCTGCGTTGTGTTTACAGGCTTTACTCGTTACACACATTATTTTCAAAAACTGGAATATTATTGGGCTATTCCCTGTTATTGTTTACTGGAAGAATGTACATGAAAACATGTTTTTATTCTGTTCATTTAAATACAAATTATTGGCACATGTTGGTATAGCCTTTACAGAGAAGCAATTAGAATTTTAGTAAATACTGAATTATGGCACAATTAAATAGAATTAAACATTAAACATTTTCTTATAATCTGTCAAAATCACCAAGACTCAGGGTAAAAAAAAGTAATGCTTGTTTTTACCAGCATTTGATACATATCTTAACCCTGTTGTTATTGTAAGAAAGTATTAGCAATTATTAATTAACAACTTATAAGCTTCTCTGTGTTTTTTGTGACTTTTTGTATACACAGTGGTGCTAGAAAATTTGTGAACCCTTGAAAATGTTCTGTATTTTTCTAAATGTCCCAAAAGATCATCAGATTTTCACAAAAGTCCTGAAAGCTGACAGAGAAATACATTTAAACCAATTAGACAAAAATATGTACTTTGTCATTTATTAATTTGGGAAAATGATCCAATATTATATATGTGAGTGGCAAAAGTATATGAATCTCTAGGATTTGCAGTTATTTTGAAGGAAAAATCTATCAGAGTCTATCTGTTCAGAGAGGCTTCAATCAATGGGATGACTATCAGGTGTCAGTGTATGTGTGCCCTGTTTTATTTAAAGAACATTCACTCAATCATGTTTGTGGAAGTGTATCATGGCACAAACAGAGGATCTCTGAAGGACCTCAGAAAAAGAGTTGTTGTTGCTCATCAGGCTGGAAAAGTTTACAAAACCATTTCTACGCTGCAGAAAATGCTTATCTTTCTTGTTAATGAGTCCACCATCAGGAGAGCACCGATCAACCATGGTGTGCGTGACAGAGTTGCAAGAAGCAGGGGCGTAGCCATCTTTTCAGAAGTGAGGGGGACAGAAATTTTATATATATATATATATATATAGATAGATAGATAGATATGTAGATATATATAGATCATGTGGACAAGCAAGAGGGCTATTGGAGAAATATTTTTTGGTAATGGATGAGACCAAAATAAAACTTTTTGGTTTAAATGAGAAACACTGTGTTTGGAGTAAAGAACAATGCTCAGCAGTTCGGACTGATCAGCAGTTACAAGAAGCGTTTAGCTGCAGTTATTGCTGCTCATTTTTCTCAATAAATAAATGACAAAGTATATATTTTTTTGCTCACTTGTTTGATTGGATTCTCTTTAGTCCCTTTCACACTGAGATTCTGGATAATACATGGGTAATGTGTGCTGGCAATTGTTCCCAGATTGTTTGATTTTGGTTCTGGGGTGGCAGTGGCTCAGTGGTTCATGTAGCTTGTCTACAAACCGGAAGGTTGGTGGTTCAATCCCCGGCTCCACCTGACCAAGTGTCGAGGTGTCCTTGAGGAAGACACCAAACCCCAGCTGCTCCCGACGAGCTGGATGGCGACTAGAATGGCTGACACCGCAGTCGGTGTATGACTGAGTGTGTGAATGGGTGAATGTGAGGCAAATTGTAAAGCGCTTTGGATGGCCATGTGGTCTGTTGAAAGAGCTATATAAATGCAGTCCATTTACCATTTCTTTCACACTGCTAGTAATTTCCCGGAATCTATGCGTGCGTTCACACACAATCCGTAAAGGTGCCATAATGACACATGACATCAGGATGTTACGTGTAATGTACGAGTAGAAAATGCTAGGCATGTTAACCTTCACTTAAACTGGCACTTAAACTTTGATCTGCCTTCAAAACACCTGGTAAAAGAGTCGCACGATAACGTGGGTCATCACTACAACACATCCTTTACAGCATTGGTTCTGGCTTTTGTTCAAACATCTCGACTGATATATATATATTAGGGCTGTCAAAAATAGCGCGTTAACGGCGTTAATTAGTTGTTTGTCGTTAATTACGTCAATTTTTTTAACGCATTTCACGCATGCGCAGTGTGACATTATTTAGGTCAGGAAAGTCTTGTCGATCTCTGAATTCTCAAGATAGTAACAAACAGCGGCGAGCGCCGCGACGAAAACACCGAAGAAGCTTAAGGTTTTACCCCAGTTACTCTCAAATACATTCATGCCAAGCTCGATAAACAGAGACGACTTTGGTAGTTGATACGCTGGAGCTTCTTCCTGTTATAGCGTCCTGTGTTTCACACTGTGCATGCGCAGAACGCATACATGCAATGCAGCGAAAATTACAGCTGTTTGAAAAAGCATTTGCATTTTTACTTGGTTTTACTGGCACTTGAAGCCTTCAGAGCGTGAAAATATCGATCCTAAAGAATTGTGGCAGAGCAAATGAACACCTCCTAAAAACAAGAGTGCCCAGAGTGCAGAGGGCGCATGTTTGTGTTTCTGAGTTCATTCTTTCGAGTTTCTCTATGCATAATTTCATAGATATGTGGCTATATTTAACCACTGGTTCACCTAAAACTCTTACACTATCTGTAGTTAAATGGCATGGTTTGATATAGTGGTCAGGTAAATTTGATTAAGTAAATGTTAAACTTTTGAAATTCAGAAAAAAAAGAACCACATATTGATGAATCAATACATGAAAATTATGTATCTGTGTCCTGTTATTTATCCTTTGGTACGCATTTCAGAAAAAAAAAAAAATGGTTAGGATTCAGGTGTATTTGCAAATAGTGATTAATCATGATTAATCCACTGAAAATTCTGATTAATTTGCATTATGTACCGAACGGTTCGTTTAACTAATTAATTATATATAATAAAAAAAAAAAAGTGAAATATAATGATATGCGTTCAACAAGGTAGCCCAATAACCCAAACGACGTAAAGGCAACGCCCTTGACACCCCCAAAGAAGAAAAAAACACCAACTTACATGTTTATGTTAGGCTACTCAGTCAGGCGCTCGCTCACTCAGTACGCGCTGAAGGCTCGTTGCAAAATAGCCAATGCGTTTAACAGACTAGAAATGAGAAGATCCTCCAATAACCAACAGGTCTGGTGTTTGGGTGCACTTTGGTTTCCCTGTAAGCTATAACGGTGATGTCAAGAGAGTGGTGGATAAAAAAACAACAACGGTATGTCGCATCTGCTACATGACAATAGGGTACCCCAGCGAAAAAAAAAAAAAAACACCAGCGGGTGAAACATGTCAACTCATTTACGCCAACATCACCTTAGTGTGTCAGTATCTGGGAAAAGACCAAAAAAAGGAGAAACATACACTTAACAAACTATCCCCGCAGCATTTAGACAGACATTTCCAACTGACTCACACAGGGCAAAAGACATCACCGCGGCGATTGGTAGGCTACATTTACGTTACATTTACATTATAGCGGATATGAGACCTTACTATTTACCATTCATTCTATCATCACCATTATAGCTTACAGGGAATCCAAAGTGCACCCAAACACCAGACCTGTTGGTTATTGGAGGATCTTCTATTTCTAGTCTGTTAAATGCATTAGACATTTTGCAACAAGCCTTCAGCGCTTGCTGAGTGAGCGAGCGCCTTAGGGGCCGTTCACATATCTCCCCTAAAATGCGTGGAAAACGCTAGGCGCGTCTTTCTCCTCCTTTCCAAAGCACTCGGGCAGAAGCGCCCCTGAGGCGTCTGCCTTTGCTAAGCAACAATGACGTGCTCTCTCCATGAAGACGCGGAAATTTCAGCAAAGGATAAATGGATTTGCAGCTCTAAAAATCGCTTGCAGTAGGCTAGCTCTGCTACTAAATTTATTTCAAAATTGCAATCCATATACAACTATGATCAGCTGTTCCTTCATCTTGGCAGAGCTTTCAACATTGTTACGGGAAAGGATGAAGCTGATTGGTTAGTTCTTGTCACATGACCCGCGGTGCACTTGCGGCATTCTGAAAAGTTGAGATGTTTTTACATTTTGCTGTATCTAAAACGTACCGAACCGATCCGTTACATCAGTGTATCGTATCGAACCGAACCGTGAATTTTGTGAACCGTTACACCCCTAATATATATATATATCTATAACTTCAAATTCGGTCTATTAAGACAGTACACCTGCCACATGTGAATGTTCTCACACACTGGATGACAGAATGAGTGTAATGGCACTCCAAATAGAAACATGCCGGACAGGTCCTGTTGAAATGTCAGTGTGTGATTGTGTGGAAGCAAGCGAGACAGAAACATGAGCCAGCTGCTGCTCATGCCTCGCTGCAAACAGACACATCAGACATCATCTGAGGTAAAGAATTAGTTTACTTAACCGATGTCTGCGGTTCTTCTAGCACCGGACCGGATGTCTATGTTTGCCTAATTATTCAGAGGGAAAAGCCATTTCCAAATGGAAATTTGCACATTCTTCTGCACAATCCTCAGGCATGCCTTTCTACAAAGTGGCTCAGAGGGAAAACCAAAGGGTCTAGATTAAATATTGTTGCTTTTTAAGCAATAAATCAATCATCACTTCAGGGCATTCAGACTTATTCTTATACAGCCACGAGACATAAAGATGGTTACGGTTAAATCACATGAGAATTATTTTTAAACCTAAGTGCCCTTGTGCCTTGTGCCTGTGCCCTTGATAACAGCAGTGGAATGGTAGCTATGATTGGATTTTAACTACTATATTGATCCCTAACTTTAGCCCACTGCTGGGAAATGACTGCAGTACCTGGGCCGGCTTTGACTCAAAGTAACTCCTGAGACAAACATGCAAACCTTCTGTTCTTCTATAACTTGTGGGATTGATTCTTGCTCCAGCACTAACACACCTGCCTGTGATTTTCGAGGGGATTTAAAGACCTTGATTAACCGGCTCAGATGTGATTGATTAGAGTTGGATCTGAACCTTGAAGGTAGATCTCCACAAACAGAATCAAGCAACGCTTGCTCTACATTAGTGATTGCGTGGAAAACCACTTGATGGCGGTGTCTTCTGTCAAATGCTATGTGAAGATGTCAAGAAGTGGAAATATGTTTCATGTTTTGATTGGCTGTTCTCAAATGTTCTTTTCTAAATTAGATTAATGCCTTCTTATGGAGTCTTGATTTATGGCATGTTGTGATGGACATGTTTACAATACATGTTCATGATGTTCCATTGTTAAAAGAAAGGGTTCACTTCACACAAAAATGCAAATACTATGATCATTTACACTACTCTCCAAAGGTACTTTTGCACTGCCTTGTCAAAGAATTGTTGTATATCAAATTGTGAATTAAAAACATAGTTAGTGCGCCGCAATACAGTGCTACTACGCTCGCGGCGACCCGAGTTCGAATCCCGTCTCGTGGTCCTTTGCCAGTCCCAACCCTCTCTCTCCACCCAATTCTTACCTGTCAACTCTATACTGTCCTGTCCAAACAGTGGCATAAAAAGCCCTAAAAATATTGTCATTCTGCAGAAGAAAGTAAATAATTCAATTTTAGAAAAACACATACCATTTAATTTAAGTGAACTGTCATTTATATGTGCCCTCAGAAATTAAAATTCTTTTACTCACCCTTGTCATTTTAAACTGATTTTAGACCATTTTTATGGGAGCTCTTAGTGTTCGTTTTTATCCTTAAAGGGGGGGTGAAATGTTATTTCATGCATACTGAGTTTTTTTACACTGTTAAAGAGTTGGATTCCCATGCTTAACATGGACAAAGTTTCAAAAATTAAGTTGTACGTTTGAAGGAGTATTTCTGTTCCAAAAATACTCCTTCCGGTTTGTCGAGTATGGCTCTGTGTGACGTTAGATGGAGCGGAATTTCCTTATATGGGTCCTAAGGGCACGTCTGCCGGAAGAGCGCGCGCTCCCGTATAGCAGAGCACTGAGAGCACAACAGACGTTCAATGATCAGAGCGAGAGCGTCGCGAAATGTCACAAAAGAAGTGTGTTTTTGGTTGCCAGGGCAAGACAACCCTGCACAGATTACTAAAAGAGAAACAGCATTAAGGGACCAGTGGATGGAGTTTATTTTTACAGAGCATCAACAGAGTTGTGCAAGTGTTTGTTCCCCTGCATTTCGAAAATGCTTGTTTTACAAACAAGGCCCAGTTTGACGCCGGATTTGCACATCGTTTATTTCCTAAGGATAATGCAGTCCCAACGAAAAAGGGTCACAATCGTGTGTTGTAACCTCATGCGGTGAGTAAAACTGCTTCAAATATCTCTGTGTTGTTAACTTAGCTATCAGCGCGTAAGCACATCAAGTAAACAACATGCGATGTTGTCATCAAACTGCACTTTCCACATGTACAGCTTAAAAAAAAAAAAAAAAGACGACAAAGTGGAACTTAGTCATTTTCCAAAACCGCTAGGCAAATATATACAGTTTCAGTACATACCACATAGAGACATCGTTGCTGATGCTGCTCTTGTTAAATTTCAGCCTCTGGATCTGATTCTGGATCATAAATATACGCTGAATCTGACTGTTAGCCATGGTTTGTTTTGGATGATGTATTTTTCCTCACGATAATGTCACAGCTTCCAAACGCTCTCAAAGCAAAAGCCTACTGGCGCTCGTGATTCTTTAGCTCCGCCCACACGCCACACCTCCAGCCGGTCGTGTTTTTCCGGGAAAAATCGGTACAAACTATCTTTCTCTTATGAATATAATAAAACTAAAGACTTTTTTGAGTTATGAAGGATGCAGTACTACTCTATAGGTACTCAAGATTAACAGGATATTGAGTGAAAACGAGCATTTCACCCCCCCTTTAACAGATGTGGTAACTTTAAACTGTATGAACTACAAACATAATACAGATAAAAAGACAGACACATAGACAGAGAGACAGATAGATGAAGCGTGTGAAGATTCTCCATTTGTTTTCCAAGGAAAAATCTGCTTAATTTTCTTGTCTTGCGTATGTGTTAAAATGCTATGCTGCTATGATAGATTGTTCTGCTGTGCCTGCCAATATTTCCTTCATAAACAGGAAGTTTGGGAAGGTTTGAGGTAAGGAAAGCCTGCCAACCCTGGTTTATTGCACCGCAAAACATTTGTCTTCCTATCTTCCATCATTCTGGAGCACTGTACCAGACTGTAGACTACCCACATTGCTGCAGCGGATCCATCCACGGGTTATATTTGATATAAAACAGCCAAGACTGTACGCAGAAAAACACAGTCTGCAAATCCATCTTGTTTTTTTGACCGCAGCCACTCAAAGTTCCAAAAAAAATCCCTTGATGTGATTTATTTCCAACAACACTATGAACTTTGCACAAATTCAATATAGGCCATTGTTACAAATACAAATCAGTTTTAGTTATTTATCAAAAACGTGGTGACTTATTCATAACGTTGTGTGACATTATTTCCTCTTGAATATGATAAAATGATCTATATATTATCTATAAGCAGAGGTGGGTAGAGTACCCAAAAACTTTACTCAAGTAAAAGTAAAAGTAATTCTAGAAATATTTACTCAAGTAAAAGTAAAAGTGCTAGTCTTGAATAGTTACTTGAGTAAGAGTAAAAGAGTATCTGATAAAAAATCTACTCAAGTAGTTAGTTACTAGTTACTTTGGGTCATATATACGGAGCCTATTTTTATTTAGATAAATAGATAAAATGTATGTAATGTATGTGTGTGTGTATAAATGTATATATTTCATCAGCCTTTACTCCAATTTATGTAATTTATTATAAAACCCTGTCTGTTTACTTAAGTAACAAATATAGGTGTCATGCCATAATATATTTTTAATATGACTGACTTTATATTAAATGTGAATTTAACATTGAAAGTTAATGTGATATAAATATTGCTACTAATCTTTCATTGTTCAGAAAGAGAGCAAATAACATTTACATTATCAAAGATCATTTTCACTGAATGTCTAGATTTCAATCACTCTCAGAAACTCCCATTAAAATCACTGAAACTGCTGTTAACACTGAAATCAATATCTTAATTATAGATTCGTACACACATCTGCACTTTGTTGTTTCTGACGAGAGAATTCGCCAGAAAGAGGTCTCCATTCAGTGAGCGAGTGAAGGAAGCGCCGGCATTTCAGCGATGACTCATCGGAACACCTCTGATTGGCCATTGCATTCAAAAGCTCAACAGAATCGTGTGTGATTGGTTATAATGCGCAGCGCTGTAAAAACGCGTCTGTCTCTGGCTCAGCGCCAGCAAGCGATCACAGATCTGAATTTAGCAGCTGATATGACTTGTTGAACGTACTCGCACCGGTGTGATTGTATTAAAATTAATAAAATCTTAATCGGCTATTTTTTTGTCTTTTGGAAGCTGCATTCAACTTGACTCCTCTCTGTTATAAGCCACACACGTACAACAAACTAATGTCACAGTGGTGTCGTGTACTGTAATCGATTGTAGCCCAAGTTATTACCTGTTAAACAGTAGACAGCACACGCGGTGTTCATCTAATAAGGATCTCCATCGCAAGCAAATAATAGCCTTTGTAGATTTGCTTTCAATTCAGTGCAGTTCCATAGCCCCGTTTTCAGCGCTGCTGATGTTATTAAACGTTACAACTCTCTGAGTGAACCGCTTCAGACGCTCAGCGCGTGCGGAGGGAGCTGAACGACTCATTCAAACTGATTCATGAACCAATTCACTCGTTTGCCAATTGGTTTGATCAAGCCTTTGAACAGAATTGACTCAAAAGAATGAATCATTCGCGAATGGGCATCGCTCATTGCCCAGAGAAAAGTAGACGGCGTGTTTGGAATAAACTGAAGCATTTATAACATTTATTGCTTTAAGATAAAGTAACGAGAGGGGCGTCGGCCACAGTAACGAAGTAAAAGTACAGATTTTTCCCAAAAAATTTACTCAAGTAAGAGTATAAAGTACCCATCTTTAAATATACTCCGAAAAGTATTAGTTACCCCGAAAAATTACTCAAGTAAATGTAACGAAGTAAATGTAACTCGTTACTACCCACCTCTGTCTATAAGCAAAGTTAGACTGTGTTTAAAAAGAAGGACTTTTTTCCATCTTGGTCTTCCGTAACAACACTGTTATGACGAAAACAGTGATAGTATTGTACTCTTTGTGTACATGCAACCATAAAACCAGACATTCAAAAACATCTGATTGGAGATAAGCAAGTTTAGTCAGTGTCGAAAGAAACTGAACATCTTCCCTGCATTCTTACAGGATTAGGTGTATTGATTTTAAAGCCAGCATACATCATGCTCCATCATTACTAGACGCACACAGCACGGTATAGAAGGATCTGGATCCAGAGAATGAAAGATTATAAATACTGTTATGACAGAAGTTAAAGATTCAGCTGAAAATTCTCGATGAACCTATCAGCTGCCCTATGTGGAAAAAAGACCACACAGCCTATGGAAAATCTCTGTAATGATGCTTTAATCTCATATCGCAGTCACAGTTTGTGTAAATTGAACAAAGAGATGATTCCTTACAAACAAAGGTACCCGTACAAGATTCTATCAGTGCCAAGAAACTATTTCTATCTTAGGATGTGGCCTCTGAGGTGAAAGTATGTGCTTGTTGTAGTCGTACATGGAGACGGATTAATCTGAGATAAACCAGTTAATTTGGATTTGGGAAAGACAATTTGTTTTGGTCCAACATTCCTCTGGGTTTTGAAACAGACTGCTAACTCGCAATGGCTTGTTTAAAAAAAGCTGGCACACAACCCAGAGCGTTTGATTATTTCACAGCACAAATTGATGCAATTCAGCTCTTGGCTGCCCATAAAGGTCATTATGTTCCATTTGGTAAGAAAGCAGGAGCAGAATCGCTTTATGTCTCTGTGGGCCATTTCATGCTCCTAGACTTTTATATTTTATTGCAATTAGTCCATGTTTTTATATTAAGTGAGACCAATTTTCATCTATCTGTCTGTCTGTCTGCCTTATATTATTGGATTTATATATTATAGTTAGTTAGTTAATTGATAGTTAGTTTGTTATAAGTAAAATAATTTAAAATAACGCACTCGAGAGAACGAGTCAGTCTTTTGTTCATTATGGCTCAGCTCGGTGTTCATCTTCAGCTCTCTCTTCACAACAGTTCAGTCAGTGTACTGTTTGAGTAAATAAATTACTCTGGGATATTGATTTGTTTTAACTCCGAGGGAGTGTCAGCCACATTAAAAAAAGTTAACAGCTTAAGTCATTTGTGGATTAATGCGTAATGGAGACGCGAACCATTTAAAAGGATTCAGTTTGATTTGTTGAACTGGTTCAAAAAGATCCACTTACATCGAGTGATTCATTCCTGAACTGGATATAACTAAACTGCTTTGATTTGAACTCTCTCACAACAGACACAGAAGAGAAGACAATGTTGAATAAAGTCGTAGTTTTTGCTATTTTTGGACAAAATGTATTTGCGATGCTTCAAAAAATTCTAGCTGACCCTCTGATGTCACATGGATTACTTTGATGATGTTTTTATTACCTTTCTGGACATGGACAGTAGACCATGCATACATTTTCAATGGAGGGACAGAAAGCTCTCGGACTTAATCAAAAATATCTTAAACTGTGTTCCAAAGATGAACAGAGGTCTTATGGATTTGGAACAACATGAGGGTGAATTTTTAATAACATAATTATTTGGGTGAACTATCCCTTTAACTATTTTTATTTACTGCAGCATTTTTACAGGCTTTTACTCTTAAAATCACAATCATTTAAAAAATTGTTTATTATTATTATAATGTGCAGGGTTTTCTGTTCATTGTAGTATAAATACACCTCTATCTGGAAGCTCCCAAACCCGGGTGACTCAGAATTATGGCAGAAATTGAACCATGAAAAAAATAAATCCAACAAGTCGATGGAAAAATGGAAAAGCACAGGGCATGGATACAAGATAATTTCGAAGTCATTGATTGACTATTCCTTGGAGTACAGTTAAATCAGTGATTTAGAAATGGAAAGTGACTGTGTAAGAAGACTGCTGAGGGAGGCCATCAAGAGGCCCAAGACATCTCTGAAGAGTTACTGGCTTCAGTGGCTGAAATTTAAGAACCTCGTACAACTGCTCCTTCGCCAGTCACAGCTTAATGAGTGAGTGACAGAGTGGCAAAGAGAAAGCCACTGATAAAAATATTATATGACATGTTGGCTGCATTTGCAAGAATACATGTTGGAGACTCTGAAGCCAGCTGGATGAAGAATCAGATGAGACCAAAATTTAGTTTTTTGGCCATCAGACTAAATGGCATGCCTGGTGTAAGCCGAACATCATCAGAAAAACAGCTCCAGCTGTGAAGGGTGGTGAAGGCAGAGGCATCATGATGTGAGGATGCTTCCTTTTAGCAGACCCTAGGCCGATTGAGAGAGGAAAATAAACAGGGAAATCATGGAGGAAAACGTGATGGAGTCTGCTGGACACCTGTGATTTGGGAGATCCATCATTATAGTGCCTGCAAACATGAAGCCAAACCTAGAGGAATGCCTTCAAAACAGTGTTGATGTTTGGAGTGGCCAAGTCCATATCCAGATCTCAGTCCAGTTGAAAATTTATGGCGGTCCACTCATGATCTCCATGCAACCCGACTGAGCCAGCTGCCACATGTACAAATCTGATAGAGACACATCTATACAGATCTATCTATCTATCTGTCTGTCTGTCTGTCTCTCTATTGTTCTGTCTCTTGTTTTGTCTATCCGTCCGTCTGTCTGTCATTCTATCTATTGTTCTGTTCGTCCATCTGTCTGTTTGTTGTTCGATCTATTGTTCTGTCTATCTATCTATTGGCACTTTTCCACTGCATGGTACGGCACGGCTCGACTCGGTTCGTCTTGGTTTGCGTTTCCACTGCAGTTTAGTAATGCTTTAGAGTGGGCGGGATTATTCACATGTCGTTATTGTTCCGCCGCCTCTACTGCCGCGACTTGTGAAAAAGTTTTTCATTCTGCGTCGCCCCATCAAGCTCTTGCTGGATCCACATCTCTGCTATCAATGAGAGGAACGTCTGTACTTTCCCAACAGACAACGAAAGCCATTTTTGGGATGTTAAAAAAGGTGCACTCATTCAAAACAGTTGTGTTCGATGCTTCTCTGGTTCTGTTGTGTTTGAGTCGCAAGTGCAGTGATGCAGGTATTGGCGTCTCTCTCCTGCCAATCCATGATCAGCAGAGTTTGCACGTCACGTTTTGATAACAGTATGGTTCACTTGGATCCTCAACTGAAGTGGTACTAAAAAAGTACCAGGTATCAGGTACTGTACCCAGAGGAAAACCCCCCAAAAGTGTGCTGTACCATGCGTTGGAAAAGCACCATATCTGTCTGTCTATCGTTCTGTCCATCTGTCCGTCCGTCTGTCTGTTCTATCTATTGGTCTGCCCATCCGTCTGTCCACATATATATTGTTTTATCTGTCATTCTGTCAGTTCTTTCTATATATTGTTCTCTCGATCTGTCAGTATTTTTGTTCAGTCTTTCTATTGTTCTGTCATTCTGTCTGTCTTTGAACAGTCTTTGCCAAGCCAGTGTTATCATTTCTAATTACAATTTTTTGGGGGTGACCTCAAGGTTATAATATGGTCTATCTTGATCTGCTGTAGCATGAAAGGGCTGTAGGGTGGCCATATGCAACGTTCATATGGGACACGTCCTGGCCAGCATTTTAATATTGCCTAAAACATCCAAAGCAGTTTGACCAATAACATGCAGGTATTGTACATAATCGACCAATCGTGGGGCTGCGTGTGAGAAGATGAGACCTACAGGGAACGATCAAAGCGATACAAATGTGTACATGTGTTTGTTTGTTCTTTTGACTTGAAGCGTCGCTGTGCACCGATCAAAAAAGACACCAAAGTAGGTGTGAGAGCGATTCAAAAGCATAAGGAGCCGTCTGCTCTGCTCTCTATAGCTTTCATGAATGTCACACAACGATCGACCTGCACATTGCAAACAGCCTTAACCTGGATATTTTAGGGAATAATAAAATCCAACAGGGACGTGTCCCGTATGAACGGCGCATATGGCCACCCTAAGGTGCTGTCTAACTTCAATTAAACCTTTCATTTATTGTCTCTGTATGACTGCAGATAGTTTTTACAACCTGAGGTCACTGTACTTTTATGCATCGTTCTCTGATAACAGACAGTCAGTTAATTGGATCATAATTAAAGCTCATGTAATTCAGTTCCTACTGAGATAAGTCTTCCAGCACATCAGTTTTTCCAAGTTTATATGAGATCCTGATCAGACGAGGCTCTAAATGGAATATACTTATCATGTTTATATTTTTTGGAGTGTCAGAAGAAATGAAGACTCGCATTAAAATCTGAAAAGGGTAGTTTAAACTTAATTGGCTCCAGTGAGCTCCAGGCCCCCTTGTTTTCCACTCATGTTGGCTTGAGAAACGTCTTCCCTCTCTAGTGCTGCACGTCTCTGTCAAAGGCTGTGCCAGTCCACATGAACTGCCCTTTATAATGGCAGAAATGCCATTAATGGAATAAAATGCTCCACTTGTTGTTTTGGAACAGCTAGTTTTTGTTCCATCACCTTACATCAGAGAATTACGTAGGCCCTCAGTCAGACCGGTGCAAGTCTTTTCAGAAGCTCCATTAGAACGGCAGGCTGACTTTAGTACTCTTGTTTGGGCAGCAAGCTAGAGTTTTGAATGACACATTTATAGAAATGCACTTTTACTGTCATCTACTATTAAAAAATACTGCAGGCTCTAAAAATAAAATTTTGTCATGGAACAGAAGAGCAATCCTGCGTGCAAACATTGCGTATTGATGTTTTTCTTCTATTGTAGACCTGTGTCGTCCACATAATCAGTAGAAAATCAGCCGTAGTAGACAGGCAATGCAAACGAGACTCTGTCATGTTACTGGATCATTGAAATTCAACCATGATTGTATAATGGCTACAAGGAAACCACATTCTATTTGAGAGTCTGGACTTTGGCTTCTATATGCTTTCACACACACACACACACACACACACACACACACACACACACACACACACACACACACACACACACACACTGTTCCCAATGACAAACACAAAAGACATATGCATTTTGGACTGAAACCCCTACTAGGCACAGCTGTATGTCCAGATTCTCAGTATTTAAAATGAATTATTGTTAAACTGGTTTTATTGGAACTTAGAAATCATGACCATAAGAGGTTCTCTCTTGTCGTCATGGAGCATCTGTGGCATTTCAAAGGGTCGGGACCAAAATAAACCTGCTATGCAATCAAAGAACAGGACAGATTTAAATCAGTGATGCATGAAATTCCACATCACACAGTATTCCTGATACTAGTATTCAAAATCCTCAGGTGAAAACATTGTTTTCCCAGTTGATTATTAGAACCCTGATATCCCTGATTGGGTTATGTATTATACCATTATGGATTTCCTGACTTTTCTTCACTTGTTTCAACCATAACTTTTCTTGATTACAGTTGCTCACAATTGCTTTTTAAATTATTATTAGAATAATAGCATTTCTGCTGCATTAAATCACCTGCTTAAAAGACTCTCCATTTATTAATTGGGAATAGTTACAAACAACAAATAAGGAAGATTTATGCTGTTTACTAAGGAGCCATTCACTCAGAATTCATTTTTACATTCCACTGCACTGCTTTTCCATAGTTTTTCCATGTAAACATGGACTAGATGAGTGTGACTGACCATTGTGTTTGTATCTTTTGCAGCATGTTGTGCATGACACAGTGTTTCAAAAATGGCTTAAGTTAAAGGGGTCATTTGATGTTGCTAAAAAGAACATTATTTTGTGTATTTGGTGTAATGCAATATGTTTATGCAGTTTAAGGTTAAAAAAAACACATTATTTTCCCACGTAATGTACATTATTGTTGCTCCTCTATGCCCCTTCTTTCTGAAACGCGTAGATTTTTGCAAAGCTCATCGTTCTGAAAAGCGAGGTGTGCTCTGATTGGTCAGCTATCCAATGAGTATCCAATGTGTCTTTGCATGAACATTTGGGTGGCGTTATTCTTCCCACATACTCATGTAGACATGTTGGGTGTGTTAGAATGAGCCGTTTTAGGGAAGCATGGTTGACTCTTAACCTTTTATAAAGAATATGTCTTTTTATTTGAGACTTTAGTCTTTGCAACTTTACAGATGTTCTTTATGCACCAAGAGCTTGTAACACCCCAAAGAGCAAG
The DNA here is from genome assembly GCF_023724105.1 of Carassius gibelio. Lineage (NCBI taxonomy): Eukaryota > Metazoa > Chordata > Actinopteri > Cypriniformes > Cyprinidae > Carassius > Carassius gibelio. The sequence continues at coordinate 16,176,547 of NC_068410.1, read as the reverse complement.
GAAAACTAAAACATAATAAAAAACAGACATATTACAAATAAAAAAAGCAACAACAGAATGATTAAACTCAAAATGTATTAACTAATACTATAATATAACCAATGATACTAAAATAACAGTGGATTGATCATGTAATATTTTTATTAAAATGAATCAAATGGCAATCCTAGTTAAATATACCTGATCCTTTTCCATCTTACTGGTTTTCTTTTTTTTCTATCCTAATAATAGCCTCTCTCATAAAAATGGTAATGTTTTATAATACTTTTTCCACATCTTTTGTTCAGTTCCATTTGTTAAGATGACTGTCTGTCAAAATGGAAGTGATTATTATTAAGATTAAACGGTCTCATCCACAGTAATATTATGCAATCACTCAGTTATCCATCGTTTCTTCAGGGTAAGGTGGCCAAAAGTAATTTTGCAGAGTTGATTCTGTGAAATGAGATGCTGTTTTTTTTGGGATAAACTATATCCATATGTGGCCCATCACAGATTTTAAATGGAATAGACAAAGTACATTACAGTGGGACATGTGAACTGCAACTTGCTGAAGGACATCCGTGAAATTCGAAGTCCAAACACATGAGGTTCTCTTAGACTTTTTTTCTTTCCATTTGGTAGACTTTCTTGAATATATTTGAATCCCACATGGTTTGTAGCGTGTTTTGCATGCAGCACATTATCACAGTCCAATTCACCAGCAATCCTGAATTGTATCCTGTCAAGTTTCTGTCAAAAACAGATGTTCAGAATGCTTCTGATAGCATCATATTAAACAGTTGTTGTGATTGGCCTGCAGGTGGCTGGAGGTGGGTGTTGTTAACCTGACCTGTACGCAGTATTGGGTGATTTATCTGCGGGTGCTGCAGGAGGCCATCTGGCCTGGAGGAAGTCTACCGGCTCAACCCAGACCCCAACGCAGCCAGCAGCAGAAAGACGAGAGCAGAGCACAGGCTCTGCAGTGCCTTATGAATCTACTACCAGGTGAGACGCCACATAATATGTACATATACCAGTTAAAAATTGGAATTTTATTTTGATGCTCATTAAATTGATACAAAAGTTGCAGCAATCAAAGAATCCTGAAAAAAAAAAACTAAAAAAGATTAAGAATCACAACTGTTTTTAATATTGATTTATAATAATGCATGTTTCTTGAGTGCCAAATCAGCATATTAGAATGATTTCTGAAGGATCACGTGACACTGAAGTCTGGAGTAATGATGCTGAAAATTCAGCTTGAAAATACAATTGCATTTGAAAATTTTATAAAATAGAGAACACTTTTTGTAAATTGTAATAATATTTTACAACATTACTATATTTATTGTATTTTAAAATGTATCCTTTATGAGCATAAGAGACTTCAAAAACAGAACAAAATCTGTACCGAGGTTATTTACAGTTAACTAAAACTGAGCTAAAACTAAAACCATAAAAATTTTTCTTAAAATAAAATAGAAAAACTTTTATTTCAGCTAATTGCCGAGGCAATATGATAGTTTAACTTGATGTACTAAAATAACCAAAATTAAATAAACAAAAAATGAATAAAAAATATAGACATTTAAAACTACTAAACATGTACTACTATTACTACTATTAGAAATAAAAAGATTTCCACTGACACACAATTAAAGGCGTCATGTGTTGTTGCTAAAAAGAACACTATTTTGTGTATTTGGTGTAATGCAATGTGTTTATGTGGTTTAAGGTTCAAAAAGCACATTATTTTTCACATACTGTTGCTCCTCTATGCCCCCCTTTCTGAAACATGTTGATTTTTACAAAGCTCATCGTTCTGAAAAGCAAGGTGTGCTCTGATTGGCCAGCTATCCAGTGCATTGTGATTGACCGAATACCTCGAATACCGCTTTAACATACTGTGATGCCGTGTCCAAGCATGACAAGACAAAACCAATAAAACCCATTACAAACGAGGCATTGGTTGCATCCAGTGGTGACATAATTACTGATTATAATGACTTGTACTGTGACTTGTACTATGCTAAACAAAACCGTCTTCATTTTTGATTTGAGAAATGACAAACAACAACTGGTCAAAGCTCGCCGTTTGAATCATCAGTGGCAAATTCTTTAAATATAAAAAATGTACTTACAGGCTGTGAGTCAGAAGCGACAGACTTTCCGTTCAAAGTTGGAACTGCCCCACTTTATAGAACAGCCTTTGAGCACAGACCCATTTTAAGCTACTCTGGCGGCGGCAACAACAATACTACAACGAGAATAAAAGTTACACCACCTTTCTTTGCATGAACATTTGGGTGGTGTTATGCAAATCTTCCCATAAAGTGATGTAGACGTAATGTTTTAGGAGGGCGTGGACAAGTTGTAACTTTTATAGAGAATATCTCTTTGGATTTGAGAATTTAGTTTTTGCAACTTTATAGATCTGTTTTATGCACCAAGAGCTTGTTGCACTCAAAAGAGAAAGGGAAAACTGAAATTGCATCACAAGACCCCTTTAAAGGGTCATATGTAAATGGAATAATCTGACAATTTGTTCGCCTCTTTAAGTGACTGATAGATCACTGGTTGATTCAGAATAAAAATAAAAAAACAACTGAATGCATTGTTAACTATGAAGAAAATTAAGAGATCAATCATGCATAAATACTATAATCAATTGAATTTTAACTTCTCTTTAGCATTTGGTTTTGGATGGAATGAATAAAATTAGAGCTTGGAAAATCAAGCTTGCAAATTTTACAATCAGGCTTACCCTGGAAAATAGGACTTGCAAATAACTGTGTGATTCAGACAAACAGCTGTTCAGTAACACAACACCATTGCTCAGGAGATAAATCAATGAATCCGAAAAAACAAAAACAACAGAATTTAAAGGGAAGGACTGTTCTTCATCAGTAGTTCGGTGCAGATTTTGACCGGTTTTGCAGAGTTTATTGTGTGATTTTGTCTTTTTACAGATCTGATCTCTGATATGCTGGGCTCTGAGAAGTACAAGACATCTTGGCTGACGGTTGTGGATTCTTTTCAGCACCCCACCATAAACAGGTGTGTTTGAGTACTAAATAGACGGAGATAAAATCAGCATCGCTGTCACTTATGGAAACTCCAACATTCCTGTTTACATATTTCTGGGGTTAATAATGTTGATTATAAGTTCCATACAGTTTGAAATATACAGCAAAAAAAGTAGCATTTTGACTGTTTTTAACTGTAAGTGGCAGTAAAAGCACATACATATTTCATGAGGGAAGCAGACAAGGCCTAGTGAACATGTGGCTTTAATGGTTAACGTGGTCAGGTTGTAATTTACTTGCATCATCTTGTTATGACACAGTAAGTAAGCGATGCAGATAAAAGAATGCAGAAATGTGGTTTCAATAGATGCATCGCTGTGCTCTGTTATCAGGCTGCCTCGTGACATCTTTGTAGACTGTTATCACAGTGGGATGCATGATTTATTCTCGTCAGCTTGGATTGCAAGAAAGCTGCTCTGTGATTTACTAGAACATGTTGTAGTCTGCTGTAAATGTCCAGATGAAGCAGATGCTGTTACAATCAGTTATACTTTGACTCAATATCTTTCGCTTTATGAGCTGTGTCCTTATACAGAGGGGGGAAGGCAACAAGACATGTCTAAATCCAGTGTCTGCGTAACATCCTGTCTGCTAAGAAACCTTAATCTGGTTGATTTCAAAGTTAGCCTAGATACACCATCCACTGCTTTTGACAAAGCAAAACGCTGTGGGATTTTTGTTGGAAAGAATGAGGATGGCATCTAAATGAGAGCTTTAAAGAAGTTCATTTATTCGTAAATGTCAGTTTCTCCCTTCCCATTTTTATGAACTTATGTCTCTGGATAGTGAGACAGACTTAGAGGTTATTTTGAAAGACTTTACAAATTCTAAAAAATATATATTATTAATAATAAAGAAAAAAAAATTTAATCAGTAATTTAAGTCACGCTAGTCTTACTATTACTAATATAGTAGTAATAGTAGTAGTAATAATTTAAATCATTTATAAATAATTGTCAAATATATTTATGAATAATTCATTCATTACTAATTATAGTATACTTATAATAGTATATTTTATATTTATTATAGTGTATTATAATTTAGTAGTTTATTTATTTATCATTAATTAAAATAAATGCATTAATTGAAAATGGGTTTTATTTATTCATGTATTCATTTAGGATTATACATTTATTTATTTAGTTATGAATTGATAAAATGTTATATGTAATTAATGCATTATTTAATTATTAGATCATTTAATTCTGGTCATTTATTTATTATTAATTAATTAATTTTTATTTTATTTGATATTTGTGCTTTTGTACTGTTCATTTCTTTCTACGTTTCTACGTTTTCTGGAATTTACAACAGAAGGCATAATTCCCAATATTTCTTAGAAAGTGAACTTGAATCTGAATTCACATTTAGGGACAGATTTGCAAACAGCTTTCGGCAGTGCAAACTGTCTTTTGGCATATATATAAAACTGTCAGGATTTACTAAAGAAGCACAGTGAAGAATTATCGCTGAAAATGCGTGGACAGTCATTTTTGTGCCTGACATTATTGAATATGCATTTGTAGTAGTGAGGTGCACCGTAAGGGGAGGAAGGTTAGGACGATTCTAAGGGTCTGTCGATGAAGGGGGGCCCCCCAAGGGGGAAACGCAATTTCTACGAGGGGAATACAATTGCGATTTCTACTGAGGGTGATCCCCTCGTAATGCGATTTAGCATGTGGAACACGGAACACGATCTGTACGGAGGGTGAACCCACTGTATAACCCCAGATGTCGCTTTTGTTTCTTTTATTTGTGCATTGTCAGTATATAACCTGCGCCCATCTGCGCTGTTTTGGAACTGCGCTCGCGCACTAATTTGCCCTGTTTAGTAAATCTGTCCCTAAGTGTGATGATTTGCATACATTTTTAATGAGGCAAATTAATTAGAGTTTGATATTCCACTGCAAACATTTATAAATTTGCTTCAAAACTGTGCTTTGAATTTTTGTAATTGCAAAGTAATGCTATGAAAGTAAAATTCCCATGGGTCTTGATAATAAAGTACTGTGTGCAGGATGTTACTGTGCTTGTGACCTCCTGTGACTGTTTATTTTTTGCAGGCATCTTGTGTACTGCATCTGGGATCTGCTAATTGAGTTTCTCGTCCCCGAGGCGTCTGATGGAGACTTTCAGAAAACACTTCTACACAGCCTGTCCAAAAACGCTGAGAAGCTGCCACCATAGGAGTTCTTGTGGTGGACTGGAAACACTGAACTCACTTGCATATATACATGCATATATACATATCACATACAAACCTGTGATAAGTTAAAGTGTTAGGCAGGAAAATGTAATCAAGAAAGTGTGGATTTGGATTCATGACAGCCTATGTCTGGCACTAATTTGGTCTCCCTGTTTCTGGGACACATGCGCACATCCGGGCAGACATTGATTAATGGCCACCTGTTTTGTGTTTTATCAAACCACAAGTCCAATCTCTAAAGCTCGACATACCGGATCTGAATTAGTCGCAGGTTCTCCAACTTTTATCCACCTTGTTCCTGCTTCAGCTTTGGGCAAAGCTCTTACAGATGGACTGCGCAGATCATTTCTGCACTATCCTATTATGTGTTTCCGGCCTTTCAGTCTTGATATACCTTGACTTTACACACATTCCCTTCTTTTGCACATATGCACTTGATCATTTTGCTTCTAGCCTTTTTCAGAGATGCTTTAAGAGGCTGTATCGACCTTATCTCTCGAAGTAAGAAAGCCTGTTCTTCAACAAGTTTCCTTTTTTAAGTATGCAATTCATCACATCTGTTTCTGTTGTCACAGTAATGCTGTATGTTCTTTGAGTGCTTTCAGCCAACCTGTGAAGCCTTTAAGTGTAATTTCTCTATTCACAACCTCTAATTAAGTGGTTGGATGCCTCTAAGGAAAAAGAAAAGGTCATGTTGATTCAGCAAAAATGGCCAGTTTTCAGCATTTGTCTTATTTACTCTGTTATTGAAGAATGCATGTACGTTTTCTTAAAGAGACAGTACACCCAAAAAGGACATTCCAATCCTTTATTACATATTTTATTTGTGGAATATAAAATATTTTTTTGAGATATGCATTTTTACCCTTATAATGGAAGGCAATAGTCACCAAAACTCTTTGGTTACCAACAAAAAAACAAAGGCCTGTGTTTAGCAGCAAAAAAGGTTTGGAAATCAATTTTGGGTGAACTACTCCTTTAAATATGTTTATTTCTTTACAAAGCAGCTGAGATCTAAAAAATGATAGAATATGTATTGTGGTTAATTATTTTCTTAGAATTTTAGCAGAATGAAATGTCTTAATTGCCTTAATGGGCCCTATCATACACCAAGCGCAAGGTGTGGGGCAAGTGTTTTTGGTAGTTTCATACCGACGTAGTTCAGTTCTCATTTTCCTGTCCTGTGCCGTGTTGTTTAAATAGGAAATGTATTTGTGCCCATATTGGCACATTGCTATTTTGAGGGCCTGAAAATAGCCTGCGCCATAGACCAACTCAAACCTAGTCTAAAGTCAATGGTGCAATATTGTTTTTATTTAAAGAATATGTGAGTACAAAATGCGCCTCTGGACGGGTCCACAACATGCGTTCACTTTGCTTATTACACAAAGGGATGCACAGCAGCACACAAAAAAATGTATATAGGAAAAACTAAAAGATTTAAATATAAATTAATATTATAGTGTACATAAATATAAAAATGCTTACATGTCATAATGGATAGTCATTGCATGCATTAGAATTAGGCTACCTTTTTGCTCGCGGACGAGTAGCTCCGTTTCATTTTGCCGTGTAAATAGCAAATCCACAATGACGCGAGCGCAGCTGGAATGGGAGATGACACTCTGACTGGCTTATTTGCACGTTACGTCCAAAAAACACCTTCACCATGCACATTGATCGTTAAAATGGGGTCCAATGTGCATAACAAACAAAATTATCAAATGGATGCACATTAAAAAGTCTGAAAAAGTCTCATCATTCCTTAGAGATAATTCACCCAGAAATGAAAATTCTGTCATTAACAATAATGTCGTTCCAAACCAATAAAATCTTCATTCATCTTCAGAGCACAAATGAATATATTTTTGAGGAAATCCGAGAGCAATGTAACTGAAATGTTTCCAGACCCAGAAAATTGTGTGCAAAGAAAACAAAAATAATGACTTTATTTTACAATTCTCCTCCAAAAAACATGCACCGCAATTATTGAAAGTACCTCTGCACGTAAACCGCACATGTGCGTGATGCTGCTGTAGTAGAACGCATGCTTTGCACCTTGAACACACACCAATACATCATGGTACTCTCGATAATAGCAGAATACATGATTTGGAGGAGAAGAATTGTTAAATACTGTTGTTATTTTAGTTTTCTTTGCACACAAAAAATATTCTGGTAACTTTGTAAGATTGGTTGAAACACTGATGTCACATGGACTGTTTTACTGATGTCCGTACTATGTTTTTGAGTTTGGAAACATTTCAGTTGTGTTGCTGTCTATGGAGGGTCAGAAAGCTCTTGGATTTCATCAAAAATACCTTAATTTTAGTTCTAAAGATGAACAAAGGTCTTATAGGTTCAGAACAACATTAGGGTAGTTCATTTTTGATGTGTCGTTTGTTTTTCAAATCGTACAATATTACGGTTATTTTTTTTTATTGCAATTAATATGTCATCTAGTCACCATTCTGCTTGCACAAACTACTTAGTAGTTGTATAAAATGGTTTTTTCTTTTTTTATGTGAAGGCTTGAGCTCAATGCATGCAGAATTGAGGTTCTGCACTGTAAGCCCTGTTACCCAGTTTGCATTACAGTGGCTTAATGGCTTTGTTAAACTGTACTTGTGCTTAAAGAGCTAAATGTTGCACTATTTGTAATTTTGCAAGTGATTTGGTCCTATATGTTGAAGGCCTTATGTTTTTGTGATTTATATAATTGAATTAAGAAGAAAAGCATTTTAAAATGTCACATTTTTTGAAGTGCTTTCAGTTTCAGTTAGCATGTTACACTTGTTTGTATTAACTTATTCAAACTTTAATGTGATTCGGTTAAAACAGGAAAACATACTAAGATTTATATTAAATGATGCAAAGAAATCTACCAAAATGTGAACAGAAACTGTTTCTGCTTCTTTTGGTCACATTTAGTCATGTTTAGTTCAAGTAGATTGTGTTTTGTTCAAACTTTTGCATTACATTTTTTTTTTCTGGCAATATGATTTATGGTTGTCAGTAATACAAGAGCCTCATGTTTTGTCAAATAGCTTAAGTTGAGTGAGCTGTAATTTAAAACAACACTTCTCCGTTAAAATGATGTGACTAAAATCACAGAAAATAATGTAATGCTATTGGAAGCATTTTGAATGAACATAATTGGTAGCACTTCATAAGAAAACCAGATTTGAACATTCCATTAACATGCTGTTACCTTTAAGATACCTGTCAATCTTTTACTTTATTCCATCCAGTTAATAATTTTTTTCCACTATTGAAGTGAAAACATCAGTGCGTCATCATGTTAATTCACATGGTCAGCTGGAAACATGGGAAAGTGCTTGCCGAAACGCTTTGCATGCTAAATCCTCCTCATGCTAAATAATATTGCACTGCTGTTCCATGATATGAGATTACAAGCACAGACATCTTGGAGCTAAACATCCAGATTTCCTAGAATTTAGTGGAAAGCATTTCAAAAGCTTTGTTCAAAGTTCTTGCACTTGGAAAAAAGGTCTATCTCCAAAGTCAACAGAAATAGATTGACAAAGAGATGATGGATTATTGAGATCAGATCAAGTATCTGGGACTAATTTTTGAGGTCGCCAAAATTAGTTTGGCAAATTGGCGAGTTTTAAGAGCGAGTAGTCATCATGACCCTTCACCTTAGAGATCACTGATGTCTGTCACAACAGAATACAACCCAATAAACCCACCAGTCACTGATGAACAGAGAAACTTCTCCAGATCTATCTGTCTGTCTGTCTGTCTGTAAATCTGCCTATCTGTCTGTCTGTCTGTTGATATCCGTCTGTCTGTTGATATCAGTCTGTCTGTCTGTCTGTTGATATCCGTCTGTCTGTCCGTTGATATCTGTTTGTCTGTCTGTCTGTCTGTCTGTTGATATCTGTCTGCCTGTCTGTGTCTGTCTGTCCGTTGATATCCGTCTGTCTGTCCGTTGATATCTGTTTGTCTGTCTGTCTGTTGATATCTGTCTGTCTCTGTCTGTTGATATCTGTTTGTCTGTCTCTGTCTGTCTGTTGATATCCGTCTGTCTGTCTGTCTGTTGATATCTGTCTGCCTGTCTGTGTCTGTCTGTCCGTCCGTTGATATCCGTCTGTCTGTCCGTTGATATCGTTTGGCTGTCTGTCTGTTGATATCTGTCTGTCTCTGTCTGTTGATATCTGTTTGTCTGTCTCTGTCTGTCTGTTGATATCCGTCTGTCTGTCTGTGTCTGTCTGTTGATATCCGTCTGTCTCTCTGTTGATATCTGTCTGTCTGTCTGTCTCTGTCTGTTGATATCTGTCTGTCTGTCTCTGTCTGTTGATATCTGTCTGTCTGTCTGTTGATATCTGTCTGTCTGTGTCTGTTGATATCCGTCTGTCTGTCTGTGTCTGTCTGTTGATATCCGTCCGTCTGTCTGTGTCTGTCTGTTGATATCTGTCTGTCTGTCTCTGTATGTTGATATCTGTCTGTCTGTTGATATCTGTTTGTCTGTCTCTGTCTGTCTGTTGATATATGTCTGTCTAATATATGTCTAATATGTTTATTAACATGCATAACTCTTAAATATATTGTGTATTACGTCTTTGAATGCAGATTCACTTTATGGCAGGATATGAAAAGGAAACCCTTAAAGTCGTCAACATGCATGACATCATTTGGTGTACAGGCACCAAATATCATTACACATTATGTAGCCCTCTCTTATACTAGCATAAGCATTCAAAATGTCTAACTGTCTAATCCTGAGTGCCACTGGCTCACTTACAGGCAGGCTGACATATAAACAGGTCAAGTGCTCTTAAAAGGGCACTGACACTTAGCTGGAAATAACAGAAATTTCCAAATGGAATTTTAAAAGATTAATGACCCTTAAATTATTGTGTTTTATTCAGGAACTAGTGATGTTGCTCTAATGGACAATAGAAAAAAAAAAAAAAAAACTTTCAAGCTCCCAATGCTTAAATACGACCAAATCAAATGAGCAGGCCCAGTGCTTGTTTACATATTGTATTAGTTTTGTGTGTATCGATTTAAAATAAACACATGTAACATGTAAATACAAACTAACATTTTCAATAGTATCCTAATTCTTTTGCTTACAAAAACCTTAAGCCATGTTCTTTTGACCCGTGCACTGTGAAATGTGTTTATATGCCAGTAAATCCACGCAAGCAGTTCCTACAAATATTAGGGAAACACTCAGCAGAGTAGTAATACCGTGATGTTAGACCACAGAGCACAGGAATGTTTCCTGAGGTTCTACAGACCTGGAACTGCACGCTTTACACTTACTCATCATCAGTGACGTCTTGCTCAGTGGAAGAAACAGACATGTCATGAGGACACTGTCAATATCCAGTGTTTACATTGACATATAAAACTGTTATGAACTAGTTTCTCATTGAATTTGTGTGGTAATGTGGCACGGTCGCTGAAAATCTGGCCCTGTTACTGATCACCACCTATAAGGTGTAAAACACAAATGGTCACAATTGTGTAAATAAGCTGTTCTTTTCCATACAAATAAAGTCAACGGTGAGCAAACATTACTTTGAGGTAAGAAAAGAAAAAATACACTACCATTTAAAGGTTTGTAGTTGGTATGTTTATATATATATATATATATATATATATATATATATATATATATATATATATATAATTGTGTATAATGTAGTATCTTGTGCTCACCAAGACTGAATCAAGACTGAGAATAATATTGTGAAATATTATTACAGTTTAAAATAAATGTTTTTTTGTTTTTTTTTATTGTAATATTATTTACATTATATTCCTGTGAATTGTCGAGTAACATTCCTTATTATTATTAGTGCTGAAAATAGTTGTATTTTTGTGGAAATATTGATAAATTTGGAACATTGCTTGTTTTTAATAAAATTATTTTTCAAACATAATTAATTACTTAATAAAAAAATAAAAACTCAAACTTATAAGAAAGTCATACAGGTTTGAAAGCATAAGGGTGAGTACATGACAGATTTTCCATTTTTGGATGAACTCTTTACATTTTAGTCAAATCTTAAAACTACAGAATTGTCATATGACTTCAGGTGACTTGGAATATAGTGCATGAGTTGTATGGACTACTTTTATAATGCATTTTGAGGTGTTTTTGTCCTTTTCTAAAGCTTGTCTGCCATTGATCACCATCCACTTTCATTGTATGGAATAGAGTAGACTGGACTTTTCTAAATATCTCCTTTTTGTGTTCCACGGAATAAAGAAAGTCATACCATATTGGAACAACATAAGGGTGAGTAAAAGAGTAGAGAACTTTTCATTTTTACATTTTAAAACCTGTGTTCCATTTAAATGCATTGGAATAGATGGAAAGAAAATGTCAACACCTAGAGCAGCAGGTAAAAAGAAAAAAGAAAAACCTGATGATTGTGTCTGATTATTTCTGGCTTAGGGTTGAGATCTTTTAAGTCATTTCAAAATATTTTAGTTTGACTACATATTAAGTTACTTCCTGCTCATGCTGGCTAGTGCTAGCTTTCGTTCACTTCATCCATGTGGCCCATGAGCACTTAAACCAATAAATCATCAGCTGTGCTGCAACAAAGGCCACTGATAATTGATCCCGTCTTTTTGTATCTTTGGCTATGTTAAATATTTTGGCCCTACACATATTTATTTAGTAATAATTTGATTTCATGACCGAGGCCTCCGTTTTTCCCTTCTTTGTAAGCCTGTTGAATAATTGAAGATTAGCGTGAACCTCAAGCCCATCCTCATCTTTGTGGAAAACACATGGCTTCACTGTGGTTATGCAACACTTGCTGAACGTTTCTTCTCCAGGACCGTTTGACAAGCTTTAGTTTCGGCCAAAAGAGATGCATATTTTTATATTTCTTATTGTTTGTCTCTCCCGATCTCATGCAACAAAAAACAAAAATGTATGCGTTCGATTAAGGCACTTGTGTTGAGCCAACCAAAGTTTCCTCTGGTCTCTGGTTTGTGTTATCCTGCGGCTTTAGTCGTGGCCAACGAGACGTGTTTAACACATCACTGGATCTGTCATGTCCTTTTAAATAGTGTCTTTACACATTTTATAATAATGGATTGTACCTGTTGTGTATTAGGGAAGAAATATGATGTAGTTCTCTCTCACAGTGCCTCCTGGTGAAAGTCCTGTGTTTATATTCAGCATTCGCGCTTCACTCTGTCTGACATGTTAATATAGAAGTCAGAAGTGTGAAAAAACAACACAAGCAATCTTTAAACTTGTAGTTGATTATTCATCGTCTAATAAGCGTTTACAGAGTTCATAACATACCTGAGTGGAGATGTTGTTCTTGTTCTGCCAACAGAAGGAGCCCTAGAGCTGTGGGGATTTTTAGGACAGTCTGCTCTCCGACCACAAGGTGGCAGGATAAGCAAAGACTAAAACGTTGCTGTTCAATGCGATACACAGATCCCAAAATACTTTCACCACAAGTCTGGAAAAATAACAAAACATTGAAACAAATTACGCTGGATGTTCTCTCAGGAATATTCGCTTATAAAAAGCCTTGTTTATTTCTACTTTTAAACCTTTAAAATTATGTCAACGTGATATTTCCACCACTTACACTCGTAACACTAACTTTCAAACGTTTGGCATTCATTCATTCATTCATTCATTCATTCAAGAAAGCTTATGCTCACTGAGAGCTTTATTTTATTAGGAATACAGTAATATGTGACCCTGGACCACTAAACCAGTAGCAATAGCCAACAATACATTGTGTAAAAATTATATATATATTTTTTGTCTCTTATGCAGCAAAAAAACAACAACAACAAAAAACAGTAGGATATTGAGTAAACATCATGTTCCATGAAGCTATTTTTTTTTTAATTTCCTACTGTAAATACATAAAAACATAATTTTTGATCAGTAATATGCATTGCTAAGGACTTTATTTTATCTATCTTAAAATGTAATTTATTGTTTTTTTGTAATTTATTTATTTGCAAAGCTGAATTTTCAGCATCATTCCTCCAGTCTTCAGTGTCACATGATCCTTCAGAAATCATTTGAATATGCTGGTTTGCTGCTCAAGAAACATTTCTTATTATTTTCAATATTAAAAACAGTTGTGCAGCTCAATATTTTTGTGGAAACTCATGATTATTATTTTTCCAGGATTATTTGATGAAAGTTCAAAAGAACAGCTTTATTTGAAATATAATTTAAAATTGAATAGCCTAACATTATAAAAGTCTTTAGTCACTTTTGTTTCATTTATTTTTTGCTGAATAAAATGTAATCAATCAATCAATCAATCAATCAATCAATCATTTAACCTAAAAAAGCGTGCTTATGCTATGTCTTCCAAATAAATGCCACTTAGTTTGATATTTTGTTTTATAATAAAAGCCATACATTTTAAGTGCATCATAAATTTCCAAATGTACATTTCTTGTATAATATCACTTATATTATTGTCACTGACCTGACCTGCCAGTTCTTCATTATCTCTTTTTATCTAGACACGTAAATGTCAACTTATGTGAACAAGGATCCATTTCTAATTTTTTTTTATCAACTCTACCCCATGACACAAACAACATTTAAAGTAGCTTTGAATCCCATTTGATTGCGTTATTTTTATATGACACTTTCACTCTTCCAGGAAAACCCAACTCCGTCTAGATCCTCACAACTGTCCCCCAACACAGACTTATATATGCTTGCTCAAAGACTGCTATCAGGACTACAGAAGAGCTACGTTAAACCATAATCCCTGTTCTTCTTGCAGTTAATATAAATCTTTGTTGTTTTTCTCATTTTTGCTGTCTTGAGGTCAATTTGCCCTTTCTTATCTCTTTCTTCAACATCCCAACCAACATCTGCACAGCTAAATGAAAGCTTGGCTTTCACGATGATGCATTCATTTTTAACCAGAACCACACTGAACTCACGTTGCTTCAAGAAATATGAAGGCATCTAACAGTAGAGGAGTGTTATTAGAGTAGGCAGACAGGTCTGGGACAGCGTGTCCCTAAATGACTGCGCTCTTCAGGTCAACATGTCTCCGTTTAACACAGTTTAAAGGAGCCGTGATCACGCTCGGATAGATCTTTTGGACAGCCGCTGTCTGTACTGTGCTTTACATTGGCGCATGATCAAAGGCTGAACCTGTTTTGCCCTTCTGTGTTTCAGGGGACATTTACATAGCAGCATTTCCAAGCAGATTGAGAGCAGAATTAGCCATTATCTGCTGAGGGGCTTGTAGGGGCCGATCCAGGATACAGACACTGTGTTCTGTGTTGCTCTTCCTGCTTTGAATTCCAGCAGAGCCTTTGGTGGTCTTTGTGTAATAACAAAACAACGTTTTTCCGTTACAAGAGACCATACAGATGGTATTAGTGGGAACACAGACAATAACGCCTTAGTTTGATGGAGAAATGATATTAAATAATGATGTGGTGATTTATTTATCACCCACCGCAATTCACACACTTGTTTTGCACTGTAAACAGATGCCGATGTAGTTTGACACCGAACATAATGTTTCCTATCAGACCCAAATACATTAACCTCCTGAGACCTGTACAAAAGGAACTCTTTAGAACATAATAGGAATAACATGTTTTTAGTTCTGGTGTCCTCATATGTGGACATTAAGACATCTTTCGTAACGGAAAGCCATGTTGTGATTTCAAACCACATAACATTTTCCTGAGATGTTGATTTATGACACACAGTTTAAAAATGAGTCATATTTAAATGATAATTACAAAATATTATCATATTTCCATAAGAGTGTCACCAAATCAATATCAGACATTTTTGAAGGCCAAGGAGAGGGAGTGAACATGGTGAAACATCAAAACATTTGGTATCTCTGAAAAGCCCTGAGTGTGCTCTGTGCAGGACGTCTAGTCTAAAACTCTAGCATGTATAGTCTCAGAGAAATTCACTAAAATATAATGTCCTCATATGTGGATAGGAGGTTAAGCTTGCTCTCATCACTGATGTGAACTTTGGACCAGTTCTCCTGACGTCTCTCCACACAGCATGCTATTTAGCAAAGTTTAGTCAAGCCTTTTGCGTCTTTCTTATTATGAGAGGTTTGGTCACTGCAGAGTGAGCATTCAGTCCGACTTCTCTTAAACGTCGAGACACTGTATGCCGAGACAGATCCATACCATGCTCATCGCTGTTGTGGCAAGCAATTCCAGCTGCAGTGTTGAACCGATCTCCTATCCTGTCCACTCGTTGGTCTTTCGTGGAGCACCAGCCTTTTTGGGGGAACTGAATGAGTCAGTGACATTGTAAAGATGCAATATTTGAGAAATTACAGATTTGGAACAACCAACTTATCTATGACTGAAAGGGTCATCCCTTTGGCCTTCATCCAGACTGCCTCCTGTCACAGGGTTTCAGTCACCTTAGATGGGAAAATTGTGCTGCCAGTTAAAAGGTTTGTAACATGGTTAAGTGAATTAGCAAGAGCCTAAGTGTCATATTAACACCAATAACTGGGAGGGACCTGTACGTGTTTTTTATACTGTGCTTCAGAATGAAATTCATTTATGAAATATGCTTAAAAAACTGCCTTTCTACTCCTGTTAGGATACTTCAAATAGGTGACCTTGAAATTTAAGAATTTATAGCTTGTTCTCTGGTTTTGATCTGTGTATATACTCTTAATTTTGATCTCCACTGTAACTCAATAAGCATATTGTAAAAAATAAAATAAAACTATATCAGACTCTATGATCATACTACATAAATGGTAGTATCTGTCTGTGTGTGTGTAGACTACAGACTGCTACAGTCTTCTTTGAAAGATATTGTTTTTAAGTCTATTTGCCCTTCAGGAGATGACTCTCCTCTCCAGAAGACAGCCGATCAGCTGTGGAAAAAGCAATTGACAATACCATCTGTTAGAGAGGAAAGTTTCTCAGGAATCTGGTATGTGTTTGTTAAATTCCCGATTAATAGCACACTTGCAGCTGCTGTTTGGTTTAATCATCCTTTCGTTCGGTTTTTCTCTTTTTGTTTCTCATACATATACAAACACCAGACTAATCCAAGAGCAGTCTGCACTTTTTTATGCATTGTTTTCTTCATAAATGACTAGCGGCTAGTTTATTTCTGAACTGCTCTAAAAAAAAAGTTGAAACAGCTGAGTCCTAGTACATCTTATTGCAGCAATAAAACATTTGTAGCCATGCTAAACCACCAAACCTTGATTCTTTCCCTCCTCAATAGAGCATGAAACAGGATTTGTAGGGATTGCAACTGATTAAAAACAAAGGGACTTCTTTCATTAGTCTTCTCAGTTAAAGCAAGCCCCCTATAAGCATATTTAATATAGTTTTCCAGTCATAAGGCAGGACATTAAAACAATGTGAACCTGACAAATGGTTTATATTTATTTAGGAAAGTTCAGAGTTCAGTTGCTACAACAAAACAGTATTTTTAATCATTTCCTGTAATTTTACTGTAATAGTTTCATATAGTCAGAATGAAAAATGGATGTCAGATTTTGCTGAATGTATTGTTATGGCACTTTGCTATTACAAGGAACCCGAGAACACTTAATGGTCTGCAGGAGAGAGTTCTAGTGCTACATTGTTACAACATTTGCAGTGACATCATACTTTCTTGGGGAAGGAAACGGAGGCTGTCAGATGTTTCAGTGATTAGCGATGCATCCCTCATCTGGCCTGGCACGTGTGCAGGGGAAGTTCGGTGCTTTTGCATCACTTTTGCATGGATGTGCTGGTTTTTAGATGCGTGAGAGCGAGGGGGAGTTGTTGTTTCTCTGATTACTTGAGGGCTGTGAGAGAAGCAGAGCTCCTGAGAGACAAATACACACACACAGGCAAACAGATGCAGTGCTTCAGCAGTTTACATTGCTGTACAGTGAGTCAATGAAAGACAAGATCCCTCACCGCCAGGTTTCAGAGCGGCGGTTCATTCATCAGTTTAAAAACAGGCGGATTTAAGACACCCTAAAAGGACAAGAAAATACGTAATTACTTGTGGTCTTGTATTGTTCTGATGATAATATTGTTCCTTGAAAGCACTGTAGTTGTTGTAATTTGTTGGATATTTGCAGATTTTACATATAAACAGATGAAATTGCCAAAACTTAGTTAATGCAAAAGACAACACTGAAGACTTTCTTTAAAAAATCTTGTAATCATTCACTTCTCTTTTTTGCTATTTGTGTGATATTGCTTATATATATATATATATATATATTTATTTATTTGGAAAGTTAAAGTAATGCATTACCATATTGCGTTATTCCCTAAAAAAGTTACTTAGTTACTCTTTATGGAAAGTAATGTGTAGTTACCTTTGCTTTACTTTTTCTCATCTGGCTTGGCCTTCAGAAACAAACAAACAAAAGATTTACAAATGTTATGTTTATCTAAAGCCAATTTTGCTTATCCAATATTTGCATAATTTCATTTATTTGTGCAGGCCCTTATGTTTATTTTAAAGTTCCTGTAGAATAAATTATTAGTTTTCATAAACCTACAAACCCTTTGCAGTTCCCTCATCTCTTTAAGACTGCAGACATTGCTCAGGATGAGTTTGTTATGCCTAGTCGTTCTCTGCTGCTCGTAAATCCCTGCTGCTCAGAACTCTCTGTTCTTATTGTGTGTTATTTTAATCATGCAGTCATCATGTAACTGTATTGTGTCCACGCCTGCTGACTGTGTTTTTCCTGGAGAGCTGCTCTTGCTCTCCTGGACTCGGTGTCGGTGAGTAGGCAGCAGTGGGCACCCTGGATCATCTGGCGCTGTGACCAGATGAGGTGATGAAGTGATGAGGAAACTTCTGCACCAAACTCACTCCATCCAACAGGCAGAACAGAGAATGACAAGCTACTAACCAAAGCCAAAAGGGTTATAATTAGCAGATACTGTAATTCAATATTAAAGGGATAATTCAGCCAAAAATTTAAATTCAGTCATCATTTACTCACCTTTATGTTGTTCCAAACCTTTCTTCTGTGGAACAGAAAGTTTTAAAACCAATTTTAAAAAGCAAATGACAATATTTCCTTTTTTTGGTACAAAAAAACCCAAACAAAAAACGTTGAAATTAATTAGTAACTGTTTTAAAGTCTGTTGTAAATGATCCTTTTATGGTGTGATTTTGTGTGCTGGATTTTCCAGATATTTATGTAACTCTGGTGCTTATTAATCTTCAAATGTCAATACAAATTACAACATCTCAGGTGATATCTAAATCTAAACGCATCACGTATTCTTCTGATTTATTTCATTAATTGTTTCAGGTGAGTTATTGTTAGAGTTTCTTGACTAATACTGCATGGATCTGATACTGCTTTAAATTTGACTCATAAATAATAAATACTTACATACACATGCTGCTCACATATTCTTATGGCCCATTTTGTGCTGATTACAGTGATATTATTTAGCCATTTAGATGTTTATAAGCAACTGAAAAAAGCACAAATGTCAGGGCATGACAAAACTTCTGCAGGCCCCAAAAATTCCCTTAGACCTCAGAGGGTTGAGGCAGCTTTAATCCCCTTTTTTTGCAACTTTATTTGGGTTTGAATAATATGATACGGTGCTTTAATATAGCCTAACAGAATGTAAGCCTGTGTATTTGTGCATGCAATTGAAAAGCACATGCTACGAGCAGCGTATAACAGCTTACAGGACAGGAAGATTGGTTTTTAATGTCATATGGCATTCCTCATTCATTTGACTCGCACCTGGCGCTGATGTGAATTTGGAGTGTGCATCTGAAAAGTCTCCCATTTGATGGGTTTGTAAAAACGTTTCTTTAGCAGTAGTGAGTTGGGTGGACAAACCTAGACCCACTCCTGCGTTAATTGCGTTAAATATTTTTAATGGAAAATACACTAATTTTGACACCACTAATAAAGAGTTGTTATATATATATATATTCATCTAGGATGAAATCCAAGAGATTTCTGACCCTCCATAGACAGCAACACAACTGATATGTTCAAGTTCCAAAAATGTAGTAAAGACCTCGTTATAATAGTTCATGAGAGATCGAGAATAGTTTTTGTGTGCAAATAAATTAAAAATACTTGTCTATGCAGTGTCAGAAAGTTCTTGGATTTCATCAAAAATATCTTAATAGGTGTATCATAATTGGTGTATCTAAATACAG
Source organism: Carassius gibelio (assembly GCF_023724105.1). Taxonomy (NCBI): domain Eukaryota; kingdom Metazoa; phylum Chordata; class Actinopteri; order Cypriniformes; family Cyprinidae; genus Carassius; species Carassius gibelio. The sequence continues at coordinate 16,157,112 of NC_068410.1, read as the reverse complement.
TATTTACTGTATATATTTTTTGGGGTTAACTGTCCCAATAAAAAAGGTCTGTTGACATCAAAGAACAGCTAAACAGACTAAGGTGTCATTCACACAGAACACATTTTTCCATTCCACTTTGCTACTTTTCCATTGTTTTTATATGATAAAAAAACACTAGATGAATATTTTGACCAATGGACTTTTGCAGCGTCTTGTGAAAATATGGTGTTTAAGTTAAAGTAAGTTCAACTTAAAGAACCATCCCCCCATTTCATTGCCCAAACCTTGCATTTTTAAAGAAAAAACATGTTCTGTGTTAATGACCAGGCTACACTATTGACATAACTTAAAGTATATAATTTATCATTTTTTAACACTAAATTTGATAAAAAATTTACTGTGGCTTTTTATTTTTAGTATTTAACTCTATGAATTAAACAAGCAACATAATTACAATGTTATGACAATGTAGAATGTTATGTTAAATGTTTAAATTAAATAACTATTTACTTTAATTACTTTTTACGAAAATTACTAGCAAATTTTACAATTCTTGTAAAAGATACTCCCATAATCTTGCTTTTATTCCATTTTTAACATAGTCTGTAATTCACAACACATACTACATGTTTCTCAGTATTTGAACTACTACCAAGCAATCTTTCACTTTGATGAAGAACGATTAATACTTTAAACATCTTATCCTGACAATCGCTCAGGTCATTAGCAAACGCCATTAGGACAATATAAAACCTGATCCTAGTGGGAGAAAGTGGAGTTTTTCCTTAGATCAATTTATTTGTAAACCGCACCTGCTCCTTCTCCTCAGCCCTTTTGTGGGAAAATGCTTTTATATTTGGTCATCATCCTCTGGGAGAACAGAAGTCTGACTGCTGTAGACTTTCATGAGAGCCACTTTCTGTCCAAATCTTGCCTGGTTGTTATAATCACAAAAGGCTCCCAGGAAATATTTACATGATAATTTCTGTTACCTTAGCATTTCAAGGGTCAGAGAAATTTCCCGACAACATGATTGCTCTAAACATTTTGTCTGAGTGAGATCAGATTTTGTGGCAATGACCTAAGAAGCATTTATACGCAATTAAGTGACAGTGTTTCCTAATGTGAGTGTTGATGCGTATCGCTCTTTATTATTATGGGAAATGTTCTTGGCATCATGTCACAGGTTAGATTTTGAAACCGAAATACAGTATATTTTTTTCAGTTCACATGCTCGGTTAATGAGGTAATGCGCTCTTGCACAACAGCATTGCCCTTCTGACCTAATGTATAGACTGAGGGATGCTGGGTGTTGATGTGACTCATAGGCACGTTTCCTCTGGTGTGTCTCAGGTTTCGGCTGAGTGATACGATTATACCGAGCTCAATCAAACCTCCCACCATGTGCTTCGAATCTTGACAGCAGCTATGTGTGATTTGCCGTGGGAGACTGAAGTGTCCTGTACTGCCAGTTTAATGATAAGTTAGTTTAATGATAATCCTGAGTGAAATACTGTAGGATGGGAGCTGTCTCTCCTCCTCATTCAACAGGAAACATCCAAGATATAATTATCACACATGAAAAATGATTGCATTAGTGTGACTCACCTTGCATGGAATTTGCCATAAATTATTCCTACTTCAGTGGATTTCAGATACAAGCACCATTATGAGACTGTCTTTGTGCAGAAGCAGCAATAATACTGTAGAGAATGGAGAAGTGTGTTTATTTATTTATTTATTTTTGCTCCTACTTTTTCAACTTGTATGGCTATACACTTAAATGAGGAAAAAATAATTATAGTATGTGACACTGGACCACAAAACCAGGCTTAAATCGCTGGGTATATTTTTTAGGAATAGCTAAAAAAAAATAGTATGGGTCAAAATTATTGATTATTGTTTTATGGCAAAAACCATTAGGATATTAAGTAAAGATCATGTTCCATGAAGATATTTGGTGAATTTCCTACTGTAAATATATTAAACGTAATTTTTGTTGCATCCTCAGATTCCAGATATTTAAATAGTTATATCTCGGCTAAATATTGTCCGATCCTAATAAACCATACATCTATGGAAAGCTTATTTATTCAGATGATGTTTAAATCTCCGTTTCAAAAAATTAACAACTAATTGACAATTGGGCCAGAGTCAGTCACACACACACACACACACACACACACACACATATATATATATATATATATATATATATATATATATATATATATATATATATACACACTCACCTATAGGATTATTAACACCATACTAATACTGTGTTTGACCCCCTTGCGCCTTTAGAACTGCTTCAATTCTATGTGGCATTGATTCAACAAGGTGCTGAAAGCATTTTTTAGAAATGTTGGCCCATATTGATAGGATAGCATCTTGCAGTTGATGGAGGTTTGTGGGATGCACATCCAGGGCAAGAAGCTCCCTATCCACCACATCCTAAAGATGCTCTATTGGGTTGAGATCTGGTAACTGTGGGGGCCATTTTAGTACAGTGAACTCATTGTCATCAATTTGAAATGATTCCAGCTTTGTGACATGGTGCATTATCCTGCTGGAAGTAGCCATCAGAGGATGGGTACATGGTGGTCATTAAAGGATGGACATGGTCAGAAACAATGCTCAGGTAGGACGTGGCATTTAAACAATGCCCAATTGGCATTAAGGGGCCTAAAGTGTGCCAGGAAACATCCATTACACCATTACACCACCACCAGCAGCCTTCACAGTGGTAACAAGGCATGATGGATCCATGTTTTAATTCTGTTTACGCCAAATTCTGACTCTACTGTCTGAATGTCTCAACAGAAATCAAGACTGTATACAATCAACAAACAATAATGTATGGATAGATGTTATTGTTATTATCCTGCTTATTCCATGGCCATTTGCCAAGTTATAGACAAGTTAAAACTAGTATTGCTCTTTGCAACGCAATATTTAACCGAATGGGCATATTAGTGCTAGCATTCTGCCTGCTTCAGATCGGACACAGAGATGAAATGGTGTGGTAAGATCACATTTATTTGAATGAATTATTCCATTTATTTCAATTAATTATTGATCGATTGATTGATCGAGAGAGAGAAAGAGAGAGGACGGTTGTGTGTGCTAACTTACTCGTGTAACTACTCATGTAACCGTCTTTAAATAGGGTAAACATGGAAGTGTTTGGTGGCTTCTAAATTCCTCCCTGTTTGGATCCTAAGGAATTAATGGTGCTAAGCTAAATGCTAACATAGTGGCGCCGTGCGCTACAGTGATTGAGGGCACACTGTGAGACGGGAGAGGTACAACAAGACTAAGTTGAGGGAAGAACATAGTGGAATATGGAAAAACAGTAAAAAAAAAAAGAAGATATTTTGTACATTATTACTATTATTATAATTATTATAATAATAGTAATTAGTATTATAATTAGTATTATAATACTAATATAATTAGTATTATAATTATTACTAATTTTTCATTAGTAATATGCTTTGCTAAGAATTAATTTGGACAACTTTAAAGGTGATTTTCTCAGTATTGTGATTTTTTTTTTTGCACCCTCAGATTCCAGATTTTCAAATAGTTGTATCTCAGACAAATATTGTCCTAGCCTAATAAACCATACATCAATGAAAAGCTTATTTATTCAGTGAATTTTGTGTAAAGCATTAAGTATATTTAGAAGTGTATTCATAAATCATGTTAGTGTATCGAACCTTATTGTAAAGTGCAAGTTATTTGAGTTTTTTTTTCTGCTGCATTAGTTGTAGATAAGCATGACGTGCAATACGTGCAATAACACAAATGTTCTTTCCTGCACTGGAATGTGTGTGCTGATGTGAGTGGAGCAGGCATGAGCGCAGGAGACTATTGCTCTTGACACTCATGTTTTCAATGAGCCGCTGTTCTGCAGGAGTGAGAGTAGTCTGATTCCAGCCAGAGTCCTGCACCTGTGCTCATATTGAGAGAGACAGACAGGACCCCTGCTCCTTCTGCACACATAATGACAACAGTGACCTCATCCCTCATGACATCATGGGAGAGGTTGGGAGAACCGCAGTGCACAGCATATATGAGACCACCTCTTGTGCAATTATTATAAGACCACAAAATCCTCAAAGCACTTGCTGAACTGAGCGTTATATGGAATCTCTGCACATGCTTTCAATTTTCATGCGCAAATGAATGCATTAAAAACCCATTCTGAGGGAAACAGCCAAGAGATAAGGTCAGTTTTATCCTGCCAAGCACAATTAAATGAGATATTGTTTTCATTGCTAATCTCCATAACCATGTGATGAAAGCATTAGCATACTCATATTGCCAAATATGAGCTTAAAGGACAGGCGATAAAGGACTCTCAGATTTCATCATTGTCCACCACACCTTCTCCCTAGAGGCTCGTTTTGTTCATCTGAACTGCAAATGACCATAATAAGCATTTCTGCTCCAGAGGCAGAGAATCTACAGCTGAGATTGATAATGCGTCTCAGAGGAAAGGTTATCGTGATTTTGGCTCACACTGTGATTAAGGCTGGAATGATTGTGTACAGAAGGTTAGTTTTATTCAGGCTTTTGGCTTTTTTTTAAACTTTTGTTTAGGCACTGAATTAGTCCATCCGGGTGCATTTTACTTTACATATTTTTCAATTAGGTTGAGGTATTTTTTTTAAAAAAAAATTTTCCTCCAAATAATTTACATTTGTTATTTAATTTTTACTTTTGCTTTACATATTTTTTTCATCAAGGTTGTTTTATTTTGTATTTATTTTATTACTTTAAGTCAAAAAAGACTCAAAGACACTATTCACCAAGGTAATTTTATAAAAATACTACTTTAGTGTGTTTCTCAGTTATTGGTTAGTCAGAATAGGTGCTTCTCAATAAATTAGAATGTCGAGAAAAAGTTAATTTATTTTAATATTTCAACTCAAATTGTAAAACTCATGTATTCAATTCAGTGCACACAGACTGAAGTAGTGTAAGTCTTTGGTTCTTTTAATTGTGATGATTTTGGCTCACGTTTAACAAAAGCCCTCCAGTTCACGATCTAAGTCACACAAATTCATTGCCAAGAAGCTGGCTGTTCACAGAGTGCTGTATCCAAGCATGTTAACAGAAAGTTGAGTGGAACGAAAAAGTGTGGAAGACAAAGGTGCACAACCAGCCGAGAGAACACAGCCTTATGAGGATTGTCAAGCTAACTGGATTCAAGAATTTTAGAGAACTTAACAAGGAATGGACTGAGGCTGGGGTCAAGGCATCAAGAGCCACCACACACAGAGGTGTGAAGGAATTTGGCTACAGTTGTCGTATTCCTCTTTTTAAGCTACTCCTATACACATTTCCTCGCTATTCTACTTTATTGAGAAGCACCTGTAGTGTAAATTGGATGGACTACCCTTATACTTTATTAATACTTTTATGATATTTATTGCCATTTGTGAAGCCTAATGCTTTCCATTTTTTATTAAATGCTCTCAAAAGAGCTGCTTAGAGATTCTGCCCAAAATAAAAAAAATATTTAAAATTTACATTCGGATGACATGATGGTTGACAATTAATCACAGATTTTTTATTTAAACCCTAAGGCCTGTCTCACACGGGATTTTAAAATTGTCGGTGCTTTGTTTTTAACGGAAAAAAAACATAAGAAAAACAAGAAAAGGCGATGGTCAAAGAGGTGGAGACAACGCGAGCATGGACTATTCTTGCTATATCATGATATGGAGATGAGTTGTTGTTTTCTCTCATAGAAATGTTGTTACGTATTACACAGATTAATAACCGTTGAAATAAACGTTCATATATTCGTTTCCATGTACTCTGGTGGACTGCAGTTGTGGATGTAGTTATGCCCATCGACTTTATTTGTATTTATTATATTTGTTATATACTCCTGCTGTTTTGATTTTGTTTCCTGGTACCTCCTCACCGCCTCATCACCTCGCTTTCTGATTGGCTACACGCTACAGTCTACAGGCTGCGTGATTGTTTGTCTTTGGGGGACACCACACACGAGAAGAAATCGGGCCAAATAAATCCAACATGTTGGATATCCCCGATTTGAGATCGGAGCGGTCCCGACATTCTTCCGAGCAGAGGAGAGCAGTCTTAACACACCACACACGGCAGGAATATTTGATCAGATTATTTTACAATAATCGGAGCATCCTAAGATTGTCGGAAGGGCTGAATCGGGGCTAAAATCGGCCCAATTATCCTGCCGTGTGAACCAGCCTTAAAATTTTATCTTTGGATAAAGTAATGCAGTCCTCCAAAGCGAGCTGAATACAGTACAAGTGTAAAAGTCACTAGCTGTGACGTCTCTTGATGAGAGTGTTACCAGAGCACACACTGTACCTAAATTCTGAAAACCAGCTGGAAAGATTTTAATTATCAAACTTCACTGGCATGTCATATGTGGCAGCTTGCCCCTTTTCGTTTACATAGAATCACAGACAGGACCCTAGACATTCTTTATGAATGACATAATGTAGATCATGTTAGGTGGGCCTTCATTTGACATAATTAAAAACATACATGTGAAATACGAGCTCTGGATGTTTAATCGTTGCATTTGTTTAATAACGACAGTAAATGATGGTGCAGTATTACATATGAAATCATCAGTCTGTTTAAACTTTGCAATGACATAATTGGGACCATAACCTGTGGAGAACTAAAACAACACACGATATACCTTTTTTTCTAAACACACGTAACTGTTGTGGTGAGTAATGAGTGAGAAGTTTGGCTGCGCTGTGAGAGAGCTGGAGACAGGTGTTCAGCTGACCTCCAGCATACATCTGCCAGACACTGGCTGCTTCTCTCATGCTCTTCTGCTGTATAAACTCCCTCTCCACCCAGTCTGAGTGCTGAAACACTGGGTTGCCATGGTGTCTTCCCCCAGCATTGGGGAAACAGGCCAGCCCTGTTCAGGCACGGGTCCCACCTTCCAGCTAGGAGATTACTGGCCTTTTTCTCTCTGCATTCCTCATGTGCTCTCGCTTTTTATGACATGGTCAAAGAAGAGCCAGTAAGTTAGATCATCTAATGGAGAAGAGCTGGTGGAGCTCTGCAGTGCATTGTGGCTGTTGGTATTAGGGGTGAGTCATGTCTCAGAAATGGTCAGAGAATCCAAATGCATTAGTCATCTGCAAATCAATCACATGAATGCTTATCTCAGATCATGATGGGAAGATACAGTGTAAACTGTAAGAATGTGCAGTTGTTAACCTAAGGGTCAATTTCAAGTTGATAAGACTGCGTGAAATCACTTGATAAGGCTGTGATGACATATTTCCAATTGAAAAGTGGTAGTTTTGTTTAGTACCTAATGTCACTCTAAAGAACATCTGATTTGACAAAGTACCTGATGAGTCAAAAGTTTTTGGACAAAAGTATTGGGACACACCTCTTAATTATTGATTAGACCTATTGCCACATTTACAAACTTGTGAAAAAAAAGGGTTTTTCTGAAGAGTTCAATGAATTCAGTCTTGGTGCTGTGATAGAATGCTACCCTTGCAATAAGTCAGTTTGTGAAATTTCATCCCTGCTAGATGTTCCACAGTCAATTGTAAAGGGTTTCATTTGAAAGTGGAGGCTTTTAGGAACAGCAGCAACTCAGCCACAAAAGGTAAAGTCACAGAGTGCTGAGGCAGTTTAAAAGTTTAAAACTTTTACTGGCATTAATATCAGCACAAAAAGTGTGCGGCGGGAACTGAATGGAATGGGTTTCCATGGCAGATGAGCTACATGCATGGAAGCCTCACATCAAGATGTCCAATGGACAATAGAGTGGGGGAACTACGACGTCACTTTGTAGGCTGATCAGCTGTAAGCATCACACTGGTTCCCTTGACAAAAAACCAGTAGGATTTTTCCCTAGGCTTTTGGATTATCGCAAAAAATAAGCTCTTGTGTTCAGTTTTATGTATTTTGAAGCCTAAATAAAAGTGCAAGAACTTAACCTTTTGAGCGGTACGGTCCCACATATGGGATTCTTATTTCTGTGGCCCTGGGAGTCTGGTACCACATATGGGATTAAGAACATTTGGTGACATCACATAACGGTCAAATTCAAACTGTGTTTTCACGTGTTGGCTGGAGCTGAGCCAGAGAGAGACTCTTAGGGTGTACTCACACTAGGCACGGTTGCTATGAACCGGGCCCGAGTACGATTGTCCCCCCTCCCCACTCCCCCTCTGGCCTGCACTCACATATAGGGTTTCAGCATTCGTGCCGGAGCACGCTTACGTCATTATGGTGCGACGGTTTCGGGAAAAAACAGGAAGAGCGGCTCTCTCTTAACACAATGGAGTGCATCGCTCTGTTTTCTTTGTGGATAATTTTGTGTTGTTTGGTCCACAGCCTGTTGTTAAACAGATGTGTCGCCTTAGTGACGCGAAAATTTTCACGTAATCGTGCTGCTCGTATGAGGATGTTTGCAAGGACTTTGCAGTTTTTAGTTTTTATGCGTTTTGCACCTCTGCCGTAGACCAAAGCGACCCTTTCCCTGCCATGTTGGTTTTGGAGCGTCGCAAAACCGTGATGCAAAGCGTCCTTTTCCGTGCTCCGGCACGGTTAGCGCTCACACTGCATTCGAACCGCGCCCGAGTCCAACTGAACCGTGCCCTGGCCCACCTCTTCCAAGCGGGCCAGGGCCGGCCAATCGAGCCGCGCCCGGGCACGATTCGGAGCACTCACACTAGTCAAACGAACCGCGCTTTGGTGGTCAAACGGACTCGGGCACGGTTCAAACTGGCAATGTGAGTACACCCTTATTATCACAACCATGCACTGTTATTAACCACATATTGCATATTTTAGGTATCAGACATTTAAATTAACATAAGTACTAGTAAAACAATACATTTAGAGTTTGAAAAATACACACAAATGTCTATGGAAGCAACAATAACAACCCATTCAAATTTAATTCGCAGATGTGTTTTATTCATATCAGATACACATGGTGTAAGTAGCTATAAATTTCACTCTATTTTTCAACCAGTTCTCCAGCCACTTATTACTTGTATTTCGGGAGAAATTGATGAATTAATGTGCTGTAAATCTTTGAACTGCAACGTGAACAAACATGGCGGCGCCCATCTCACATTACAGATCACGATCAAGATCATTTAGAAAGGTTTTTAAACGACAAAACACTCATTTACACATATTTAAGAATCTGAATATCAGATTGTTTAAGACACAGTATGCAAGTTTGTGAATATTTTAAATAAAAAAAGGAAAAACTAAATAAAAGCGATCCATCTATCATACAGTGTTATTGTAGATGTGGTGTTTCATGTGACAAGCCTGACGCATCGCCATGGAAACGGTAAGGGGACCATTCTAAAATAATGGTCGCCTTAAAAAAAGAACTCACTCTGGGGGGACCGCTAGAATTTTTAAACTTACCACTGAAAAAGGTTGAAAGCTTTTTTCCTACAAAGTGACATCATAGTTCCACTACTCTATACTGGACTCTGGAGCAGTGGAATTCTTACTGTGAAGTAATGAATTCACACTTCTCTGTTTACCTGGGTTTGGGAGATGCCACGAGAACTTATCCGCACTCCTAAAAATGTTAGTGTGAAAATACAATTATGTTGTAAGTGTTGATTTTTTATCTTTTGTTTAGTGTTACCATCATTATGTTTTGTATGTCAAGTATCGATGTCTCATCTATCAAAGATGTATGTCAGCGGTTACTTATTTTGAAAGATCCACCCACAAATAGTAATGAATAAGAAATAAGCTATTGATCTTCACGGCATGCTTAAATAATGCTAAAATAAAATATTAATGTTAATGCTAAGAATAGTTTGATTAACTTAAAGCCAGGCAATTAGCTTATTTCATATTCTAGCTTGTTATCATTTTGACAAATTTTTTCATTTGTCACACTTCTGAAATGACTAGATAAGAAATTTGAATATGAATTTATGAGGTCCAAGATCCCAAGCAAACACTAATCACAATTAAGGTGACTTCAAAACAATTGCAGTAGTGAACAACTAAATGTCTTACAGTGGCACAGTTAAAGACAACTTTATAATCGATTGCACAGTAAATTTATGACTACAGTAATTTATTGAAAACAATATATTTTAATCATGTAAATACATGGACATTTTTTTACAGTGTGCCTGACTGCATTGTGCCAACTGTAAAACTTGGTGGAGAAAGCATAACTGTGAGGTCCTGTTCTTCAAGGGTTGGGCAAGACTCCTCACTTCCAGTGTAGGGAAATCTTCACTTGTTAACCCGCACCTGGACGCCGGCACACTGAACGCTCTTTGTTTGCATGTGTCAATGTTTATGAATGATTAAATGAAATGGGACAAAATTAATCAATACAAACGATATATCATTATGAAGGTCTAAGCCTCAAGCATCGACGACAGATCGCTTTTCTTCAATGGAAAGCTTATAAGGAATGTATTTTCTAAATTTGTGTAAGCAGTTCATATCCAAACATGCATAATCCAAATACAGTATGTACCAGATTCTTCGTAATAACAAGTCATAAACACTACCACAGTTGTAAACCCCAGTTTATTTAGAAAGGTTACGGTCCTCTGAACGACATCTCATAGCGCACTTTTAGTCTAATGAAGCAATAATGTTGTAATATGGATGGCAAAAAAACATCTCCGATGTTCTTCGGGGACAGTATTGTTTGTACCCGTTATGGAATAAACTACACTGAAAAAACTGCGTCATGGTAGTAAAAAAACAGCAAGGTTTTGTAGCATACAGTGTCACTAACAGGATGAGACCATCCACAAAAAGAAAAGTCAAAGATAAGCAGAATATTTTTTATTTGAATTCTGGCACTGTCTTGTGACGGCTCGTGATGCGCTCTGTGACGCACCTGTCATATGATGGGGACTTAGCTTCGGCTTTTGTACAAATAATTCTTCTTCAACATTTTTAATGTATGTGTGTGTGTTTTGTGGGGAATGTGGCTTTATCTGCATGATTACCATCTCTATGACTGATAAACAGCGTGTGATAGACAGCTATGAGTGTAAATGTGTCTATATGAATAGAGTAGTAGTGTAGTCTATTAAGAAGAGAGGCCATCATGTGATTACCGACTGTTTGAGTGTCTAACAGTGTAAATGCTGTAATTCTAGCAATCTCAGGATATACTGTAATTGGCATAGGCCTATAGATAATTATTATTATTTTTATTTATTAATTTCCTATTATTACTCAAATTATTCTTATTGTATTTTTCTAGTGCTCAAATAAATCACTTATACGATGTTGAAGATTCTGTCTATTGTTTTATAATTGCAGTGGTATGTTTAAGGACTAAAATAGTTTGTAGAACCCTTCAATACATTTGGTATATATTTTTGTTAAATATTTACATGGGGGAGGCGGGGGACTAGACATAGTCTCAGAAAAATGGTTGCAGAAATCTCATTTTTCATAGTATCTTCTTCAGATTTGAAATGGAAACTCATGAGACATGTTACTTTCAACCCATTACTTTTCTGGATTGCTCCAGGACTAATTCCATGTATTTTTATACTTCACTTCATTGTCTATAACTTTTTATCTTTTTGATCATTATCAAGTCTGGACAGTACAATTGTGTGTGTAGCACACTGAAGTCAGGACCTATTACAATTTTAGGTAGGTCATTTTCAGCTGTGACTCCCATTAAGGGGGGTCTGGTTTACAGGTTAATGCTTTAGAATTACTGTGCCCCATTGCACAAAGCAAGGTACATCCATGGTTGGATGCATTTGGTGTGGAAGAACTTGACTGCACAAAGCTCTTACATCAAAACCATTGAAGGTTGTGAGCTAGGCCTTTTAATTCAACATGAGTACAGTACCTGACCTCACAAATGCTTTATTGGATATACTCCAGACCCTTGTGGATTGCTATAGCTTTAAATGGAACTAACTCCAGATCAATGCCTATGTATTTAGAATGCAATGTCACTGAAGTCCCTGTTGTTGTAATGGTCAGGCGTCCCAATACTTTTGTGTCCATGAAGTGTGTATATATGTGTGTATTTGTAAATTGAAATATAATGGTATAAAGATTTAAAATTTACAAAAGTTATTCATATTAAATAAAAGAATAAAAGTTATGTAGTATACTGTATAGTGTGACTTCAGGTAAATTAGGACATTTCTACACAAAGAGATGACCTCTAATTTTCTTTTGGTCTTTAAAAGATTACATTCAATGGTGTTATCTGTTGTCAGGATGCTTTAGTTATTTTAAATAACATAAATGACTATATTAAAACTTTTTCAATTTAGATGTTATAGCATGAAATGCATTTTAGGTTGCCAGACCAGTTTTTGACACTGCATAGTGTACATAAATAAGATGGAAAATCAAGTTGTCTGATCCAGTTCGCAGTCAACATGATAAATGATATAGAACTATAAATACTGATGTAATTGCTAAAACAAATATAGAGTTAGATTTATCTGTAGTGTGCAAATTTCTACAACAGACACTCATTTGTTACACCATTAGCAGTGATGTTGTGATTGTTTGGTTTTACTCAAGGGTTCTTAGCATAATTGAGTGACACTAATGGACCATATGACCTCTCTTGTTCCCAAAGGCCTGTGTTGTTTAACAGTTTGTCAACTGCTTTTAAATGCTCTTATCAGCCTACATGATCAAAACAAGGACTGAGTGCTCAAGCTTATGTATGTTCCCCTTCAAGTGAAGTGGATTGAGTAGAGATAAAATGCCAAATTGTTACTTTTAAGCAAGTGTCTGGAGCCAAAAACAAATAGCTGGAGCACAAGACAATTATTCTTGAATTGTTCAGAAGAGATATACAATTCATAAGAGACATATTGGGGGACCTATAGCTACAGACATTAACCAATGCACATAATAAGCCAAGTTTTTTTGTACCAACTCATTCAACATAATTCATGACTGCTGCAAATTTCTTTGCACACTGACTCCACAAATCACTATGTAAAATAACCTTAATTGCATAATTAACCAATCTATGTTGGCTGTGATTTTCTTTACATTGAGAAGGTGGTCTGAAACCTCAAAATAATTGTTTGGCTTTATCACATCATTCCTGTGGGAAGCCGTCAGTCTTCATACTCTATTCTTGTACACTGAAAAAATATTGAAACGTTGACTCTTAGAAATTGCTAGCAAATTTCACAAACAAACAAACAAAAACAAAAAAACACAATAATTAATTAAGTATGTGAACTGAAATACTATTGTCTTGTAAAACAAACACCAGTAATCTTGTTTTATATACAACTTCAAAAAATATATATATTTTTTTCACTGTGTAACTTATGAAGACTTAACTTATGATCTCACGACCCAGCATACCCACTTCTATTTTCAGTCCCTTGTTTATGGTTCACTAAGCAAAGCAATTCCTTTCGGCTGTTTCTGTTTTATGGTATAACTGTCAACACACTATTGCTCTTTGCGTTATGTTGGGTTAGATATCTCCCTCTTTGTATGCAATCAGTCACTTTTAAAGGCTCAATATACACAAACAGATATGATATTGTGTATTTTGACAGAACATTTTTTAATATGTCCTGAAGTATGCTGTGAAAGGCTGAAACGGTACCTACAGTATTCTGCATCAGAAGACAATTCACGGTGTAGTATCAAAGATAAATCTTCAATAAATATGAAGTACCTATATTTATTGTACACCATGAGTTTAAAGCAATATTGCATACAAAAATGTAAATTTGCTTAATTTATTAATCCCTCAGGCCATCAAAAATATAGAAGGTTTTTTTTTCAAAGTTCAAAGAAATGTAGCATTATATCACCACTGGATGCTCTGCAGTGAATGGGTGCCATCAGAATGTATAAACAATTGATAAAAACATCACAATAACACACAACTATGACTTCAGGTCAAAAATTAATGTATTGTAAGGTGAAAAGCTGGGTTTATATTAAACAGATCAATCATTAATGTCTTAATGTTGCTTTCTATAAAAGTCTTGTCTATTTGTCTGAATCAGGAGAAAAATATGCACAGATCAAACACTGTTCACAAGCAAAGACAAATACACAGCTTTTAATTTCACATGATGTTTATTGATTGCCTGGAGTCGTATGGTTTACTTGCGATTAATTTGATGTTTCTATCAGCTCTAGAGTTTCATTCTGATGGCACCCATTCACTGCTGAGGATCTATTGGTGAGCAAGTGATGTAATGCTTAATTTCCCCAATCTGTTATGATAAAGAAACTAGTTTATTAACATCTTGTATGGCCTGAGGGTGAGTAAATATATATATAGAAAAAATTGTCATTTTCAGTGAACTATTTAACTTTATTGTACAGAACATGTTGCAGGTATTCAGCCGTTACACGTCTACATTTATGTAGTATGTGAGTCTGTTTTCAATTTCTTTCAAGGCAGAATATATATTTTTTTCCCTCAACACATGTTCTCATGCAGATGAAGCTAATGTTCTGTATGGAGGATCCAGAACAGTGGCTCTCTACTATGAAAACCATTACATTCTACATAAAATGCTTCTTCCACTGCCTCCTTTGAAATTCTAAAGCTTTAATGCATGCGTTTTCACATTTTCCTGTGTATTAGCCTGTCTAAATCAAGGTGTTGACATTTAAATGAGAAATGCTGGTGACTTGCATGAGAAAGGTCAAGGCAAAATTACGAGCAGACCTGCGTGTTGTCACCTCTGAGAATGTTGTTGTTCTGCCATCTAAAGGCTTTATATAATTAGTGACCTCGGGAAGGCACATGGTTGTATTAGCATAGATGTTTTGACAGCTTTTAAAACATCTGTGGCCACAGCTTTTTTTTTTTTTTTTTTTCTTGTGTGTAAGCCATGATTACATTTCAGAGAAGGAAATTCTCTTTGTACCGGTGCTAAACCTCTTACAGATGTTGCAGAGATACGATCGTCTTTGAGTCACTTGTATACTAAAACAATTACTATTTATGTGAACTTTACTTTTGAACAGGCACATTATGGCATATTAGCCTTTGAGGTTAAACACTAACACTGGCTGAACAACTTAAAAGGCTCATGTGATTAACTTGCATATTAATACAACTTCAGCCACTTTTATGTCCCTGGGGTTAATTTTATATATTTATTTATTTGTTTATTTTCCCCCCTTGAAACACATTTTTTTTTTAAAAATGTAAGCGGTCACATTTCAATTGCTTTTTATTGATTCTATTTGATAGAAAATTATAAAATTGACTGTGATTTGGTAAAAATCAATCTTATTATACTCACAGACCCAGAGTTTGAATATAAACATCCATCATAAAAATATTACTTATTACATGTTGTTCATCCATTGTATTTTATCCAGTGCATTTATTATTAATACATATTGTGCAATTGATTTATTTTCCTTTTTAAAACATTGCCTCTAGTACACAATGCTTCTCTTTCCCCCCCGTCAGTTAATCTGTAATTCTGTCAAATGATGAAAAAACTTTAATTGTTTTTAATTGTATTTCGAACACTTCAAATTCCATCTATAAATGAACCATATCATGGCGACTGTGCATATTCAAAGTATTTAAAATATAATTTCCGTCACAAAATGATATTAAACACAATATATAAAATGTGATAGAAATAAAATTGGTGTAAAATGATCATACATGTAATAAAATCATACATTTTCTGAAAAAAAATAAAAATAAAAATGTTGGTCATTTAAACCAGTAAGGAATGTGATAGTCATAACTAAATAATGACATAATTTTGACTTAATAAGGACAATAAATAATAAGTAATTAATGATGTAAATTTCATTTTTGGTTTAACTTTCCCCTATTTGAAGTCAATTTAAACATGTTAATTTTGTCAGCTTGAAATTTTAGTTTCACAGCGTGATCCAAACAGTTCCGTCTTCTTCTTTCTGGATTATTAAATCTTTTTATTAATTAATTAATTTGAAGTTTCAGATGCATATAGCTGCAATGATCCTAGAAATCAATTAAAGTCTGAAAATTAAAATCAAAAGCTGACTTGCTTTTGAAAATCAATGGAAACCTTTTCTCTGGCAGTTCCTAAAGCTACATGTTAAATAGCTACTGCTGAATGCAGCGGAGAAGTGTAGTACAAAATGCCATGAAAAGCCCTAACAACACTTCATTATGTCAAGTCTGAAAGGACATTGTGAACAGTGAATGAGTAAGTGCTCTTCAAGAAAGTCCAAAACAAAGTTTAAAGATCTTTTAGAATCACTCCCTTGAGCAGCCAATTAGAATTTGATGGATGAAAGAGCTAAATCAAAACAGCAAGCCTATTATTTTCAGCATAGCACAGATTGGAATGTCAGTGGTCTTAAAGGCTCTTATAGAAACTTCAACTCTTGATTAATGACTCAGGCCTGTCATGTAGCGAAACGTTTTGAAATACCACTTCAATATACGTATATGTGAAAAACAGTGATCCGAGCTCTCCCAGGAATCGGTGGGAAACACCTGAGCACATATCCAGCTGCAGCCAGCTGCTGCGGAAGTGCTACAATAGTAATTGTTTATTAGTTATTCTAATTAAACGTAATGTATGTGAGTTAAACTTTTCCTAGTTGTTATTGGAAGACTTTACTCAAAACTAATATAGAGTGTTCCATGCATGCATCAAATGTAAAGGAACTGTTTAAAGCATTAGGAAAAGATTGGGAATCCTTCCATGGAGGAGGATGATGACTTTAGTATTGTTTAGTGTGTTAATGTTCAAACGTGCCTGAGCAGGTCTAAGGTAGAAAACTGATGTCAGTGATATGTTGCTCTTCATGGAGTCGACAGACTTTGAAGTTTGGTTCCACTTCACTAATGTTGTGCAATTTCACATATAGCAATGATGACAGTCTAATGTGCAATTATTCTTCATGATGGGCGTCAATACTGGAGCATCTCTCATGACTTCAAGGGATAGTTAACAAAAAAATTAAAATCCTGCCATTGCACTCCTTAACCCTTTGAAAAATGTCTGTTTTTGTTGTTGTTGTTGTTGTTTTTTTCATACAAAGACAATCATCAGGCTGCTGTACTGTGCTGTGTAGTTTTGGACCCCATTACCTTGTAGTGTATTAAAAAAGTTGAAAGATTGTTTAAAATATGTTCTTCTGTTCCTCAAATGAAAGAAAGTCATAGCCTACAGGCTGGGAACAACATGAGGTTATGGATGCCTATTTCTGCGACAGGATTAAAAAGTTGCAACTTTTTTTTTAAATTGTGAGATCTCATGAGTTTCAAGATACAAACTAAAATTGTATAAAAGGCAAAATTATGAGTTTATTGATATAAAGATGTAATCTTGCTATTTTAAGGGCAATTCTAATTGGGAATCAAAAATCTGAACTGTGAGATAAAATGTTACGATACCCTTTTTTATAATGCTTTCGAAAGAGAATGAGTAACCGATGACAGAATTGTAATTTTTGGGTGAACTATTTCTTGAAGTTAATTTTTATGTTTACTTCAGTTTGAACAGCAAGACCACAGATTATTAGAATTTAATCTTTCTCAATTTGTAGTTTGCAAAAGATCCAAAAACAGAAATCTTAAAGGGATAGTTACAGTAACTCCAAATGTTTAATTATGCTATGTTTTACTCCTTCTTTAGCCGTCCTTGGTGTATATGGCTTTTATCTTTCAGACAAATACAAATTTGTAGTTAAATTAAAAATGTCCTGGTTCTTCCTAGCTTTATATTTATAGTGAATGGGGGACAAGATTTTGAAGCAAAATAAAGTTAATTCTTAAGTCCTCCACATAAGGCCCTCTGAAGTGAAGCAATGTGTTTGTGTAAAAAGTATCCATACTTACAACTTTACAAATAGAGGATTTGTAAAAAATAAAATAAAATAAAAATGTAACCTTCTGGATTCTTGTGAAGTACTTTTTATGAGGGATTTATGCACTTTATTTTGCTTCAAAATTTCAACCACCATTTACTGCCATTATAAAGCTTGGAAGAGCCATGACATTTTTTAATATATACTCTGACTGAAAAAAGTCGAATACACCAAGGATGACTTGAGGGTGAGTAAATCATGGGGCCATTTTTATTTTTTGGTGAACTATCCCTTTAATTTGATGATTATGCATGCATTTATAATACTGATCTAAGTTTAGGAGTCAGTCAGTTTTTCGTAAAAAAAATTCATATTTTTCTTTTTCTTTATAAAAAAAAATTACTTTTCTCTATTTCAAACATATGCTATTTTTAAAACTGACGATAACAATTATAAATGTTTCTTGAGCACCAAATCATGTGACACTGAATACTGGGGCAATAATGCTTAAAAACATTCAGCTTTGCATAACAAGAATAAAGTACATTTAAAATATTTTTTAACCTTTAATAATATTTCACAAGATAACTGTTTTACTGTATTTTTATCAAATAAATGCAGCCCTGTTAAATATATAAAATGCTTCACGTTCTCCCAAAACATATCAATATTACAAAGTTAAATAGTCATTCTACAAGTTCTTTGTTAAATGAATTTGTGTATTTGCAGTTGACTTTTCTCAATAACTGCGTCCAGATGATGCAGGACATCACATTTGTATGCACACAGGGACTAATGACAGCATGACTGTGATTTAATTCACATACAGCATCATACGTGCTTCCCTTTCACAGACCCGTTATGTAATGGATGTTCCATTGACTCATTCTGTTGGCAGTCCAATGCATTTGTGATTTCTGGAATAGAAATCCACATTTCAACCCAACAAGAAATATCATATGTATTGCTTCATTATGCTTCCCCATTCTCACAATTACAGGTCTATAATTCTATAACACACTGCACACTGTGGCTGTAATTAATATTTTATACTTTTCATGGCTCTGTAACCTCTGTTACTTCAGATTATCTACTGTATGAAAATGAGTTAAAAGAGCTTTTATAACCATAAATAACAATGAGTATATGCACAATAAAGTTAATTAAACAATGCCAAAAGCTTGAAAAAAACATCCTACAGCAATTTAGACTTGAACAGACCACTTTACCAGAACAAATCGTAAGTGGAAAACACATTTGTGATAACATCATTGCTGGAGTGCTTGAATTTGCTTGATCTCTGTTATAAATGAAACTCGTACAGAGTGCTGCAGTAAAATCTAAGAGCACATCCCCCACTACCCTCACTGTGAGCATAAGCTGAACCAACACAGCATTACTCCATACGTAAAAGTAGTACTATGTCCTAATAATCCTTAGAAAAATGAAGGAATGAACATATGACCATGCAAATCAGCTAATTGGACAGCTGAGTAGCAGAAGTTGTTTCAGGAGAACATGTCTTCCACTATGTAATGCTATATGATTTAGTTTCTGCTTAACAACCCTATCTGAGTTGTCTTACATCATGCTGCTACAGTTTTCAGGAATGTATGTCACCAAGATGGATTACAAGCAGTCATGCATGAATATGTCATGTATGGTGTTTCATTCCTGGATTTGTGAAAATCATACGCTCAGAGAACTGGAATTTCCATGACAAGCCAGTGAAAATCCGATCGAACAGAAATCAAAGGAACCTTTTGGCAGTGAAGCTTAAATGGCAATCAAGCCTAACCAGTACCAGTCATTCACTGTTGCAGAATTGAACCAATTTGAGTAATTTCATTGCATTTTGTTGTTCCATGCATGTAAAACGAATCCGGGTTATGTTTTGCATGAGAACATAAAAATATAAATGCTTATTTTTCATATTTATTGCTTAAAAATGTTAGCAGATCTGATCGTCTGATTTTTGTTCAGTTTAATTTTACCAATGAATGTACTTTTTTGGTAATGCCTTATTTTAAGGTGCTATTGTCGCTATTAACTAGTTGCTCGTTAGCATGCTGGCTGTTTATTAGTATTCGTAAACCACATATTAATGCCTTTTAAATGTAGATTTTTTTCATTTCTTTAGGAACCATACAAAGATGTATAATGTACCTAAGGGCAGTCAAATGATACCTTAGTAAATATTGCTCGAGTCTTAAAGGATTTCACTCTCTACGGCTTGCAGAGTTCAGCTGTTCCTCACAGTTCGGTCTTCCCAGCCTGTTGGGCCTTGTTTGAGTGGAGTTCATGGGCCTTTGTGTTTACTGATCACTGAGGTATTCTGAGCACGAGCTGGCAGAAGAATCCATCTCTCATTCTTGGGAGTCAGCAGCTCTTTGACTGCTTATATACTTGAGCCTTAAAAAATGCTTTCTCTTTTTCCTTACCTATATTTATTCTTGCCTGCATTCTGACAATGTTTGTTTATGGTTATATATGGTGTAAAAATAAAACCTAAAAACCTAAAATGTTTCTTGGATGTTAGGAAGTGAAAAAAAAAACAATGCTAATGTAAAAATGTAATGTGAAGTGTCTAAATTGATTCAAGGAAGCTTTTACTTCAAACTAAATTATTAATGTATTAAATTATACAGTTTTCAACTAGTTGACCTCATTAACTAGTGGAACGAAGAACAGCAGGCTGATATTATATACTTTAGCAAAGCGGTTTTTAAGTAAACTGCACAAAGCCACTGTGTTGCAGTCATGAATGAGCCTCAGTTTTGCTGGAATGAGGAACAGTGGTCGTACCATAAAATTAGCTCAAATGAACAGTAAAGTTGTCACAATCAGACTTGCATTCTGCAGGTTGGTGTAGTTTGGAAATGGCAGCTGTAAACCATAAAAGTTAATACTTTGTCTCTCCCATGCGGGTCATGATCTTAACAGCCAGTGTTTGGTAGTGAGGTAACGAAGGATCAATGCTTTGGTTTTCACAGTGTAATCAGCTCCATGTGCTGTTACGGATGTGTACTATGTTCAATCCAAATACAAAGGCTCACGGTCCCGTTCTTTCAGTCATGGTCATGTGAAATGTATGCATGAGAGTAAATGTGAAATGTGCATGTACAGTATGATGAGAGACAAATTCTGACCCCTCTTAGTAAATATAAAATAAAGAAAGCATAAAAATATAAAACTTATATTATATTATAACATATAATATAAACATTATAATTGCAAATTTGTAATCTATTTTTTTTTTTTTTTTTGAATTTCCAAATAATGTTGAGAATAGAGCTCAGGTGCCATTGCATAATAAAAACAGACAGGTACAGCTTCTCCCATTAGACACAAGATACAAAGATGAGGTCATGTTGATATTATTTCCACAATGAGCTCTTTGTTTTTGCTCTCTTTTGTTTAGGAGTTGATGTGCACCGAGGGTGTCACTCTTCTCAAATGTAACCAAACCACTGAAATCGACACACACAATGACTGAAAAGAAAAGACAACCCCGAATCAGTATTTACAATAACTGTGTGTGAGTGCCATGGTTACAGACGAGGAGAAAGGCTTATTGTTTTGGTCCTGAGCAGGTGTGTTTTGCAGCTCAGCACTAAATGGTTTGTATGACACATCTTGCATTCTGTTACTGGAGGGTTGCGGATTATCCGTGTTATCGGCCATAACTATAAAAGTCTGATGGACAGTCCAGTCATTGCTTTAGAGTGATGCTTCACATCGTGTCTACACCAGACGCGACAGGTTCTAACTACATACAGCATCAGGCACATAAACATTTTTATAACTCATTCCAAGAAGAGCTGGTGCATGATTGATTTAAGATATGTCTTGTGAAAATAACTGCAGTTCTAAATAGGCTTTAGCAAGTACCTACAGTTTCTTGAGTAGTTGGAATGAGTGAACACAGTTCATCTAAGGCATGTAGTGGCCAGGTAGGAACCAGCAGTGATAACAGATACATGACAAATGTACAGCTTAATGACCATTTTACATCCAGATTTTGTCAGATTTTGTCATGTACACAATATTAATTTGTTTGAAAATTATTACCAAATTTTGAACCAGAAACAGCTGCATACTGTTTATGTTGTGCATGCTTTGTGTTCCAGTTGGCATCTCAAAAATGCACATGTACAGTATATATGTAGAACAAATCAGGCAAGAATGAGCATAACTAAAAACAGACTGATTTCGGAAGTAACGCCCTTAAGTTTGCAGTGAGAATAAACACTGAGTATATAGAGGAATGAGAAACAGGTGATTGTAATTAACTGCTCAGTTTGGAGATCCAGTGAGAGGGTCTTTTGGTGGGGAATTGTATGAGAAGCAGGTCTGAATGTGACAGGTTCTCCTGTATGAGTGGCTCCTGACGCTGAACTCGTGTATCTCCTGGGTCTTCCTCTCAGTTTGGAAGTTGTAGTAGATTGTTGAATGGCTCTGGAACAAATAGGATTACCATTATCAGCTGTGAACTGAACAGGCTGAAGTAAAGGAGTTGTGGCAATGTGAAGCTATTGAAACCTGGTCAGTGTCAGTGGAATTTCTGGCTGCTCTTGAGTTTCTTCGTGCTAAAGTGTTACACTTTTGAAAGAAACACAAAAATGAAAGTTTGCTGCAAATTCACTCAAACCCAAGATGTAGATGTAGTTTGTTTTTTTCTTCAGAAATTTAGCATTACATCACTTACTCACCAATGGATCCTGTGCAGTGAATGGGTGCCGTCAGAATGAGAGTCCAAACAGCTGATAAAAACAGCACACAAATCCACTAGTAATCCACTGTTTGCTAATACATCGACATAATTTTTTTATTTCAGACTAGTCTTCTATTCATAATAATGCTTTCTTCAGTGAAAATGTCATCTTCATCTGAATCAGGAGAAAAAATATGTACAGATCAAGCACTGCTTAAATCGATATGATAGCCAGTTTGGCAAACATTTTAAGATGCAAGATGTTTTAAGAAAGGCGAGTACTTGGAAAATTGGAGAACCATTGTCATAGACAATATTTACTTTAGAGAATATTAAATCTAATCTGAGGGCTGTTTTATTGTTGCGTAGCTCATTGTGCCATTAGTGCAACTATAAAAGGTTCTGTCTTTGCTTCATTTGGAAACAAAGCTGGAAATTGCTGGCTGTTGTGTTGTTGCCAGAGGACATTTTAATTAGACAAATGTTTTCTCTGAATCATTGCTTGATCCATTTTTGGGTCTTTAATCATACTCAGATGAAAACCGAGGATCCACTTGCAATGATTTATTTACAGTTAAGCTAAACAAAATCCTGAATCCAGCACACATAGGTAAGATAAACCACGCAAGAACCAGAATAAACAAAACAGACAGTGACAAGTAAATAACTTGTTCTGAATTATGGTACAGTTAGAGAACGTGCTGCAATATTTTAATACTAGATTGTAAAAGTGTGTAAAAATGTTGACAAGTTATTAATTAACCAGGCACACACATCCATTAGCAAAAAAAAAAAAAAAAAAAGGAAATTGAGAAACAGATTTTATTAAATTCCTATCTCAGGTTTCCATCCCAAAGTCTTCCTGACCTTTTTTTTTTTTTTAAGAAGTTCTTGGAAAATCTAGTTCTCAAATGAACTTAAAAAAAGAAAAAAACTGTTTCCACAAACAAACATGTGACGTATCTTTGTTAAAATTAGAAAGATTTTGATCATGCTAAAACTCAAATTTAGTTGTTTTTATGGATCATAATTAAACTATTATTGATCCATAATTATATAAGAATGCAACAAGATTATTGCTAAAAGAATGCATTAGTAGTTTGTCATTTGTTCATGGTGTTGACTGTGTTTAACTGTTTATGACTGTTTATGACCCAGAGGAATGTCAGCAGAATGCCATCATGGAGGTCTGTCTGTTTCCTCGGAGCACCTGACTGAAATGAGAAGTGCTTTAACGGGCACAGATGGATATCCCACAGACAGATTTGTGTTCCTCTCGAAGCGATTAGCCTTTTATCCCTGTTGATGCATTACGAGCAGCTGAACTCTGTAGTTTCATAATGGTAATGTAATCTGAAGGGTTGCAGGCTGCAGTCAAATTGCAACAGTGAGATTTACAGTGAGCCAATTACCTCAATCTGTCTTAGAGTTTCGCCAAAATATTACCATTTTGTGAAAATTTTATCGGGTCATCCAAGATGTAAATTACTTTGTTTCTTCTTCAGAACAGATTTGGGGAAATTTAACATTTCAACTCTTCCTCACCAATGGATCCTCTGCAGTGAATGGGTGCCGTCAGGAGAGTTCAAACAGCTAAAAATCTCACAATAATCCACAAGTAATCCACAACACTTCAGTCCACTAATTAACATCTTGTGAATTAAAAAGTTGTGTGTTTGTAGGATCCATTTTACATTTTCGATGTCCTGAGTGAGTAAAATTTCAGCAAATTGTGATTTTTGGGTGAACTAATTCCTTTAACGGGACAGTTGAAAAAAAATACAAACTTTCATCATTTATTCACCCTTGTGTTGTTCCAAACCTGTACAATTTAAAAAAAGGAGAAACTCTGAAGAATGTGCTGGCTGCTTTTCTCCATCTAGTTATAATCAGTGTGAACTGGGGCCAGATTCACGAAAATATTCTTGTGATAGAATCATCTTCAGATTAATTCCAAAGACATTGGTAAGAAGTGCAGTTCTCGAAAAAGGTCTTAAAAACTTCACAAATATTTTTACAGAACATTTATTTGGTGTTATCTGATTTTATGCTGGTTCTTGCTGAAGACTTGCTGATTTGAAAAAAATAATAAAATGAAATCGAGATAAGATTCTCCTGATGAACTAGAAGACAATATGCAAGAAAAAAGCTGCTAAGAAGAATTTGATTCTTAGAAAGCATACATGAAGCATTCAAGGTTAAAAAAAGCACACAAAAGCACCATAAATGTATCATAAATATGACTCATACATTATATTTGAAGTCTTCTGAAGCCCTACAATAGCTTAGTGTGATGAAAAGACTGAAATTAAGACTTCAGAGTAAATTAATTTAAATGACCAGTTGCTCTCTGAAAATACAAATGTGGCGAAATCTGTTTTTCCCATGTTTTTCTGTTCAAACAGATATGTTTGTTAAATGTTCCCTAAAATACTTGACCCAAGAGTGCTTTAGAATGATAAGTTGAGACAGCTGAGATATGTGTGGTGTTAGATGCTGATATCCCATTGGCTGTAATCCAAACAGGAGAACATGAGATTTCAGACAGTTCAAATGCTGGAAAACAAGAATCCATCATTTAGACATCAAAAATTATTTTGGATTCAAAAGAGACAAGAAGATATTGGCTCGGCCTGGTGGTGTTGAAAACACATCCATACAGCTGAAAATAAAGGGTATAGTTGTGGCCTTCATGTTTAGTGTTAAAAGGGCTCATGAATGGATTCGGACCACTGGGGTGACTAATTATCCTATTACTGAGGAGGACTATCCAGGTCTCAAGAGTGCTCTTCACTTCTGTATTACCAATACATGTAGGTCATTCAAGAACTGATGGACTGACTTCTTTGAAGTTGCATGTTTTGATCTAAATGCCTTTTAAATTTGTTTAGCATTGCATAATCCTTTAACCACCATTATAATGGCAAAATATAAAGTGTTTACGTGCTATTAGCTGATCTGTCTCAGTGAAAAGACACAGCTGGTTATCTAGTGAGGGGGAGAAGTTGTTACTTGTGATCTGAGAATGTCGGACTATGAAAAAAAAGTGTGTTTAATTGTATTGAATATGCACTTGCAGTATACTTCAAATTGTGTATATATAAAAAAAAAAAACTGTACTTTAGATAATATATTATTAAATGAAATAAAAGGTCACTTTTGTGTACTTAAAGAGGGCACACTTCTATTAATGCATTTCAAAACAGTTTAACTTTAAGGTACTTTTCTACTCATTATGTTTTAATTATCTTATGACGTGCTTTAAAGAAGTGCACTTATTTTAACATGTTGACTAACTAAAGCACATGGAAAGTACTGTACTTGCTTATAATTTTAACTAGTGTGTTATTCAATATATTACACTTAAAGTTTAGATATTTATTCATTATATATTAATATATATTTTAAAATGTACTCAATTACAATTTAATAATTTAAAATCTGTAATAACAAATATAATCTGTAATTGATGGCACTTCTGGAGATTATATTTATTCGTATCACAAGGCCTTTGTTCACCCACCGGAGCCACGTGAGACACTTTTTTTTAATGGAATGGCGCTTTTTATTTCACATCTTTTGGGCCGAAGCAATACAAAAGCTGACTGCAACAATAGATCTTGAAAGATCAAAGACAATTTTTAATGTAACTCTGACTGGATTAGTTATATACACCTAGGATGCCTCGTGGTGAGTAAAATGCAGCCTGATTTTCATTTTTGGGTGAACTTACTCTTAAAGTCACACTTAAGTGGGCCAAAAAAAAGTACTCCAAAATTCAGCTAATTGCATTTAATATAAATTTTAACTTTTAAACATTTTCATTTATTGTTAATACATTAACATGCAGCTGAGTGTCCAAAAGCATAGTGAAAGATTGCTGGGAATGTTCTAGGTGTGTTCTGGATCCAGGCCGGGACTCAACTCACAGGGATTGTTATAGTGTACTTGGGCGTACTTGACTACATAAATGTGCTGGGAATGTGGTGGGAGTACATTGTAAGTCAATCAAAGAAATTTGAAACAAATGTTCATTTCTACCAACTTAAAAGCACTGGAGTTATGCCTAATCTTACTGTATATTAGGAAGTCCCTGAATAGTTTTTAATGAAAGTGCTTTGAAGTTTTAGCACATGAGATGTTCTCATGCCAGCATAACATATCTGTTTTTTGTCTGACATAAAACTGCTAATAGTCTTTGTACTTACATTGATGCATAGCCCAAAACATTTCCATGATTAAGTCTTCCCTGAAACCACACACACCTTCTGAAACACATGCCATATTGGTTTCTTTGGTGTGGACGGCCTGTTAAATTTTACGTCTCCCGTGGGGTACTGAATAATGCAAGTCCCCTCCATCAGAGAAACCTGCAGCAGCAAAAACAAATACAACTTTGTGGAGCTGATGTAATTAAGCTGTTGTGCAAGAGCTATGATTTAAGAAGGAAACCATGACCCAGGTGTAAGATTTTTAACCTCCATTAACTGCAGATAAACCCACACTGTAAAGAGATTCTGTAGTTTCATTTTCATTTTTAATCATTTTGGCAGCTGTGGTTAGCAGAATAATTTGATAAAATACAGAAAAACTTTAAACACATTTACAGAACAATCTGTAAATGTTACAGTAGAAGCTTTAATTTACAAACAAGAAAATTTCAATGTAAACCAATAAATTTAACAATGCACACTGCAACTAAAATCTGTTTTGTCCCTTTAACATATCCTAAAAAATCCATAATAATTCAGGTGGTAAAAGAGAACAATATGCATTTCCACAAGCTGAAGTTTATCCTAATATACAGAAGGTGAACAGAGTTATTCATACAACCCCAAAACACCATCAGTGTAACACACATGCCACTAAAATAATTCAATAAACATTTATTAAACAACAGAAGATGTAACATTAACCCCTAATGAATGTAACTGGTAACAAAAACTATTAAGAAGCAAAACATGTAGTATCATGCAGGGAATTCTGGGTACATCTGTTTACAGTGTTTGACAGTAAATTAAATGATTTGTACTTTTTTTTTAACTGTACAGTTAACGGTGTTATACTGTAAAATTACATGAAATATGTCTGGTTAGATCTTTACCAGGTTCTTTTCTGTAGTCAACAAACTTACTGTTAACCTATTAACAAGATTTTTTTTTTCTGTAGCACTTTTACAATTATAATTGAATAATTATATTTTGATGAATAATTCTTCTATTTATTGCAACAAAACTCTGTAATGTATCTTTAATTATAAGTAACTGTTCCTGATTGATTTTAAATTAGACTGAAAAATGATTTGTTGGAATCTGCTGCAAACTCAGAACTGGCTCTGAAGTATTTGTGACCCTGGACCACAAAAGCAGGCTTAAGTTGCTGGGGTATATTTTTTAGCAACAGCCAAGACAAGTTTAAAGGCGATTTTTTTCAGTATTTAGATTTTTTTACATCCCCAGATATTCAAATAGTTGTATCTCAGCCAAATATTGTCCGATCCTAATAAACCATACATCAATGGAAAACTTATATATATTCAGCCTTCAAGTGATGTATAAATCTCAATGTCGAAAAATGTACACTTAAGACTGTTTTTACGGTCCAGGGTCACATTTATGGAAGCTTGTTTCCTCTAAGGGATAATAAAATAAATTAAAAGGTAATTGTGATTTTTTTTTTCAATATAAACTGCTGTTCGCAAGAAAAAATGTTCATTGTGAGAAAAAGTTGCCATTGCCTTTTTTATTTTTCATTTTGTGGAGGGGAGAATATAACATTTTCAGAATTTAACTTTAACTGAGTAGAACAATTCAGAATTTAAATTAAAAAATTCTTACAATATGCCAAAAAGCTGACATTTTGTAATTCTTATTTTTTTTTCTCAAAATCGCTTTTCTGTAGTGAGAAGGCACTTCACTTCCATAGTTGTGAAGTGGCAAAAACACATATTGATGCAATTTAATTTGAAATCAACCATGACACATCTTACTTTATTTTTCTCATTTTAAGTTATGTTTACAAGACAATATTGTAATAAAAACTGATTTTTTTCTCTTTGCATTATTTATGAAAGTTTTGCGTACAGAAAAAAAATGTAAAGGAAAAAAAATGTAAAGGAAAGTAGCCCATGTTACTTATTTGTAAGTTCTGCATGTTCAGCATATCCTCCATGTTTTAACATATACATTAAATGTGTTCGTTGTATTAAAAGGGTGTAAAGACGACCATATACTGTCGATAATTTAACACATTACTAATTATGAATATTTTCCCATACTCTGCAGAGCCATCTGGCTTCATTCACAGAACAAGGGCACCATGGGAAGAGGGCATTATCAAACAGCAGGAGAGATCAGTTCACTGGATTCCTCCTTAATAAGGCGTCTCACAACCATATTGTTAATATCAGTTGAAGGGTGAAAGCCACATGATTTCATTACTTCCATCCAGTCATGGCAGAGCAAGTGTCTGGTAAATTGCCTCCACTGCCAACACTGATCGTGGTTCACTACCTCCTTAACACAGCACACTTATCAGAGCCTGTGTCTGCACAGCATGCGAGGAGAGGGGGCAATCGGCCCTTGTCAACTTGCCATACACACACAGCAAATTAAGATTTAACCCTTGCTGTTCTCTCCTGTGTGATTAGAAACAAGCTAGCAGGCGCGAGCATTGAGGAACTGTGTGTGTATTTCAACGCAGTTGTTCCCCTAATTAGCTACTAGTGAATGTAGAGGCCATTCATTATGTCATTTTGCATGCAATTTATTGCACATGTGAGTTCATATTGTGTTTTGATGAAGAACTACTGCTGTCAGCTTGAAAAAGGCCAAGCATCCGTGGAGACAGTCCAAGGGATCAAAGCATTTGGCATTGATTGTGGATTCCTGGCATCCACTGGTTCCATCTTTTTAAGATAACAAAAGGCAGTTTTGTTTTGTAAGGGCAAGAAAGAGCGGCTGGCCAGAGAAGCAGCCATGGTTCACATCTTCAGCTCAGTGCTGGAAGATCCCTGTTGACGTTTCAAATTATATCTCAAACCTCCCTTAGTTCAGGCTAATCAAAGTATTGTAAAGGATTGTTTCGTGAACCTTTAACAAAGGTTTTTATGATTTTTCGATGTCCAAACTTTTACTCCAAAGCCCTTGTGAAAAAGAGTATACTTTTAAAAAGAATACTTATTACAAAAATAATATTATGGACATTTGAAAATAATATACATAAGTGCAAACAGAATATCATATTTATGATATTGAATGTTTAGGAACACTTTATGCAAATTTTTTTTTTGTGATTTAAGTGACTTTGTTTTAAAAGTGGACTTAAAGGGGGGGGGGGGTGAAATGCTATTTCATGCATACTGAGTTTTTTACACTGTTAAAGAGTTGGATTCCCATGCTAAACATGGACAAAGTTTCAAAAATTAAGTTGTACGTTTGAAGGAGTATTTCTGTTCCAAAAATACTCCTTCCGGTTTGTCACAAGTTTCGGAAAGTTTTTTTCGAGTATGGCTCTGTGTGACGTTAGATGGAGCGGAATTTCCTTATATGGGTCCTAAGGGCACGTCTTCCGGAAGAGCGCGCGCTCCCGTATAGCAGAGCACTGAGAGCACAACAGACGTTCACTGATCAGAGCGAGAGCGTCGCGAAATGTCACAAAAGTTTATTTTTACAGAGCATCAACGGAGTTGTGCAAGTGTTTGTGTTTGTTCCCCTGCATTTCGAAGATGCTTGTTTTACAAACAAGGCCCAGTTTGACGCCAGATTTGCACATCGTTTATTTCCTAAGGATAATGCAGTCCCAACGAAAAAGGGTCACTATCGTGTGTTGGAACCGCAGGCGGTGAGTAAAACTGCTTCAAATATCTCTGTGTTATTAACTCAGCTATTGGCGCGTAAGCACATCAAGTAAACAACATGCGATGTTGGCATCAAACTGCACTTTCCACATGTACAGCTTAAAAAAACAAAACAAAACAAAAACGACAAAGTGGAACTTAGCCATTTTCCAAAACCGCTAAGCAAATATATACAGTTTCAGTACATACCACATAGAGACATCTTTGTTGATGCTGCTCTTGTTAAATTTCAGCCTCTGGATCTGATTCTGGATCATAAATATACGCTGAATCTGACTGTTAGCCATGCTGTGTTCGCTCTCAACACAAAAGCCTACTGGCGCTCGTGATTCTTTAGCTCCGCCCACACGTCACGCCTCCAGCCGGTCGTGTTTTTCTGGGAAAAATCGGTACAGACTATCTTTCTCTTATGAATATAATAAAACTAAAGACTTTTTGGAGTTATGAAGGATGCAGTACTACTCTATAGGTACTCAAGATTAACAGGATATTGAGTGAAAACGAGGATTTCACCCCCCCTTTGAGAAACACAGCCTTGAGTGGCCTTTTAATATTATATTCTCTACAAGTGCACATTCAAAGCAACTGAACATTTTATTTTTATTTTTTTACATGGGAACCCATAGGACCATTCATAAACAGTCCTTTGGCATTAGATGATTTTTTTCTCTGTTCAATTAAAAAATGGGGGAAGACAATGTTACATGATTCTATGTAATGGATCTGTCAGTATTTTATGGAAACGTCTTTTTTCTTGGTGTCTCCAGCTTTAGGCTACCTCACTATTTCTGTTTAAACATTCAATATATCATCTACAGTATTTCCTTTTATTTCCTTCTCCATCGTAACAGTAAATTTGGTTGTCAACAACATGTTCCATTTACTTCAAACTCAGCCTGGGCAAATGATGATGGCTGCACAATGTCATAATCTGAGGCTATTTCTGTGTTGTTGATCAGGGAGTGGCTGTGATCTCACCAGTTCCAGTTCTCTGTACCTTGCTATGATGTCTTTAAAGTTTCTCACACATTAGGCACAACCCTTATTTTGGTGTGCATTATAACTTTTCACCATAGCAACTTAAATCTGCAGTAACCCTGTAAAATCCCCAATTATACCCACTAACTAATGCAGATGGTGAAATCCATGCAGTGTTTTTGCCATTTTTCCCTTTCCAAATAAAAAGTATTTCAAGTTCCTTGTAATGATATATTGAAGAATATTGTAGAAAAGCCTATTTGCACATTCTGACTGATATGTTATAATACTTTGTGAGTTTAGCTTTAATATATGTGCAATAGAATGAATTGATACAATATTTTAAACTTTTTTCTGATGTCCCCAGAGTGTGTATATGAAGTTTTATCTCAAAATTCCCCACAGATAATTTTTATAGCTTGTGGAAATTGCCACTTTTAGGGTATGAGCCAAAACATGCTGTTATTTATGCTTGTCCCTTGTAAATGAAAATGAGCTGCTGCTTCTGCCTCCCTTTTCAGAGGAGTGTGGAGCAGTCTGTGTTGAGCAGACCCTGGTCTTGCCGAGCAACCCTAATAACGTGATATTTAGCCCCTAAAAAGCAAATTTTACCAGGTGAATCCGACTAAAACATGTATTTTACCCCACCGGAATGTGATTTTTACCAGGGGATCCCCCTTAAAAGTCTATGGAGACTCTTCGTTGGTGCATCCCAATACACAACACTTTTTAATGGCTCCTTGGCGTTGACATTGTACCTCCAGCAGCTACACCAAGAGAACAGTAATGGCGGACCGCAGCTTCTCAGTCAGGGTTGTGTGTATGCTAATAGGGCAGAGAGCATCACAAATGGGTGGGACTTACAGTGACTATGTCATCATTGAAGTGAGAAACCTGGAAATGCTTGTGTGGAGAGACTGTTTCTGAATTATTGTGATTATAAAACAATGAGTGGGTGGATTTTTTTACCATTTTAGGCTGGTGTTTTTCACATACTGCAGCCACACAACTGTGTTCAAACACCTTAAAAGTGATTTTCGCATTCTATGGCACCTTTAAATATGATTGTTCTGCAAACTGATTATTCAAAATCACGCATTAGTATTTATTTTAGATTTTTTTAATGATTTTCTGACCTGAGAGCATGCTACAAAATTATAAAAGAAAATCAAAAAATGTATATGTACTCTATCTCGTGTTGTTCTAAACCTGTGTGTAATTCTCTTTTCCATGCAGAACACAAATAAAAATATTTTGAAGAAACAACACTGGACACCCTTTACTTGCATTTTTGTTCATTGTTCATTGTTCATTGTTTTTTTTTTTTTTTCAGAATGAAAGTCATTCAAGTTTTTAACATTTTCATCTATTTATTATTTTCTTGAGTGTGAGAAAAAGTTGACAGAATGTGTGTGTGTTTTAAAAAAAAATTAAATTCAGTGGAAACCTGTGGATTTTTTTTCCTCACAATTAGTTTATATTAAACAAACCAGGTTTTGTTTGTAGCAATCCAGAATTGCGAGATTTTTTAATCAGAATGGCAAAACATGGAGTTTATATCTTTCAATTCTGAGATTATAGTTTTTTCCCCCTACAGTTCTGCATTTATATTTCTCATTTCATATAACTCAGAAATACAAGGAAAAAAAGTCTAAAATGAAATAATAGAAATGGTGGATACAAGCTTCTGTAGGTTTCAGGCATATATATATATATATATATATATATATATATATATATATATATACATATTGTTTACTTCTATGAATTTTACACATATGTACAAACATGAATTTACATATTTAGAATGAATAATTTAATTTACAAGAAATAAAAATAGACTTCAAATAAATTAGCTTTTTAAAATGCTTTTTTGGCCTTCCCTTGGGCATCAGTGGCCTCACTGGAAGCTTCATGTGATCTCTAGAATTAGCATTTGTGCTTTGGATCATTTTAAATGTTCGGTTTGATGTTGAGATTTCTTTGCGATTTTTACAATCCAGCAGCTCATTATGCGAGACCTCTGCAACAGAAGGTCCTGTTCCTTTTCTAAGCTTGAACTCTCAAATGACCTTGTAAAAGCAGTGTATCCAATGACGTGGATTTAAAACAGCTCTGTAAAACAGGCAAAAGAAGCCAAAGAAAGAAACGTGGCCTCTTGATTCACAGAGCTTTTTTCCTCCTGCTTAACTATTGCTGGCCGTCTTCATGCTTGGCTTTTGATTTGTATGGTGGTCCAAAAAAGACTTAATGGGTAACAATAGGTTAAAAGCTTACAATGAGGTTGCGTCATCTGCTAACATTCACCAAATGTGTGAATGTAGACGTAGGGAGTACATTTTAAAATCACTAATACATTTTTAATTCAAGGATTTATGAGACTGAATGCAAAATAGAGACTCAATGTTTGACTAGTTTGACAAAAATGCATTTTTGTTCTTTCATTTATTTGCCACAGGGTAATGTCTTTGATTTTGAAACATGTCCAAACTTCAGCAAGCATTAACTTCAGAAACGCAGATCATATAGATTTTCATGGGTGTTCTCAAGGTCCGAGAGCAGGCGAGGTCAATCCTGTGGAACAATAGATCCACAGCAGCTGAGAGTTTTAATATTGTGGAGTAGGACAAACTGTGTGCAGTGTTTAGATAGGAGAGCGACCATTTTTATTGGAACTAAGTCAAACAAAGATGAACCTCTTGAAGTTAAGTTCAGCGCATTAATGTTTTTCAGATTAATCAAGTTATATATAATTGCATGAAGAGTTTTCTGGATTAGTTAAGTACTAAACAAATGTATTAAAGCTGTCATCATGAATGCTTTTTAAAAGGACTCTGTGTACTCCTGAAAAACTATATATATTTTTCTCTGTAAGTGTTGAGGGTAATCCTCAAATATGTGAGACCTGAAATGCAAAGCTGTTCGTTTCTTAGCCAAGACTCCTTTTATTGCAGCTGTGTGTGTGTGTGTGTGTGTGTGTGTGTGTGTGCATCATGATGTAAGAATAATATTTATTAGTACTTCATATGAGCACATGGAAACCTTTTTTTCCCCTTGCATCCAATATCTCCAGTTGTGAAATTTCTTTTGTCGTCAGTGGAAATTCCCTTTGTTTTCACTAATGTTGCCACATTCTTATTATTTACAGAATAATTGATGTTGAAATAAACACTGTTAAATTTTTTTTTTATTTTTGTTTGGGCTTAACTAAGCTTTCCTTTAGTTGTTTTAATTATTATTATTTTTTAATTTATAATGTCAATGATATATACAGAATTTAAAGTAAAATGTAAAGAAATATTATTTAATTGTATGTGTGTGTAATTTTGTGTAATATAATAGAAATTAGAATATAAATTAATTAATTATATTTGTACTTGTGAGGAAAATTATATGTGGGTCAATGACATGACGTGTATTTTTTGTTTTCCTAAAAATAATTTGAATAAATACATGTAATATATCAAATGGATCTACAATATATCCTTTATAAGAAACCCTTTTCATTTTATTGAAATTCAATAGATTTTTTTAGTTTTGGTGTTTGAAAGACTAAAAGTGTCAGGTGGTGCGACCGTCCGAACATACAAGCAGAGAACAAAACTGAGAAATAAATGTGAATTTTCTCAATTAAATTCTTAATCAAATATTTTGGCATGATTTTATGTTAAATTCCTTATAAACGAGGGGAAATAGTGTATCGGTGCTATTTCAAAGCTATTCTATTACTTAAAAAACTTTTGTCCGGAAAATTTACTTCTACTAATGTCAGGGAGAGTGACCGACATAAAAATGCAAATTTTATGCAATGTTCCTTTAAGAAAACCATGTGACAGCATATGACATCACACAGAAGACTCCTGAGGAACCCTTTAATGCAGTAACAAAGTTAGTCACCCTCCCATAAATATTAGATAATTTGACCTTTTTGAGTAATGATGAGGTTGATTCAAATAATCATGTCAGGTGGTATGACCCCCGGAAATCTTTGAAAATGTGTTGTTATTATAAAAATGTGTATTTGATTAAACAAATGTATCTATAACCATGAGCACAGGGTCAAACATTTCTATAGGCATCCAAGTTAATGCCTGTTAGATTTGAATTGAGTTTGAAATGTCAGGTGGTGCGACCAATATGTCAGGTGTCGCGACCAGAGTTACAGTTAAACCAACTAAAAAAAGTCATGTTAATTCATGTTTTTGAAAAAAAATTATACATTTTAATAAATATATAAAGCTTTTAAGTTGTTTAAAGATACAATCTACATATATATATATATATATATATATATATATATATATATATATATATATATATATATATATATATATATATTTGTTTATTTTATTATGGTATGAGTCCTGTTCTTCAAAAATATTGGACTGTATAATCAACATTGATAGTAAACCAATTGCAACTTTAAATTAATATATTAAAAAAAAAAAATGTAGATACCATTATCAAGCAAGGAGAAAACAGCACGGCATAGAGCTTGTTAAAAAAGTGATCCAGTTGCAAGGGCAGAGAACATAACCCTTTCTTGACTTACTGTAAATACTGAATCTATTGAACAGTAGATTGAATTCTGCCCTTAATGTTTTTGGGCCCAATATTTGCACTAATTCACTGTTTCATATAATAGATGTTTTCATTTATTAAATGTGTTTCTTGAGGTTTCAAAGTTATATTTTAAAGAAGCGATGATCAAATGTTATCATAACATGCAGTATTGTAAGGGTTGTTTTGCACTTTCTTGTTAATGAAATTTAATTATATGATTGAGATAGAGTATAAATTGGTCAGAGGATTAAAATAAAAAAGCCAATTTAAACCTGAATAAAATTAAATGACATATCTTTCTTTTTATTTTGTGAATACAAAGCATTATTGATCACAACATCAGGTGGTGTAACCAGTCATGGTCAGGTGGTGCAACCAGCAAATTTACATTTAAATGTATCAATTCCCACTGCAATTGCAAAATTAAGTAAGAAATATAAATGTAAGCTTTTATATAATGTATACAAATCATTTTTACAGTTAAAAACAAAACGTAAAAAGTCCTCATGGAAAAATGGGTGTTTGAACACACAGAAAAGCAACCGTTTATATGATTTGGAATAAAAGGGCACTAAATAAAGAAATAGAAAGGGAAATTACCATGTGATATGCATTTTAGACACTACAATGATTCATATTTACAAGTCTCAGTAGTGCTGAGTAAATTAAATGTATATTATTTTTAATTAATATATGGTCGCCCCACCTGACATTTTCTGGGTGGTAAAATCAGTAATATTGATTAATAATGAATTAATGCTGCCTAAAATGGCATAAAATCAATATAAATCAACACAATACATTTTTGGGGGCATAAAAATGCATTTAAAAAAATTTTTTTCTTCTTGAAAATCTTTTTTGTCATTGACCCATGTATTAAAAACACAGTTTGAATAATTTAATTGTATGTGTGTGTAATTGTATGTGCATGAACTTTTTAAAATAATATAAATTAGAATATATATATATATATATATATATATATATATATATATATATATATATATATATATAATTAATAAAACTAAAACCATAAAAACATTTAAAATAATGTAAAATTATATCAAATAAAACAAATATCTCAATGATACTAAAGCAACATTGATATTTACAGTATTTAAATTATATTAGGT
Source organism: Carassius gibelio (assembly GCF_023724105.1). Classification (NCBI taxonomy): domain Eukaryota; kingdom Metazoa; phylum Chordata; class Actinopteri; order Cypriniformes; family Cyprinidae; genus Carassius; species Carassius gibelio. The sequence continues at coordinate 16,120,070 of NC_068410.1, read as the reverse complement.
AGTATATTATTTTGTTATTAAATATATATAGAAGTATATGATTTCATTTAACCTTGGTTGGGAAAGTAGTGCTTTTGCATTTTCAATACTGTGATTTCTATGTGAAGTTAGTGCTTGCTGCGTCTAACGTTATAATCCTAGCGGGGGAATTTCATTTGTTATGAAAATCACTGAGTTGGAAATATTTGAGTTGGAAACAGCTGACCACCACTGGTTTTAATTGACAGGGTATGTGCAGGGCTGGCAAAGAGAAATAGTCCCATTTAATGTGACTGCTTTCGAATGCAGATATGGTTTACACATTTAGGTTACACCTGAAAAACTGCCCAAAAACTGCACTGCATTTAAAAAAAAATATTCATTTATATATAAAGTGAGTGAAAGTGATGTAACACAGCCAAGTATGGTGACCCATACTCGGAAGTCGTGCTCTGCATTTGACCCATCCAAAGTGAACACTCACAGCAGTGAACACACACACAACAGTGAACACACACACACATATAGCCGGTCCGAGACTCGAACTCGCAACCTTTGGATTACAAATCCTCATCTCCCTCTCTCTCTCTCTCTCTCTATATATATATATAGTAAAAAAATCTCTCTCTCTCTCTCTCTCTCTCTCTCTCTCTCTCTCTCTCTCTCTCTCTCTCTCTCTCTCTCTATATATATATATATATATATATGAACCCTTTTTGTCTTTATTCTTGCTTAAAAAAAGCATTATACCAAAGTTTATACCAGTATAGGCTATAGCCTGTGGCTCGGCTGGACATGTGAAACATTGGAGATGGTTGAGCTCCGTCACACAATTGGAGAGGATTATCAGGCCTGATATTTTCCCGGGAAAGACTGAACAGTTGCCTCAGCAGAATTCCAGTGTCACTGAACGCGATGAGATTGTCCTTGACACTTCATCCGGCCTTTAGTGAGGAGATTAGCTGCTGTGACCAAATGACTTTCCAGCAAAGTTTAAAGCTTATCATTAACATATACCTAATTCATACGCATTGTGAGGAGACCCCTCAGAGCAGTTCATGTCATTTCTTTATTTATTTCTGCACAGTTGATGGATGTATACATAGTATACAATGGATTTTAATAGAAAAACATAAGTGCCTTTTTCTGTATGACCATCAAAAGATGAGAAAACATAATGATACAAGGAAGCACCTTTGGGATGAATGAGATGCTCTCAACAACAACGTTTGGTTTACACAAGTTACAATGTGTCTTCATAGATCCAGCAGAGAGTACATCTAATACACTTACAATTAAACATACTGTTAATTTTCATCTAAGAAACATGGTGACTTTAAAGCTAAAATCATAATGGCTGTAGCATGTGCATGAGTTTAATAATTTTTTTTCCCTCTCTGCATACTGTGAAGATTTTTGATATTGAAATCATATTTGATAAGAAGTTATAGCATGGAGGCTATATCAAAATAAGTGTTTGTTCCTTTTCTTTTCTTTTCTTTTTCTCTGTCTGTCTCTGTTTTTTTTTTTTAAGCAGAGATTAGTTTAAAAAAAAAAAAAAAAAAAAAGATACCCAATGACTTCTAACTGGTACACTTATATAGATAGCTGAATTGATGAAGTTCTGTGCCATAAAGTATATTAAATGATTCATTTATAATATTTTACCATTTTATCCCTTTGCATACAGTACCATTATATTAAACATTAACATTATTTTATAAATGTAAATATGTGTTTACAATCTGCCTAAAATGAGAGGGTAAATTACTGATTACTTTCTCTAAACCCAAACTAAAAGCCTACTTTTGGCATCATTTTTTTTCTTCCCTAAACTTATATGTAACCCCTAAATTCTGCTCGTTGAACCTTCAATGAGTAGGAATGCTTTAATCTACCAACTATTTCTGCCTAATATACTGTACGAATACAAATTATCAATAGTGCATGGACCAAGTCACCCTATTTTTGCATACAATATGCTTCACATTTAGATCAAAGTATTCACATGTATTTAAAGTCTGAATACAAATCCAAACACTGTCTGATGTTGTCACTTATCTACAACCATACCTAGAGCAGATACTGTAAAAGTTTTAATGCCAAAGCATAACATTTTACAGCTTTATGTGGTCTGTGTTATTTGGTTGCTTTAAAACACCCTGTCCTTTTCGAGGTAGGCGATAGCTGTACCTTAACATGTAACATTGCAATGGTAAAAGACATCCTTTGTGAGAATATTCTCATTACAAATGAGGCAACACAGGATGCACACATAAAATGATCAATTTGGCTCCATTAAAATGGTCCCATAACACACAGAATCATTCACTAGCAGTGCCGAACAATGCAAAAGTCCAGTTCCTGTGGCTTTCTTTTGCTTGAGCAGTGGTCTCTTGGTAAAAGCAGCCCAGTTTGAGAGATGCATCGCAGTGAGCGTCTCTTATAGCCTTTTCCACAGGTTTTAGAGCATGAGGACCATTCGCCAGTGCTCCAAGTTGGGCAAGCGTCACCGCAAACCCTTATGGCATTGGGCTTTTGTGTGCTGTCACAATGTATAGCTGTTTCCCCATTTGAATCCAAACACTGTATCAGTCTACTTTGAACCCCGTTCCCACAGGTAACCGAGCACTTATTCCAATCCGCCGCCACCCACTTATAAGATGGCATCTGATAGGCCGGCTTCTTCAGCTCCACTTTATTGCTATCCTCCAGCACACTGTTCTGCGTAGGGTTCCTTTCCTCCTTCTTTAGGACCTTGCCCTCTTTATTTCCCACATTCATGTAGTAGGAGTAGCGCACTCGAGGAGGTGTCATTTTACCCACCGACAAAAGTTCCACCGTGAGAGACTCTTTGAGAGGTCTGGAGGCCTGCAGCATCTCCACCGATGTGCCCGTTCCGCTGTAGCGCAGCAGACTTCCCTTTACAATAATGTCTTTTTCTACCGCTGAAACCACAAAGTTTCCATTCAGGAGATATTTGCCGTGGATGTTCTTTACTGCTAAATAGTTGTCATCGTTTATCAAACCGCGGTAGCCACGCTGCCTTACGTCCACATTTGCAGCTCCAACTGGTAGGGTCACCACAAAGTTATATCCATTCCTGAAAAATTTGATCACAGAGTTAGACAATATTCAGAATTCCATAATTTGGAACTTGAATTGAATTAAGGACACCATTTAGGAATTTCTGTTAGAAGTTGAACTGGAATGAAGTTAAAGTGGAATTTACAGATATTAGCATGATGGCAAATGAAGTTCTGTTCCAAAAATGATTGTATTTTTTAATTAAAACATTAAAATAAAATAAATTATTAAAGTTAAAGTACATTTTTCTTTAGCTTTAGTTAATTATACTTGTAGCAATTGAATGAGCTGCTTTGAATTTCAGTTCATGTTAAGGTTATTTTATATTAGTTTAAGCTGATGTTATTACAGTGTAATTACACAAATAAGTACTGAGTAATATTCATTAACTACATATACTTTAGAGTTAGGGTTTGGTTTAGTGTTAGTTATGCATAAATTACTGTAATCACTATAGTACTGTAAGTACATGTGACATGCAGCTATGTCATTTAAAAATTAAAACTCTTACTTATTTTAATTTTGCTTCCTTAAGTCTGAATCACAATTTAAGAGTGCATTCACACTTGTAGTTTGGTTCTCTTGGTTTATTTGGTCCTAGTCACATTGGCATTTTTGACAGCAAACTTAAATATACCATACCTAAAGACATAGTCACAACTTGATTGGTCGTGTTGAATGACATATATTTTGTGACGGAACTTACCAAACACCCCAAAAAATATGTGTTTTTGATTTAAAGTGTCGCTGCGATTGTGTATGACATCCAAGTTCATACCCATTTCATACCAATTCACAGAGTTTGTACCCATTCACGATTGGTCTGCTCAGCACCGCTTTAAGTCAAACACATCTAATGCTGTCTGCTGAACTAAGTGAACTCATTGCGTGCACATATGATTTCATTTTTACCAACTGCGAACTCACAAAGAGCTCATAAAAGGCACTTTACCTCCTTGTTGCTCCATGTAGCCCTCTGCTCATTTTGTTTTGGATACACCACTTGTTTTAGGCCATCAAATCAACTTGCATTACACCGCATCCTGTCATCTTGTCATCTTTTTTTTTTCATATAGAAGTATTTGTTCCGTGTTGCATCCATATTTCATTCGAACTGCACCAGAGTTTGTTTGGAAGCGGACCGAGATCCATCTTTTAAGCGGTCTCAGTCCACTTGTTTGGTGTGCACCAGAGATCGGACGGCAGCGTCTACACTTACTCAAATGAACCGCACTAACAGAGAAATCGCACAAGAGTTTGTTTTAATCGAACCAAACATGACAAGTGTGAACACACCTTTAAATCACATTAACACCAACTCAAATTCAATTCAAATTCATATAAAAATCAGGAACAGAAGTGAAATTTAAAATAGTTTTCATTTCACTTCTGAATGGCAAACAAGCCTGTAGACATTGCTGCAGCTGACGCAATTCCTTCAGATCTTGTAAAACCGCAGACTCAGAGATAAAGCACTTACATGGGTTTTGTGAACATTCCAGAGACTTTCTTGCAGTTTTGGCTGTCTCCACCACACACACCACATTTATCAAACTTCATGTTGGAGCTCAGTTTGCCATCACAGCCAGCCTTAATGCATTTCCCCTGAACACAGACAGCTGAGGTATCAGGAGAACAAGGGGTCCCGTCCACCACCTGTCACACAGATAACATTCACATTCACCACACAATCAGCCTCTTTTTAATTAGGATAATTTAAAGATGTTAAGTTGAACAATAGTAAAATCCAGTAAAACCAATGACCTTGGTTATGCTAGTGCCTTTCCCTACCAACTGATCTGCAGAAACATCAGATCATAGCTTCCCTTGTCCAAGTTTCATCAAACTCTTTTTATTTATTATACAACAACAAAATTACTTTTTTCCTGGGGGGTGTTCCCCCTGTATCCTTATGTACAGATCATGTTCCTCATTCCTCTCGTTAAATCGCATTCCGTGGGGTCTTCCTCGGTAGCAATCATGATTGCTTTCCCCTCGGTAGAAATTGTGTTTTCCCCTCTGTGTTTTTCCATACTGCCATTGCTGAAAGATAAGCTCTCACCATTACTTTTTAAAATTATCTTGTTCACTTTGAAAAGTGGATGTTATTCTTTCCATGAGATAAAAACTGCACACTGGCTCAGAATTGCACTTCTGAACATGAACCATCAATGTCAAACAACTTTGCAGTATTTAAAGAGCCACACAGATGGGAAATCAAAAATTACCTGTATTACAGTGTATGATGTAGCTGTCCATCTGTGTAAACAATGTGCAAATAATTAAACCAAAAAGTACACGATTTATAAAGTTATTGGCTTCTAAAGTAAGGAGTCGACTCTGAATCGCTGAAACGAGTCGTTATAGATTTCAAATCTTTTGCCCATCTCTATGTACGTCACTAGGAACACTTTACATAATAATCTCCGCCTACCGTCTTGTGAGAAACAAACTATGACCTGCCCCACCCCCACACACAGACGCTCTGGTTGGTGTGAGAGCATCATGTCGAGGAGACAGTGTGTTTTTAATTGTAAAGGCAAGTTTGTTTTATTTTCACTGCCAAAGAATGAAAATCTGAAGAACAAATGGCTAAAATTCATTTTCACCACAATACCAGAGCAGTACAACAAATCCCTTTTGTTGTGTTCACAACATTTCACTGATGACTGCTTTTCTAATCTCGGTGAGTACAGCGGGATTTTCAAAGCGTTTGGCCATAAAAGAGTGTTCATTACCAACTTTATTTAGAACAACGAGCATCTCCGAATCACAACGCGAAGTATGATTATGAAGTTATGTGTCTGTTTTCTCCCGTGCGTCTTATCAGTATGTTTGCTGTCTTCAGCCTGTCTGCGCTGATCATCATGTACAAACACGTCATTAAAATGAAGTGTAACTCCGTGAATACTCAACGAAGAGACATGAGAGAAATATCTATAGAAAGCTTGACATGTCTACTTTAAAACTAAACAAGTGCTGCCGAAAACAGATATTCTGTGATAAAGTAATCCATATGAAAACAACGCGATGTATGTTTTTCATGTCTCCCCTGCGTTATATCTAATGAATTAACCGTGGAGGTGTGTGCGGAACAACCAATCCAAATTGCTTATGTTAGTTGACCAATCAGAACACAGTATGCAACCGAAAGGTGGGGTTTAAGGAAACTGAATCTTTTGAACAGCTTCGCGCGAACCTTTTGGGGATCTCTGAGAATTGAGGTGATTTTTAAATTATATTTTGACAAAATGACAATGTTTTTTAACCTTGGATGGATTTAAACCTAATGTACAGGACTTATAAACAGTGATAGGAAGCTTAGAATTTTCATCTTACTGGCTCTTTAAGCATATATTTAAATTTATTTACCTTCTGTGCAAGGACATAAAAGTATCCGGTGCCGTTGGCTCGGCAGATGAGCTTGCATCTGTCCTTAACAGAGACTCCAGAGTATTTCGGGACCCAGACTACAGACGGGCTCAGTCTGTTAGTGTTCAGACTGATGCCATTGAACGCCTCACACTGCTCTTCTCGAAAACTCTTTCCTGTCACAAACGAAAGGTCATTGTCAGATATGAATATTGACTTATGCATGTTGTTGAACATTGGCCTGAAAGATATTTCCTTTACCTGAGTCTTTACAGGGCTCTATGTTGCAGGATCGATACTTCACTCTCAGTCCCTGGCAGTACTTGCCCCCGTTTTCAGGGACGGGGTTGTTACAGTCCCTTTTGGCAAGCTGCACCCCTCCCCCACAAGTACGGGAACATGGACCGTATGGACCCCACCGACCCCAATGGCCATCTACCTGTAAAAAGAGTCAACAGAAACAATTACATCCCTGCTGAGAAGTCTGGCTAACATTCTCAAAATAACTAGCATTTAAATGTTCATTGTATCATGTGTCATGAGCTTTATATGCCACAAAAATAAATAAATGCAATAAAATAAATTATTTTATTTTTACTTATTTTTTACACTCTTAAAGGGTTAGTTCACAGAAAAAAACAAAATTAGCCTGTGTTTTACTCACTCTCAAGGCTTCATAGGTGTATATGACTTTCTTCTTTCAAACAAATCCTATAAGAGTTATATTAAAAATTGTCCTGGCTACTCCAAACTCTATCATTGCAGTCAGCAAGTGCTTCTGTTCAACTGTCCACAAGATGTCAAATAATCATGAATGTGTGCACATCCATAATAAAACATGCTTCACATGGCTCAGGGGTGAATAAAGGCCTCCTGTAGCGAATCCATGCTTTTTCATAAGAAAAATATCCATGTTTCAAACGTAATAAACACTTTTCTCTCACTTTCGGTATCTGTCATACGCTGAAGGCGTTCCAGCAGATGATGTAGCACGTATGCATTACTAGTCTTGTGAGTTTGTTTAAAGGAGCAAAGGATGCAGAGTTTCCTTACTTTAGCACAGGAAAATCAGTTTCCTCTTGGCTTATATTGAAATCCTCCGTAAGTTTTCTGTACAAATCCATGGTTTGCACTTCTAATTCATGACCGGCATTTTGTTTAATTCTCTCTCTGCATTCGTCACTAATAATGCAACGCCGACATCATATGTCATCAGCTGGAACGGCTTCCGCATTTGACAGATACCGGAAGTGAGAAAAAAGTGTTTATTATGTTTGAAATATGGATATTTTTCTTATGAAAACGCATGGATTTGCAACAGGAGGCCGTACACAACAGTGTACTTTTTTTTTTTTATGAATTTTGCAAATCGCCTTACCTAATAATGTGCTTGTTAGCACGCTTCACGATAAAAGCGGCTTATAGTCGCAGAAGTTTACAGTCTCTTAGAGGACTGTGCATCACTGCATGGAGGGAGAGGGGCGGGGATAGCTAATTAGCATTTAAAGGGAACTGCACTGAAAATACTTGCTGTAAATGGAGTTGTTTTTGACCGGGTAAAAAGGTTGTGTTTTACACTACCGTTGAGTTTCCATTAAGACTCTAAAGTAGCGGTTCTTAATTCCAGTCCTCGCGCCCCACTGCTCTGCACATATTGTATGTTAATCTTTGTTAACACACCTGATTCAGATAATCAGCTCGTTAGAAGTGAGCTCCGTGCATGAACTGTGTTCCGATTGACATGGTCTCTACACAGTGTTTACTACTCCCTACTCCCTGAGCTGGGGAATATGTTGAAGTTTACTTCACTTCGGAACATTTGTTTACGGATATGCATTGCACAACGTCCGTCTGCACACATGGACAAGTGTGACATCATATACCTCTGTAAATCAATACAATTTAAATTCATTTCATGTACACTTCAATGCACTTTGAATGGAACATATACGTTCGCTTCGAATTGGAATCATGGCGGAATAGGCACTTATGTTATGTTATATAATAATTTCAGTGTTCAGGGTTAAAAATTTCAATATTATTGTTCAAAATGTATGGTCAGTAATTTTTTATATATATATAAAAGCACATTTGTTTAGTGAAGTTCACTAAACATTAAGACTTGCTTAAAGAGTTAATGTAATGAAAATTTGCGCACTGAATTGATTCACTCGTGTTCAAATGATCACTAAACATTTGTCATGACATCTCTCTGATTGTATGATAAATATTATTTTAGAAATTAATAATTATTTTAGTTTAACGCGGCATACTTGTTCAGTGATAATTATGAAAAAAAAAATAACAGTCTTATCAAGTAACTGTACAACGTTGTATCCGAATGCAGATACAAAAAATTTGTGATTGTTAAAGACACAAATACAAATACTGGCTGTTACATTCAAATTTTAATATGTAATGTCATAATAGTTTTGGCAATTTATATATGTAATTGTTGCATAAGGCTATGAATTAATAAGCATTTATTGACAGCGTTCATTTACAATAGCATGAACCACGAGTACATGTGGTTCAACAACACGTCAAACCTGAAGCAGATTGGCTACAGCAGCAGAAGACACCACCGGGTGCTGCTCCTGTCAGCTAAGAACAGGAAACGGAGGCTACAATTTGCACAGGCTCACCAAAATTGGACAATAGAAGATTGGAAAAATGTTGCCTGGTCTGATGAGTCTCGATTTCTGCTGTGACAATCAGATGGTAGATGTAAAACCATAAAAGCATGGATCCATCCTGCCTTGTCTCAATGGTTCAGGCTGGTGGTGGTGGTTTAATGGTGTGGGGGATATTTTCTTGCCACACTTTGGGCCTCTTAGTACCAATTGAGCATCGTTTAAATGCCACAGCCAACCTGAGTACTGTTGCTTACCATGTCCATCCCTTTATGACTACAGTGTACCCATTTTCTAATGGCTACTTCCAGCAGGATAACGCACCATGTCAAAAAGCTCAAATAATCTCAGACTGGTTTCTTGAACATGACAATGAGTTCACTTTGATTAAATGGCCTCCACAGTCACCAGATCTCACTAGAGCAGTTTTGGGATCTGGTGAGACGGGAGATTCACATCATGGATGTGCAGCCGACAAATCTGCAGGAAAGGTGTGATGCTATCATGTCAATATAGACCAAAATCTCTATATTGATTTGAGGCAGTTTTTATCCAACCTGGTACTAGCATGGTGTACCTAATGAAGTGGCCACTGAGTGTATATATATATTATATGTATTTTTGATTAAATAAATGCAGTCTTGGTGACCAAAAAAAAAAAAAAGAAACAGTACAGTACAGTAGTTTACATTTTAAAATTCAGAAATGATTGATGTGTGTGATGTAAAACGATACAGGTGAAATTGTCTATAGTCAGATATACTGTAGTTAGCACATCACTCACCTTGTTTTTGGTGGTATTTTGCTTATCAGTACAGATCCCCCGATAGCACAGCTTGTTGCTGCCACAGGCCGTACCATCAGCCCAGGGAAAGTGGCGAGTCTGACACACCAGCTGTCCTTTTGCTTTCCCAGTGCACCACAGTTTGGAGCAGGCCTGCATGTAAGGACAGGGCTTGGATCCTGAGCCGAAGGCCAGTTCACACTGACGGCTGAGCGAGTAGCTGACACCTGGGGGGTCACCTGGAAGAGCCAGTAGCTTTTGGGGCTGATCCAGCAGACAGTCACCTGGAGAACAAAAGGTACTTAATGCAAAATTATACATTTAGTATTGATGATTTGTGTAGCTGAGCAATGTATTTGTTAAGCCAAACAAGTCAGAGTTGATTGCAGCAGAGCAGTCGAACCAACCGTGCCCAGAGTCCAGGAAGTCTGTGATGATGGCAGCACTGCAGACAGACCAGGGCATGTTGTGGTCAATCTGGATCAGAGTGGGAGACATCATATGGTTGTCCTTGAGCTTTCCAAATACCTCCTCACAAGCCTTCACATTGTCATGTGGCATACTGAACACATGCCCTGGACAAGAGCCAAAGAAATAATCAAGCCATGTCAGTCTGTTTTTATATTCATAGCTGAAAATAAAAATGTATTGTTATTGTTATAGATATGTCTATCTGTCTATCTGTCTATCTGTCTGCCTGTCTGTCTGTCTATCTGTTTGCAAGGTGTACGATGGCTAACAGATTCAAACATGTACAAAGAGTTTCATAGTTGTTCCTTTTATCTGTACACACCATAAAAGGATGGCACTGATGCACCAGTGAATGTGGTTCTTTTAGCATCTGATAATGTTTTCCCATCTGTCTTTTATTAAACCTTTGTTTTCACAGGGATCAAGAGATGTGGAAAACTCTTGAACGCAGTTGTCATTGTTCTTCTAATTTCATAATACAGCGTGACAGGACTTTTTCTTGAAACAGCTGGCACAATATTCATGTTCAAAGATCAAGGGATCCAAGATAGAATTTCAGAACTGAGAAGCCTCATTAAAATCCCATCACCCTAAAGGATTCGACTTAATTACACCACAGACAGAGTCTCAGAGTTAATGCTGGGAAGAGAACGCAGACAAGAACGCAGACTTTCAGTTCACCTGTTTTGCTCACAAAACACTGCCTTTGAAGTCGAACAAAGCTCTTACCTAGTTCATGTGCGGTGGTGAAGGCTGAGGGGAGACCATCATCTTCAATCACAGAGCAGCTCCTCTTAGGATCACACATGGTGCCTACATCTGCCATACCCAGCGTGTCACACGTGGTGGCCCCACACAGGTCCTGTGAAGAGAATGATTATAGTGTGAAATCAGTGATGAGACACAATGTGACATAACAAGCAGCAAGTGTTTCAGGAGCAGTATGAAGACGATAGCCAGGGTTACAGTAGTAATCGTTTAATTCATCTCCATAATCCATGCTTCCTCATGGAGCTTTCCCCGGTGATTAGGCCTGATCCAGTGTGTATGTTTGTGAACCGATTTGTCAGATCAAAATATTTTTATTATTATTTATTATTATTGTGTACTGAAATAATGGGAAGCACAGGGCTGTGTGGAGCAGCGAAGGTGGCCAAGAATGCCTGTAAACAGCTGTGGTTACAGCATTGTCAAGAGGACAGATGGAACCTCGTGAGAACATCATAGTGCAGCCACCTGGAGACTTCAGGGAGAACATTTGGGAAGGCTGAATTCCTTCCAATATAATCATGACATGAATGTTCCAACTTTCTCATGCTGTCAGATATGAAGAGTGGGGCAGTTGATGGCTATGAGAAGTTACAGAAGTTATCAGTTAATTTTTTAACATACCAAGCAGTAAAATAGAAGAGTGGATTGCTTTAATAGAAAGGCATGAGTTAATTTGGCTGAAATAACAGGTGCCATGCAGGTACCTTGGCATAATAGTCAACAGTGTAATGACAGCTGTCTTGAATCACTTCTCTGCTTGAGTCAGTATAACACACATGACGTGTGCTTTCAGCTTTCTGGTGATGTAATGGTGCTTTTAAGTTTATATTGGAATCAAATGGTAGAGAATTACATTTTCTTTTAGGGGCACTCCCTTGTCTTGACTTATTTCCTGAAATGTTTTACTACGTTCTATCCAGATGGCATGTTATGTTAGTATAAGACAGTGTTGATGTTCAATTGTGGCAAAACCGCTGAAAGATGTGATGTCAGAGATGATCGAGAGGAGAAATCTTTGTGTAACTATTTAGATTGAATTACCTAAATGACAAATGTCAAGTAGTGCAAACAAAGAAATACTTTCATTGAATGTGAGTGAAATTCTCAAACATTTTTCAAAGTTGGTATGTAAATTCTGTATTTAGGTTTTGATTTTATATTTTTCTAAAAAAAAAAAAAAACTGTTTGGCCACAGTCATGAGGGTCTGGTGTCTGTTGTTTTATGACTTTTTGGCAAATGACAATAAAAAATTGCTTCCTGGTTACACCACACAGACTTTAATTTACCAGGCTATTTAAAACAAATAATAATTCAATAATATTATACTTTGAAAATTGCTTCATCTCTTGTTTTATTCACTTATTTTATTGAAATCTACAGATCTACAACCACACCACCAGACATTTGTACCTTAATTAAGCCCCACAAAACTAAAATATTAATACAGAAAAAAAAAGTTGATTATATATACTGAATTGAAGAACAGTCATTGGCCCATGTGAGAACATAATTTCTTACCTGCTTTGTAAACAAAATAGCAGTATCCCAGTACTCTGGGTGTTTGTCGTTGATCTTGTTCAGCTTCTTCTGCCAGGTGCAGAAATTGCGCAGCGTTAGAGCCGCGTTACTGGATACTTTGGGTCCTTTTTCTGCCTCATTAATCACCATAAGCTTTACAACCACTATACTGATGGCGTTCAAGATACTGGGGTGTTTGTACAGCTTTGCAGTGACAGACATGAGAGTCAAAAGGTAATGCTTCAGGTCGTCGCCGTGGAATTTTGCCATGGACTCATCAGCAGCAACCAGGACCTCTACGTACCTCGGTATAGAGGCGAATCTTTTCGATCTGCTCATGCTTTTCAACAAAGTTTCTGTTAAGTTCCTCGTGTGTCCCTTGACATGTTTATACTTTTCCAACGACTCTACAACGCCCTGGTTTAAACTAGATGTAACTCCGCACTTAGATGTTGAGTTCAGTGCGTGAAGATGTCTTCTCCTGCGGATGATGTGCGTTTTGTCAGCATCATCTGAGATCATCCCGGGTGCTGTGCTGGTCGACCTGCGCTCTATGAGGTACTCCATCCCGTTGTAAGAAAACGCTCCTCGGACACCTCCGCAGAGACTGAGAGCTGCATATGAATTCCTGTCTGCATTAATATCACCGGAGTAAAAGCATCTTCTAAAATCACCTTCTAAAAAATCACTTGCAGATGTTGTGCCATACTGAAATGTGCCATCAGGAGCCAGAAAACTGGAGTCAGGCAGAAGATTAAGATTCAATTCCTGATTAAAAGCGTTTATTCTGTAAACAACAAGTTCTTTGTTCAGTTTGTCATGCCTTGGGAACTTTTCACGGTCAAGTCGAACAGGTTCACAAAAATCAGTTTCCATACAGAGGTATATTTTCGTTAAAAACAGCATGTGCACGAGACAAAACAAAACTACGGGAAAAACCGACATCGTTGCTCGCGGTGATTAGATATCCTTCAGAGTGTTTAACTCACACCGTGATGCTGTCGATCACGGTTCTGTACATCCGTCATGAGAATTAAGCTTTGCTACAGTCCCCATCCATCGCCCTGGTGTTTCTCTCTGTCAAACCAGCTGTCTGTTTTTTATTCTATTGCGTCATAAGTAAACATTGCAGATTGTAATAAGAGTTTTTGGGAAGTTCAGATGAGAGCTCATGGTTCATGTTGAACACTTGCAGACACTTCTGGCTCTCTAAATATGAGCATCAAGCCAGGCGCGCTTCAGAGGTTACCTCCCACTCCATAAGCCCGGTCATTTGTAAACGGTCTTAATAATAATACTTATATATAGGCTATATATGAGAAGGTGAAAGCATAATCCTAATAATTTTGGTTGTAGTTCATAAGAGAAGTTTCATTCAAAGTTATCTGATCTTTTATAACCTCAAAATGTTATTAAGCTTACAAAACTTTTTTTAAATTTTTTTAATCATTTATGGAATGTTTTTTTTTCTGCAACATTTTAGTTAAGATGCAACATTATTAAGAGAATACTTAAAACATTTCCATAATGTTTGCAAAATGATAAAATGGAAAATTCCCTTTAAGATCGTCTTTTACATTCACATAATTAAGATAAAAAACTTTCGAAAGTATTCATCCCTAAAGCCATACATAGATAGTTCACCTTCAGTTAGTCCCCATTGACTTGCATAGTGTTTTTGCTGGTCCCCATTGATCCCATTGAGAAAAATAAAACAACAACAACAACAAAACACTAAGGTGAACAATTCCTTTAAGAGTCGCCACTTAAACATATTAAACATCATACAGAAATTATCTAAAAATACATTGTCAGTAATTGCACTAAACATTTAAAACTATGAACAAAATACTTTACATACATGTACATCTTAACAGATATAATATTGCATTGGTAACTAATGTTTGAATGAATTAGCTTAATTTTTTTTTTTTTTATAAATAGTAGCATCTATTTTTATTACCATTTGACAGTAAGAAAAATCAAAATTTTTGTCATCAATACACCTCCAAATAAATGCAACCTATTGAATAGTGAGATATGTAATAAATATCTCACTATAAATGAAAATATGTACCTGAGCATTTACAGTCTTTACCTTTTTTAACCATCATGTTTTCCCTCAGTGATGCTATGTTACCAAAATCCATATATATCTGGTGGACAATTGATTGATTTCATTATTTGCAAACTAGGCTCTGCAAGTTTGTGTACTGATGGATGCCTAGCCTATAGCAAGTCCTTCCTACCCCAACCCCCTCTTATCAGCTGAGCTCCAAACATGTGGTCATGACAGGGCCTTGACAACTCTGGAAGCAACACAAACAGTAGATGACTGACCATGATGACACCTACTGTGAATTATTGCATGAACTGCCAGATGATTCACATCTGGGAACACTGCAGCTTCTTTGCCCTTGCCCACAGTGAAACAAGTCACATTTGATATAGAGATACTATGGACTAGCCTGTCTGGATATTGGAATAGCTCCATCGGTTTGCTGTTTTTAGAATACACATCAGGACCTCTCTTTATATTTGTGACCATCATTGCTGACCTAAATGTCATATTCTGTATATCATTGCTTCTGGGGTTATAGAGAATGGAAGTTCACTATGTACTATAAACCAGTTATGTATATATATATATATATATATATATATATATTTTTTTTTTTTAAATTTCACTCTCAATTGATAGGCCTACAGAGCACATGACTGGTTGTGAACCATACAGATTATTTAGATTAGTCGTTGTCATAATCATAAATGCTCATGAAAAGATTGTTTACTATAATCTTCTTGGAGGAGTTTACTGCAAAAATGTATAACTGAAACTAAATGTTTTATTGTAACTTTTGTACATACTACAGCTAATGTAACAAAATATTAATTCTACTAGGAATGTTGAGAAATATTCATTGGCCTACAGTAATACAGTTTATCTTATAGTATACATTTAAACAAAAAAAATCTTTATATTTATCTACTTATGGTTCAAGTAGCGTTCAATTTATTTCTACCTCATCTAAATCACCGTCGCCCTCTGGTGTCTGAGCCAAAGAATATCCATAAACTGTTTAAGAATGTACGAATCAGAAGTAAAACGTGAATGAAGAGAACGTGTTCATGTGTGCACGTTCATATACAATGTCCTACTGCCACCTTGTGGAGATTGAACATTATGTTGTCTCGCTCTATAGATGTTATAACATTGTAAAATAGCAAATAATGTAACTGATGCTTTTTTACCGATTTATTTGACAAAAAATCGTACATTTGCACAACAGAGCTGATATATATATAAGATATATCATAAAATATTTGACATTTTGCAGGAACATATATATATAACTACTTTAAGCTAAAAATGCACTAACTACTCAGTTGACAAACTGTTGCTATTTAGGAAGGGCTGTGCTTCTCAGTTTTCATTGGGCAAACCCGATCCAGAGGTTTTTCATGAGCGCACTGTGGGAGGAGAAACTGCAGCAGCGCTGGATATCAAAAATAAACCTCTCGTTTCTCAAAGTATAAATACCAGCGCCTCAGTCCAGAGACAGTCCGGTGGACTTACGAGCTCGCGAACTTGGCTCCGTTTTAGCTTTAATTCAATTACGTCTATAGGTTGCATAAATAGTCTATTTGATTCATTTTCAAAACAGATTTAAGCTAATGAAGGCTTGTGGATCCTAATTATAAATGATTACGATATTAATGGTTTTCAGAAAAGTGAGACCAGTTTATAATAATACATTTAAATCACTAATACATTAAAAAAATAACCAACATTCATATTTTCTTTTTTTTTTGGAATAGCGACAATTTAATAAAATGTGGTCGTGTTTAGTCACATCTATATTAATTGTTTGGCTCTTTGCTGAAACATCTGCTCACTCATTTGAGACTGAAGAGATTGTACCTGTACGGCTGACTGGAAGGACCGCAGGACGAGTGGCCAAGAGGAGCGAAGAACAGCCCAGCTTCAGACTCACGGCTTTCGGCAGGAATTTCACACTTAATCTGACACCGGACAGCACCTTTATATCGCCAGCTCTGAAGGTTTATCGCATCAAGGCCAAACCGCAAGAAAGACATGAGTCCACAGAACTTTATAAGTCCTTGAATCAAACCGAAGAGACTGGAGCAGAATTATTAAAAGGTTGCTTTTATATCGGCGATGTTGACTCCGATGAGGACTCTATTGTCTCAGTCAGTTTATGTCATGGGATTTTAGGATCATTTATCACAGATGGTAAAGAATATCTAATCGAACCGAAACTTCTCGGCTTGGGAACATCTGGAAGGTTAAACGAGCAGCTGCATGTCATCAAAAGAAGACGTTTTACAAAGTCTCCGCAGGTCTCTGAACCGCTGTCAGAGATCAGAGATGATGATCGGGATTCGATGTCTAGACGCAGGCGCTTTGTCTCTACTCCCAGGTTTATTGAGACCTTGGTGGTTGGCGACGCTTCTCTGACACATTTCTATGGAGACGAGATCAAGGTAGGGGCTCAAGAGTGCACATCTGAAAAGGTGTTTCATTTTCACCACCAATGAAAAATCTAGTTGAAGCTGTTTCAGAACATGATAGCTGGTTTCTAGTCTAAGCTGTGCAAGATTAATCAAGCTGGTGATATTGACAGGCTGTCACCTTCAAAAAGCAGCCTGACCATGTTAAGATTACATGAATGACTGCTAGCTTTCAGGTCTAAGATGGACAACCAGCTTGTACCAGCTATTAAGTGTCTTTACATATAATGAAAGTTCTTTAGAACTCAAATTGCTGAAATAACAGTCCTAATTTTTGACTTGCAATTGTTTGCTTGTCTTAGCTAGCTTAAGATTGTCTCCCAGCATGGTCAAGCTGACTGAGACCAGTTGAGACGTGCAAACCATCTTAGATTAATTAATACTAAATATAGGCTACACCCCACACTTTTAAGCCAGATACTTAATACTCTAAATTTGAAAGAAGGATACAGCTTTTTACAGTAAGATCTTCCTCGAGGGACTTATCAAAATGTGCATTCCATAGACTGCAGTTGAGAAGAGCGAGTCACGATTCATATGAATTGTACTGTACTGATCTTCTCACCCACATGCGATCCACCACCCCCTGAAATTCTCCTTCATTGAGTCATAGAAAACAAATGATTGGAAAAGACTAGAGTGCAAAAAAAAAAAAAAAATGCGATGTCCGGGTTGGGATCATGAGGCAGATAGCAATCCAGATGTTGATACTGGGATCCAAATCTCCAAATTTGCAGATGGAAACAAATGCCTCATAAAGAAACCCATGTCAGCGTGGACCACCAGCTGCTCCTAATGTTGACGTCAGGGCTTTCCGATAAACAAACCACATATTTGTGTAGAGTCAGAAAAAAACAATACTCTAGAAAAATATCTGGTCTTTGGCTGTATCAGCTAAAAAATATTCCCATTTAAAGACTATTGAATGGAAAATATAGATTATATACTACAGTAAATATGGGTAATAAATACAGGTGATTATTATCCAGAATTCTATTGCAGTATATTGCATGTGAAAAATCTTGAGATATTACTGTCCACAATAACTGTAGAGCCTGCAGAGTTAAAGCTGTTCTTTTTCAGAAGTTCTCAGCTGTCCTGCCAAGATGTCATGCTTTTACACTTAACAATCTGCTGCACAGTTGCTGAGTAGCGAGCTGTTGGTTTTCTCTCTTTAGCACTACATGCTGACCTTGATGTCAGTGGCTGCTCAGATTTACAAGCATCCCAGCATTAAGAACTCCATCAACATAGTGCTTGTGAAGATGCTGATTGTGGAGGACGAAGAGGTTGGGCCGTCCATCTCCAGCAATGGAGGCGTCACTTTGCGCAACTTTTGTGCCTGGCAACAGCTCTTCAACCCACCCAGCCACAGGCATCCGGAGCACTTCGATACAGCCATACTTTTTACTAGAGAGGTAAGCAGTGATTTATTACATATTTCAGAGTCAACTGACATCTATTTATGGGATGATGATGAAGTGAGAGTCCTGCCATTAGCTGAATTAAGAACGTCTTCACTTGTAAAAGAAATAGTGGTTAAAATGTACTGCCAAATGTAATTAATAAGTATTTATGGTAAAGTAAACATACTTTAATGCCATTTCTATTGAAATGTCTATGTCATGTATTTAAATATATTTGTAGTTACACATTTGCAATGATGTAGTTGCAATTTAGTACATATAAAGGGGTCATATGATGCTGCTAAAAAGAACATTATTTTGTATATTTGGTGTAATGAAATGTGTTTATGCACATTTAAGGTAAAAAATCCCACATTATTTTCAAAAGACTGTCCATTATTTTTTCACTTTTTGCCCTACCTTCTGAAACCCGTTGATTTCTACAAAGCTCATCGCTCTGAAAAGCGAGGTTTGCTGTGATTGGCCAGCTATCCAGGGCATTGTGATTGGCTGAATACCTCAAGCGTTTGACAGAAATGTTATGCACCTTAACACATGCACCCCCCCCCCGCCATCCTGTTCCGGCCCTTGTCATGTTAATTCGTTTTAGCATGTTTGATTAATTAGTTAATTTGCTCACAGATGTGTCCCATTAGTGTCTGTGTATTTATAGTGTGTTCTGCCTCTTGTTTCCTTTTTACAGTTACTTAAGACAGTTAATCTACTGTTAAACGTCATTCCTTTTGTCTGTTGAATTAAATTCTCATTAAAGTGTTCTCCAGCATCTCCTCGTTCCCCCGTCGTGAACTGTGACAAAGTTATAAATTACCCTATTTTAAATGTAATTACTTTAATGTAATTCAACTGATTACATTTGTTATTTTCCCTTAATTTCTAATGAATGTTTTTAACTCAATCATTTTCAAACATTTAAACCAGGCAGGGTTAACCTTACAGTATACTCAACTTCTGTATTTCAGAATCCTTCACTTGAATTCAGGTTACAATTTCATTTCAGAGCTCAGCACTGTTAAAGCACTGGAACATCAATAACATGCAATGCAACACATTAATGTTATTCAACATATCCTAGCTTCTTGTAGAAAATATTCAGATATAACCCGCGTTGTATTATTCCTTTATTTAACCAGGGGAAATCATATTGAGATGAGAGTCTCTTTTTCAAATGGTCCCTGGCCAAGAAAGGCAGCACTTAAAAATGTAAAAAGAACAAGAAAATAAAAGAAAAGAAAAATAAAAAATAAAAAACCTCATCTACAACAAACAAAGCATACCAAATTACACAATAACATATCAACACCACATAAACCATACCACAACACATAATAAAGACAAAGGTCAGATACAACAACAAACAAAATATAACACAATAACAAAATAACCAAGACGTCCTACTGCACGGAGTATGACAGCTACATGAAGCTCCATACAAGAATCAAAACAAAACAGCAGCCTATATACAATCACACTTATAGCTGAAAGTTTCTGTGACATATAATTTAAAATCATTTAGTGGGATAATAGTGCTTATCTTCAACTGTTTCTGCAAAGCATTCCATGTTGAAGGAGCATTGTAACGGAAGGCGATTTTACCAAATTCAGATTAACTGATGTTGTAATTGTTAAAAAAATTCTCAGTAACTGTAACAGATTACAGTTACATTAATTTTGTAATTATGTAATTTCATTACCCCCCAACACTGTTACATAACATAAAAGTCTACTCTCTTTAAGTACTCCTAATAAAGTGGCCTTTTATTTCACTAATGTTATATTATGTTTTTTTTATACGCTTACAAGACTTAAAGTAAACTACAAGTGCACATTTAATAAAATTAAGCACACTTATTTTTACATTGGTTGTTTGGTTGTGGCATTAAAAAGTGTGCATATGGCCAGGTTCAGAAATTGACATTTGAAAAGTGTTTGCCGCATTGCTTTTTACTAGAGCAGACATATGTATTTCAATATTGCATACTGAAAACGAGGCTGAAAATAGGATCATACTGATTACAGACAGCAGCTCCTCTGAAAGGTGAACACATGTGAGACTGACTCTCAGACTCTGCCAAGACCAGATGTGCCTTGAATTATGTGTGTTTTGTGGTCTTCTGCTTTGGAAACATTTGTCTCCATCTCGGATCTCTGGGTAAAGGATGGAAAAGACTCCAGGCATGTTTTAGAGATACAGTTCAGACGCCACATAGTTAGATTTTCTCACTTCATAGGTCTGTCGCTTGCCAAAACTATTTATTTGCTTGGTTTTATGATGGAAACACTGGCAAATATGTTTTGCTCTTACTATTAACCACAGACTTGGAACAGCAATAAGAATTTTTTTTGTGTGTGTTGTAAATTGCCTTTCAGGACATCTGTGGACACCAGAGCTGTGACACGCTGGGTGTAGCTGATGTTGGAACCATGTGTGACACCAAAAGGAGCTGTTCTGTTATTGAAGACAACGGCCTTCAGGCTGCTTACACGACTGCACACGAACTGGGTCTGGATGTACTCTGTTAATCTCACCCTAAGCATATTTCAAGTTGATTTGACGATCAGTAACATGATTTTGTTCTTGTTTTAGGCCATGTTTTGAGTATGCCTCATGATGACGCTAAGATCTGTGAGCAGCTTTTTGGACATCTAGGCGAGCACCATATCATGGCCCCTATATTCACCCAGCTTAGTACGAACTTGCCTTGGTCACCCTGCAGTGCTTTACACGTCACAGAGTTTTTCGACAATGGACATGGTATGTGCACCCTTCATTTGTGTATATCACTTCATAGGTATCGTGGTGTATTTTTACATGTATTTTTTGCAATGAAGTATTTATCTGGGTCAATATTGTGATGCCCCCCCCCCCATTTCATATGTACATTGACTTGAATCCATGTCTTCTATTATAAACATGTTAAATTGGATATTTTTTTAAGTCAAAAATATCAAAAGTGGGTGAAACAATTGTCCTGAAAACAACATAAAAAAGCCGAATTAAAGAATGAAAGTCTTTAAAATTAATAAGCAGTTTGCCATAATCTTTTTATTATTATTTCTTAGAAACAGCAATATTTATATTTGTCATTTAATACAAAACTAACAGTTATACTATTTAACAAAGCATAAAGATTATAACTTAGAGATGACCCCTATAGACCCACATGTGAGTGTAATTGTCAGTCTATTTCATATTATTATTTCAGGTTATAAAATGATATTTGGTACAACTTTCTAAAAAACCTATGAATTAATAATTAATTATTATATATATACATTTTTTTAAAGAACTATTTTCTTGAACATTCAATGACCTTAAAATATTTAAACATATTTGATCTCCTTTTCTTAATGGTTACATCTCATTAAATCAGGGTTACTTATTTATAAATAAACTAATACACACGCACACACACACAGCAGTTGCCAAGGTACCATTTTAATTTTTTCGTTTAGTTTGATCTACTAAAATAACTTAAACTAGAACTGAAATGCTGAAATAAATTTAATAAAATAATTGTTAAATAATTTTATTTGTTGGTTACTCAGCTGCAACAGTACAGGAAACTGATTCCTGTGAATGCTAATAAAAAGTCAGCTAACTTTATGCATTGAGAGTCGGTGTTCCCCATCTTTGTAGTAAAACACTTTTACATCACCTCTTGCATGTAATTAGTAGATTCTTGTTTTCCTTTGCTTTTTAATGAATCAGAATGAATGCATTCCTGTCACTTCACTCCAAGTCATGAAACAGGAATGTTTTCTTTCCACCGTGCCGTGTCTCTGTAGTATCGGTCTTGCACATTTCCTTTTTAACCGCTGTATCATTTTGAAGTGGGCAGTGGCCCATGTTCCCCACGTGCATTTGTGCTCACTCGTGTTCTACCTCGCGGCTCACTCCCCCAGATGTGCATTCCTGCGAGTTTCCCTAAATGTCAGCTCCAGGAGCCCAGTGTTCCTACTGTTACACAATCCTTTGATATCATGATTTACTACACTCTAACTCTTCCTCTGGATAACAACAGGAGACTGTTTACTGGACATCCCCGAGACGATAGTGGCTTTACCCACTGAGTTGCCAGGCATAACTTACAGCCTGGATCGCCAGTGCCAACAGATATTTGGAGAGGAGTTTTCACATTGTCCCAACACCTCAGACAGCGATGTGTGCGGACAGCTCTGGTGCCAGCAAGAGGGTCAGTCTGTGTGCACAACCAGGAATGGGAGTCTTCCCTGGGCAGACGGCACAAGCTGTGGCCCCAGTAGGAGCTGCCTGAACAGCATGTGCATGTCCTCTGAGGAAGTCATGAGGGCTAAGGTATTTGAAGCTGGATTTTTTGCATTTCATTTAATCATATTATAAGTACTTATCTATCTATACTCTATACGAACTGCTCCCCTTGGTACTTAAATATATCTTATGGGTACAAATATGCTCCATTTAGGCATAAAACAGATACAAAGGTGTACCTTTTGAAAAGATGCCACCCTGGTAGCAGCTTTTGTACCTTTTTGTCTAAGAGTGTATTTGGTTGGGTAATACTAGTGCCATTGTAATCACACACTTCAGGAGTGTAGGACATTCATTTGGATGTGTGTTTTTTTTGGTTTAGCCGGCTGTGGATGGAGGCTGGGGCGAGTGG
Source organism: Carassius gibelio (assembly GCF_023724105.1). Lineage (NCBI taxonomy): Eukaryota > Metazoa > Chordata > Actinopteri > Cypriniformes > Cyprinidae > Carassius > Carassius gibelio. Next base: position 16,096,854 of record NC_068410.1, on the reverse strand, counting down.
GGAACATGGCAACCGTGTTCCAGATCATGTGGAGGTGGAGTGATGTTCTCGTACCGAGAGTGCACCCATCCATCTCCTCAAAACGGTGGTAAATACTGTGTGGGCCAGAGAGTGAAGTATCAGTCCTGCAACAAACAGACCTGTGAGAATAACCAAGGTGAGTTGTATTCTTCAGTCAAAGTTCATTTATTTAGCTATCTGTCTTTTCATAGTGTGTTATTATAAAAGGTAACAATTCTTTGTTACTGCAGGAAAAAGTTTCAGAGAGGAACAATGTGAGAAGTACAACAATCCAAATCACTTTGATGTTCATGGAAATGTGAAGCAGTGGATACCAAAATACGCTGGAGTGTCATTACGGGATCGGTGTAAACTGTTTTGCAGAGCAAGAGGCAGCAGTGAATTCAGAGTGTTTGCAGCTAAAGTAAGTTACATTTGAAGATTTACAATTATATATTTGTCAGACGCTTTTATCCAAAGTGACTTATACTGCATTCAAGTAATACATTTGAGTGGTTCTTACTTTCCATGACCTTGACAGTGTTGTTATTGTTTGTGCTACAGGAAGAAAAGTTCACTTGTTGTAAGTATAACCACTGTTTCGATCTTAGGTAATTGATGGAACCCCATGTGGTCCAGATACCACATCATTTTGTGTGCAAGGCCAGTGTATCAAAGCTGGTTGTGACCTGGAGATTGATTCTAGTAAGAAGCTGGACAAATGCGGTGTGTGTGGAGGGAATGGCCAGAGCTGCAGAATGATATCTGGCTCATTCAATAAAGTCGTGTAAGTATCTCTCACTGTTACTTTTTTAATGTGCACTCTCTTATAAAAGTTTGTCTATTATCGTCACAGTAATAAAATGCATATGGCTGACCACATTTTTAGATGTATTAGATCCAGAAGTATTTTCCATAAATATCCATTTTTTTCAATAAGAATTTTGAAAAAGTATTTATTAAAGCATAATAAACCATTAACCAATGATTATATCTGTAAAAACAATATGTTACATTTATTGCTAAATATTTATATATAAACAAATATTTAGGTATTTTGAGACCTAGGGAGACGGACTTGTAGTGCTTGTTGGGAGAGTGCATTTCCTGCATGATTTGCTTGCCACCCAGTCTCTGGTGAAATTTTCTGTACATAATCACGGGTATTGTTTGGTTTGCAGTTAAACATGTTTATTTTACGAATAAGTTGAAGTAATACAAACACATGGCTTTAACAAAAGCATATACCATTGATTAACAAATTCTGAGCTCACAACAGGTCTTCTTTAAAGTTTTAAAGTTATTGTTAAAAATCTATTACGCTAAGGAGAAAATGAATGAATTTTTACTTTTGGAACTTTATTGTTGCTCTTTATCCCATTTCTTTAGCCATGGATATAGAGACATTGTGACGATTCCAAGTGGAGCCACTAACATTAACATCAAACAGCAGAGCCATGGAAGTATACCACATGATGGAAATTACCTGGCTGTACGAAGAGAAAATGGTGATTATATCTTGAATGGCAACTTCTCGGTGTCCACAGTGGAGCAGTATATTCCAGTGCTGGGTGCTGTGCTGAAATACAGTGGCTCGTCCACCACACTGGAGAGACTTCAGAGCTTCCGCCAGCTCCAGGAACCAGTCACAATACAGCTGCTCTCCACCGCTGGGGAATCCATCCCACCAAAGGTCAAATACACCTTCTACATCCCCAAAACCATGTCGTTTAGCAAACCCAAAGACAAAAAGATGGCTGGCAAACTTATTCATCCTTTTGGGGTACCACAGTGGGTCTCGGGCGAGTGGTCTGAATGCTCCAAAACGTGTGGTTCAGGATGGACCAGGAGAAATGTGGAATGTAAAGACAATGCTGGCTTCCACTCAAATCACTGCAATAAAGATCTCAGACCGTCTGATATCAGGCCCTGCGCAGACCTGCCATGTCCTATATGGCAAATAGGGCCTTGGTCTTCATGCTCACAAACTTGTGGCCATGGGGAACGCCAGCGTAGGATTCTCTGCATTGATTACGCTGGAAAGATTGTAGAACCGGAGAACTGTGATCCTGCAAAGATGCCTGAATCAGTGTCTGAAAAGTGTTTCTACCAAGAGTGTTGAGGACATCATGCAGGCTTTCAAATTATTCAGAGGTGATAAGACACTCCTGTGAAAGAATAAAGATTTTCATTTGACCGTGCTTCAGGTTGAAGCAGGAAATATTCATGCCTTAGATGGAAAAATATTTGTGCTTTTAGTGAATGTTGCACGGACTGATCACTTGGCCTTTGGTTTTCCAAATATATACATGCATATTTATAACCACTATTGAAGTTTGATCCAATAGATAACTACCTCAGCAAGCAATGCTTTATCGCAGTTTTCCTAACTTCTGTCTCCTAATTGCTTTCTTAGAGCATTCCACATAAATTATTTTTCAAGTATGTCATATTTAATGATTCTTAACCATACAAAACACACCGATTGGCTAAGACTTAATATTCAAGACATTTTTTTAAATTAGTTCCAACTTTTTTGTTTTTGTACATTCAGTTTTAAAATAAATTTGGAATTGTAAAATGGAATTATTTTAACTTGGAATGGGAAAATCTTACTAGAAACTGTCACTTGCTAAGGTGCTATAAAGGTGCTATAATTTTTTTTTATTGATTTACTTTGTGATTTGGTCAATAATTTACATCTTTTTTATTTATAAACCTTGGCTTGCATTTATTAGTGTCTTATTTTCACTTTCAGAGTTAAAGCGTATCAACAACACTTGACAGAGCATGGTCATATAAATCTCTTAGAGCTATTTTCATGTATATTTAAAACTATATCAGAGGTAAACAGTGGTTGAGCCTAATTTATATCCTGAAACTTTAATAATAACAGGTAAGTGTTAGATCTAGCTTTTGAAAATTCCTCAACAAACATAATGTTTGTGTCCATTCAGAGGGTTGTATAACTTACTATTTACTATCGCTGTTCTTTGTATTAAACACTGTTTTATTTGTAAACTGCTAAGTGAATGAAAACCTGGAAGTTTGGAAACATCAGTCCTTCCTGGGATTTCATACTCCATGAGTGGATATATCTGAAAGCTTGAAAGAACTGTGTAGATGTGAACGTATTGAGAAAAAACAGTACAGCATGAAACTAAACTCAAATAGTTAATGCTCTTTAAAATGATTGTATATGAATGTTAATATGGTATTGACCATTCTAGTTGTATACATTAGTCATATTAGTCATATTAAAAATGCGACAACACATATTATACCTTCAGTGAAGGATTGTACTTTGTTACTTCTTCATTGTAAAGCTATTTATTTTTGTACATTTTATATTGTTTAAAATGGATACAAATCATGCAGTGTTTCCAGATGTTGCTTTCTTTTTGTTTTGTAACTTATCAATGACATGTCTGAAAATAAAAATGCCTAAGAATTACAAAAACATATTTTGGATGAATGTATTTAATTAAAGCTAAAGCAAAAACGTTAAGTGCAAAACATAAACATATGAATATCTATAAAAAGTGCCTGGACTAGGACGTGCACAACATAATCAGACAGGAAGTCTCTGATTTTCCTGATATCACAGATCATGAATCTGCATGCTAAGATGTGGTTTGTAAAGTTCAGCTGGATGTCAAATACAATAAGATTCCTGGCTGCCTGTAGTGTTGTTGACCTAAGTAAATTTCAGCTAGGGGTGGCATTCCTTCATCTAGTCCAAAATGTCAGAAAGATTTCCTGCAATAGATGATGAGATCTTGGGCTTGTTGAACTATAATGACCCTCTATCATCTGCGTAACAGGAATAGGAAAAGTCATGAGACTTTATGACAGGACTCAGCGATGTTACAGGTCGAGAAAACGAGAGGGTTGAACACCGAACCCTGAGGTACACCAGTGGTTAGCTGAAGCAATTTAGACACCTCTTCACTCCGCAAAGCATTGAAGGATAGGTCTCACAGGAAGATATTTAATACAATTCTTTGTTGTAACATGGACATGCAGCCCTCCAGTATGCAACAGGCTACTAGGTCTCAACTGTATTATTTAAAGAAAATTTTTAAACCATGACAGCTAAAATGCCTCTGAAACCCATCACTGCCAAAGAAACCTCTGATGGTCTAGTAAAACTAACACTGTGGCCCTAATGTGTGGCTTGGAGTAGCAAGAAACATATTTTGTCATGGCATTCAAATAGTAACAACAACTCCGAACTTCGGCTCTCCCTTAATCAGATTTAATTTTATTGGGCCAACATAGCCTCAGAGTTTTTTCCCTAATTTCTAAGAGGTGCTCTTTCCTAAAAGAGGGCCCCTTTGAGAGAATGTTTGTTTGATGGAAAATCCTATTCCACATGTCTGAGAGGCAGCTGCTCTCTATCTCTTTGAAAGGGCTTTGCATGAGTTTGGCTCTGAAAGAGATGCATCTGCTACAATTGTTACATAACTTAGCACTATATCTTCTGTCTAGCTTTTCCTTCCCACTGATAAAATGAACAGAACTGCACTTTTAAAACGAACCATGAGCTCTAATAGTTTCACAAATATTCAACTAACCACATCTGAGGCCTCCGATTGTAATTTTTCATATATTTTGTTATGGGCTGTTGTAATGAACACGTTATCTACCAACATAATAGTCTAAACAATTCCACAAAAAGTGTTTTGTGAGCTGTTTATTGCTTACCTACTTCTCCAGACATCATGTTCTCATAAACTGCAACATTAGAACAGACTGCACATCATTATGTTGTGCAAATATACCTTTAGGATGGAGCAGAACTTTAAACCAGTACTCCACCAAAAAAAAAAAAAAAAAAACAAAAAAAAAAAACAAAGACAATAATGTTTCTACTAAATTACAGCAACACACACATTGTTCTAATATGTGCTTGTGGTTTACAGGTATCTATTTAGCCAGCAACTTTTATCCAAATTGAATGATATTGAACAGATTACACGCCTGACTTAGAATAGCTCTTATAGTTAAGAAAATGAACCAGTGAAAATTGAAACCAGGCCAGGACAAATATTTTCTTGTGTCTCTGCTGAGCAAGTGGAAATAACCATCAATAAAATGAATTTATATTATTTTCATCTGCTGTTATAGAATCATTATCCATTCAGGGTTATGCTAGGGGTGCACATCTTTCTAAACTGTTTATTTTTAATTACAGCTGTCACCAGCTATTCTAACATGCTTATGTGATTATTGGGTACATCTCATTACCTAGTTACCTAGCAATTTTTATAAAAAACGAATTACAATGCACTGATTATGTGTCTTACCGAAGGGCTCAGTGGTGACAGATTTGTGTTGTGAACTCAGAAAAACTCCTATTCTCACTTCAACTCGCATGCTAATTGCTATCTTCATGAAGACCCTTGAGCATAAAGACTACAAACACACCCTTATTTGTTTCTAAACGAGGTGACACAGTGAGCTAATGCAAAACACATGAACAAATATATAAAAATGTGGCCATTTTTTCAAGTGCTCGGCAAACAGCATAAAATAAAATTATATGTGCCATCCAGACAAGCCTAAAAAGTAGATTATGAAGCAGTAGAAATATACCTTATTTCTTGGCAGCTCGTGAGTGCTCAGGTCTGTTGCCCGCAGCCGATAACCTCAAGCTAAATGCCATGTGACTAATGACTCCAGGTATGCAGTAATGCTGATTGGCTGATGGAAGCAATTATCATACACTGTACTGTCAATACGAAAAATATGTTTATTATTATGGAATATGTCGTTTTTAAGTATCTATATTATAATTAAATATTTGTTAATATTTTTCAGAATCAGAATCAGAATTAGCTTTACTAGCTTAATTTGTTGTGGTTTCTTAAGAAGCTCTTGGTACATTCATACATTCATACATACATACTTATATGACATGAGAACAGAAAGAACATTTAATTATGACCAAAGAGAGAGAACCCCCTCCCCCCCCAAAAAAAAACAAAACAAAACAAAAAACAAAACAAACAAAAACAATACAAAACAATAAACAATAATAATAAACAATAAAAAATAATGTTGGATGAATCTGGAACAGATTTGTGCATCAATACGCTATATATATGTATATATATATAATGCACACTCCTATTTTTTTTTTTAAATAAAGCATTTTATTCTAATTGTGGAAAGATTGCATCATATTCAGTTCACAAGGGAGGCAGTGTGGATGGCTTACCATCAGTTCAGCACAGCCGACGCTGGAAGGCAGGCTGATTTTGATGAAAGATAATAGGGCCTTGAGATTCCCATTTTAACTCTGGTTAATCCTAGGAACAGGGAGTATGGAAAAATCGATTGCATTAGAGCACCTCTCCACATGCCCAAGCAAGATTGTTTCACAAGTTTAAAATGTCAAAGGAGTGAGCTAATGCATATTCCTGATTATAAAATGTACAATACTACCACTATCTCTAATCTGTAACCCAAAGGTAGAAAAATGACAGAAAAAATATATATCATAGAACAAACGCAGATGCTCATAATATGCATTTAACAGATTATAAAGCAACATTTGTATATATTCTGATTATACATGTGCAGATGACATGACTCTTTAAAGATATTCCAGTTAACCATACTGTCTCTGTAGCCAGATTAGTCTTTTGGTGGAAAAATTGTTTGTTGTAATTACTGTACTTCTGCAAACCTTGTACCAATAACAGCTCAATCAAATTAATTACTTTTCAAGTTGTTGTTACCTGTAAGTGTGGCTTTCTCATTAATCAACAGCCTTTAATGATTTACAACACCACCCATGTGTCTTAAAGAGACAGTGTCAAATTTGCTAGAAAATTCTGCATTGTAACTTCGAAGAATTCACATAATCATAATGCGCACACACGCATGCACATCTCTCTCTCTCTCTCTCTTTCTCTCTCACACACACACATGCACACACACACAAACTTCAGTTTTTTTCCACCAAATTATTATTATTATTTTTTATATACAATCTGAACCTGTATAAACCCTTGCAGACGTTGTGCTATTCTAAATATTACAGAAGGTTTAGACTAGATTTATATCCAAACAAGACTTAGCTCTACAAAAATCCTATTAAATAATATTTTTTTTTGCCAGACTCCTGGAAAATCCTGATGATGATTTTGGCTTAACTCTGTCTTTTATGATCTCACAATAAAAATGGTTTATAAGCTTAGCTCTTGCCTGTGTTGAAAAAGTCATTAATTTTATTAAATCCCATTAATGAGACTTATTCTTTTTAAAGTCCTTATTTGAATTATACTCTTTCATACATTAACGCCACACATGTTTTTAAGGCAATATTCAATATAATGTACTTGCATGTGACCATCATTCCAGTCAAGATGCTTTTACACTTATTATAGTATATGCTAAAATACAGATTTATTGTATTTATAAAGTGTATTTGGATTTACATTATATACAGTAAACTACAGTGATTAGCATGTGGTATCTGGGGAAGACCAGAAATGGGGTGCCAAGACTTGGCAAGCCAAAACACTTCCTCCATGAGGAGGAACCCAACGCTATGGAAAAGTTTATTGTAAGATACCCCCAAGGTCATGCGAGAGTGGGGGAGGATGAGTGACCTACAGGACAGACAACTGATATGACCACGGATGATGATCAAAGGACAGTGGTTCAGAACAACAGGAAACAACAAGAGTCTGTAGGTGTGGAAAAGATTGCAAAGGCGATAGGGGTCTGAAGATACATCAGAGTAGGATGGGCTGTTTTTGACACAGTTGTGTGCAACACACAGGGCAACCTGGTGAGATGGAGGAGAGGCAGGGGCAGGTGTCCGACCATAGCACCCAGAATCTCCAGGGACACAATGAAGGAGTAAGCATTCCCTCAAATACCAACAATGTATCAGACAACAGGCAACATCAAGAGAGGCAAGCCAGCCAGGAAACAAGTCAGCAAGTTTGGGTAATTGAGGTAGAGGAAAAGAGGAAAAAGCTAGTGCGGTGACCAACAGCAGCAGCCATGAAATACCGGGAGTCTTTCGATGGGGAGATAGACCAAGACCTTGAGTCTGTCCTCGTGGGTGACATTGTCAGGAAGATAAAGGCAATGTCCACTATTATCTGGAATATGGGAGTAGAGCGCTTTGGGATGGAGAAGAGACAGATAAAAGGCCCGCAGCAGGCTGGAGAGAACAGGCACTCAAGGGAAATTGCTAAACTCAGAGGCGATTTGAAAAGATTGAGGAAGGTCTATTGTTAGGCTCCTGAAGATGAAAAACCTGCCCTTAAAGAGATGTGAGATAACATTAGGGAGCGCATAAAGACCTTGCGCAGAGTGGAGTGCCAGCGAAGGGAAAGAATGAGGCGGGAAAAGGAGAGGGTCAAGTTTACAAAAAAACCCTTCAAGTACCTGTCAGGGCTCCTAGGAGAAAAAAGATCAGGAGTGCTGAAGGCCCTGAAGGAGGAGGTAGAAGAGCACCTCCGTAAAGTGCACAGTGACCCAAAGCGAGAGGAAGAACTCGACCTGGAAGGAAAGCTGTGCAGCCCAGAGGAGCCGATGATCTCCTTAGATGATGGAGAGCCCAGATGGCAGGAAGTCAATGACTTCATCCGAAAGGTGAGGGGAAGATCTGCACAGGGAGATTTAGCGCTCCTGTGGCTTGATCTAACAAATGCCTATGGCACAGTGCTGCACAAGTTGGTTGACCACAATCTCAGACCTTATCAAGTCCCCCAGAAGGTGCGACTGCTCCTCTGGAGCTACTTTGGGAACTTGCGATTCACCTCTGGTGACTTCACCACCAACTGGCAGAGATTGGAGGTCGGAATCGCTACCGGACATACCATCTCTATGATTCTGTTCACAGCAGTGATGAACCTCCTCATCAAGTCAGTGGAGAAGCCCAGACGGGGAGATGTGCTGTCAAGTGGAGTTCAATAGGTCCCAGTTAGGGCATTTATGGATGACTTGTCAATAACAGCGAGGTCAGTCCCAGAGGGCAGATGGTTCAAACCCTCAAAATCGATACCATCCCAACAGTCACAGAAAAGCTAGTAAAGAGCTTAGGGAGGTGGTACAGAGCCTACCTGACTGACAAAGCAAGTGTGAAGGAGATGATCAACCAAGCAGAAGAATGGCTGAAACCCCTGGAGAGGAGTGGCCTGCCCGGCAAGTACAAGGTATGGGGCTACCAACACAGCATTGTTCCAAGGCTCCTGTGGCCACTGCTTGTGTATGAGGTTCTCTTGACATCATTGGAGACTTTGGAAAGAATAATAAACAAATTTCTCTGGAGGTGGCTGTCAGTCCCCTAAGGCTTTTGCTCTATGGGGCTATACAGCTCAGGGAGCAAATTGCATTTGACAATTACTTCAGTTGTGGAGGAATTTAAGACAGCCAAAGTTCGGTTGGCCATGATGTTACGCGACAGTAATGACCAGGCTGTGCAACAGGTGTAAGGCCGTGGTGGAGCTCTGAGGGAAGCTGAGGAGTGCCTACAGCATGGCGACGTCATAGGCAAGGTGGCCAAGGGGAGTCTTGGCCTGGGAGTCATCACACGAGCAAGCTGGAAGGAGGCAAGGGCAAAGGACCAGAAAGGGATGGTGCAGGAGGAGATTAGGGCTGTGGAGAAGGAGAGTAGACAAACCATGGCAGTAGCTATGAAACCCGGTGGGAAAGTGTCAGAGTAAGATCCCTCAGTTGGAAGGACATCTGGAATATGGAGGGGCATCGAATAAAGTTCCTCCTTAGCTCTGTGTACAACGTCCTGCCGACACCAACAAACCTCCAAAGATGGAGACTGACAGAGGATCCTTCCTGTGCGAAGGAAGGTGTTTGAACCTGGAGCACATTCTGTCATCTTGTCGGGCAGGCCTGACTGAAGGGAGGTTCAGGTGGCGCCATGATCAGGTGCTGGCACCAGTGTTAATTTCGTTGACTAAATATTTTCGTCATTATTTTCGTCACGAATATATTTTTGCAGACGAAAACGAAACGAAAACTAAAATAGAAGGCACTGATAGAGACTAAAACTATGACTAAATTGATTGACATTATCGTCAACGAATAAAGGACGAGACGAAAATAGACTGTGACGAAAATCAAATCAGCAGACGGGAGAGATGCGAGGAATGAACAAAAGAACCAGCAAAACGAACAGGTGAGACTGCATGAGAGAAGAGAACCAATCCGAGCCTGACTTATTGAGACATGAAGCGAAGGTTTTCAGTTTTTAAATGAGCTCCCGGGAAGTCGGCATTCGAAGAGGTGATGTCTAAAACAGCGACAAAATGTCCACAGCTCACTTCACGTTTGACAACGAACAAAACAAAACAAAGTGTAAAGCACGCGGAGCGCTCATTCGTGGCAAGAACACAACCAATTTGAAAAGACATTAACAGACGAGCCACCTGGACATTTTCTCAAATGTAATTTCACAACGATGTTCTTTTGTTTATTGAGCTAAGCAAAACTGGAAGACTGCAGTGCGTAGATGTTGTAGCATTAAATATTACTAACTGAAAAGTACTGTAAAATAGCCCCTTCTTCAAGTTAGATGAGAGCACAATACTAATACGTAATATCATGATAAATACATTTGATTTAATACTAATGTTTAGTATATTTTATAATGTTCTACTTGTTGACAATATCACAAATATTTCTATATTAGTCATGTGAAACATGAATGTTCACATCCTATCATTATACATACAAATCTAGCAATATTGTAGTATTTAAAACATACAATATTGCTAGACAAATGAATACCTTATAAAATCTTGTTACTTTTTTTTATCCACCTAGCTGCCAACTTATTAAATATTTACTTTAAATGTATGCACTCCTTGTTCAGCTAAGCTTTAAGGTCCTGGACCTAACTTTATTTTTCTTTTATTGATGGTCAATTGGCAGCTAGTTATTGTTAACATTATCATGACAGTGTTTGTTGCTGCATAAAAGCTTTTGAATCGAAATAAAGACACAGTTGAGTTGTGTTGAAATAAAGTTGAATTTGTGTTTTATATATTTTGGTTAAGTTTGTTTCCTATACCAGCTGTAAAAAAATTGTCTAGTAAATCTGTTATTGATTTTAGTCTTATTTTAGTCGACTAAAATACCAAGCAATTTAAGTCGACTAAAATACCAAGCAATTTTAGTCGACTAAAATAAGACTAAAATTAAAACAAATCAGATGACTAAAACTTGACTAAAACTAAAAAGAATTATAGTCAAAAGACTAAGACTAAAACTAAATTAAAATTTCGTGTCAAAATTAACACTGGCTGGCACAACTGGCCGATGGACTGGAGAAGGAGAGGAAGCAGAAAGGCACAAGATAAAGGCCCCCGCTTCATTTGCTTCCTCAGGCCTGGGGAGAAGGCAGGCAAGGAGAACAGATGTCTAGGGATCCTTGGTACGACAGAGGACTGGGAGATGGGAGTTGGCCTCGGAAGGCAACTCAAACTTCCAGAGGAGATTTCTGTTACCAACCTCCGACCAGATATTGTGCTCTGGTCCCAGGCAACAAGGCGGTTGGCCTTAATAGAGCTGATGGTCCCTTCGGAGGAAAGGATCGAGGAGTCCCACGTATCAGTCCCTCATCTCGGCAAGCCAGCAGTGGGGTTGGAGAGCCTGGAATCTACCGGTGGAGGTGGGTTGCAGGGGGTTCCAAGGACAGTCACTTTGGAGAGCACTGGGGTAGTTGACGAAACATCTGTGAAGTGGGGTGCCCACTTGAAAACCTAGTGAAGTCAACAAGTCTGAACCATACAGCTCTGCGCTCAGTTGAAGACGTTTGGGGGGAGTGACTTCTATGCTAGCCACCCACTTAAGGAGCAGGACATAACTCCTGCCAAGTGCCGTGGCTGCGATAGACCCTATCGTTTAAAGACCTTAGCATGGTTGTTTTAATTAGCTAGAACGAAACTGTGATTTTATTTGCTGCCAGAATTTGACGAGGTAATCTGAGACAAGAGTGAAAGGTCAGGCTTTAATTCTTCACTTTTGTCTTGGCATTTATTTTCCCTTGAGTAGTAATAGATTTGGTGTGTTTGTTTGTTGATGCACACAGATTTTCTTTTGAGTCCCATTACATTTTGACAACTGTGCCCTGTTAATACCACAAAGTAACCTCAGGCTTAGTTCCACTCTGTGCACAAAACATTCAAATAACTTGGTCAGTGTTCAACATTATGCAACTGATAAAAGAATTATAACACAGACATTGAACTTGCATTTAATCAATTGTGACCTATTTAATGGTGGATTGCATGAATGTTCTACAAGTATTTGCTTCATTTTGTCAAATAAAAGTTGCTTGGTGCCATATGAACAACACGCTAATGAAACAAAGGGAAGAAACAGCATGACTTTAGCAGCTTTAATTGGGAAACACTGCATCTAATTAAACTTTTTTTTTTCTATTTAACTTTTATTGTTTTATTTTGAGAACTGGAACATGTTGTTGCACATTCATGTTTTAAGCAGTAAAGTTTGTAGTGAAGGACTCTAAAATTTGTTTAAATGAAGTTCAAATATGTTGTATGGATATGATTTTATATGCTTATAATAAAAGTGCTGTTTTTATCAGCTTGAACTCCTATTATGAAGGCACCCATCCACAAATTACAGTCCTGTTACTTCTGTTCCTGGTGCCAGTTTAATAGTATATAAATGTTTAAAAAAAAATGCTTTTCAAGCACACGAATATTACAAAACATACAATAGTTTCCATTATGCAAATACTTTCTGTAAATCAATTTTCATTGTTCAAATTTCACACTGGGTTAACAGTTCATATATCTGATCACCTTAAATAAGTTCAGCCCCCATGATAAATGCACACTGAATTTACAGAAACAGAAATGCAATGATGAAATTAAACAATGGCACCAAATGTAGCACCAACATATTTTCCGCACTTTAAAGCAGATTTATTCCACTGCAGTGGTGAGAAGCAACGGAAAACCCAACCTGACACAATACCAGTAAAAACCCCTGTGACACCTGTGACATTTTCCAGTAGTCATCATTTAATCCAACACGTGCAGCACATACATATGCAGCACATCATCTCCTGAAGAATGTAATCAATTGCATATAATTCACTGGAATAAAGAGGAAGGAACACCATGCTCCTCACATCCGTCATGTTTCAGATATAGAGTATGCATTAAAAACAGACTTCTGTTGGTTCGATTAAAAAACAAAAAAAGAAGGAAAAAGTGAATAATAGATACATTTGATGGGTGATGGGTTTAGAACAAAGGAGAAATTAATATTAAAGGCAGGCTTGGCCAAGCTAAGTACAGCTGACATTCATTTAAATGAATAGTTCACCCAAAAAATGAAACTTAGCTGAAAAATTATTCACCCTCAGGCCGTTCAAAATCTAGACGTAAATCTAGTTTGTTTTTTCATCAGAACAGATTTGGAGAAATTTAGCATGACATCAGTATGACAGTCCAAATAGCTGATAAAATCATCACACATAATCCACAAGCAATCCGTACGACTACATCAGTTTACATCTTGTGAAGTGAAAAGCTGTGCAACTGTAATAAACAAATCCATCAAGGTGTTTTAACTAGTGCTGTAAATACACACACATACAATTTTTTTTTTAAATATATATTTACTCGCATTTACATACACATATTCATTTAATTTATATATATATATATATATATATAAATATATTAAGTATATAAATGTATCATTTTTTCTTAAATACTGTATATACATACATACATGGGTGGGTATTTATATGTACATAATAAATGTACACAGCACACACACATATACTATGGAAACAAAAAATATATATATTTTGGATGCGATTAATCATTTGACAGCACTAGTTTTAACTTCACCTTTAGCTTGTTCTGTGCATATTTCTCTCCTTATTCCTTCAAAATGATTTTTTTTTTCTTTGGAGGAAGAGGGTGTACCACACACACACGATGAAGACTGGGAGCTTCTGGAGATGGCTGGAGAGAGGTAAGTAGAGATAGAGTTAGTCCTTAGAGTTAGAATAAAGGTAAGACCTTGTTGCGAACAAGACTGGACGCTGACTGAGTGCGTCTGTGTGGTATTTGTAGTGCTGAGGTGATTGCTGGTGGATGAGGATCAGGTGGGAGTGATTAGTATTCAGGTGAGGGAGTGCACTGTGATTGGTAGGAGGTGGAACCTGGTGTGTCTGTAACAGTACCTCCCTCACCACAGCCTGCTCCTGAGGGCCGAGGACCCACACGATGTGGTGGACGTCTTCTTCCTCTAGGAGCCGGTCTGTTGGGATGATTGGACTGGAAAGTATGTAGTAGGTTCGGATCCAGGTTGTTTCAAACTTCGTAGGAAGCCCTGTTTTCAAGGAGGAGTGGAGTGGGGGTTTCAGCTATGCCAGGTTCTGTGGAGGGAGAAACAGAGGGATAGTAAGGCTTGAGGAGTGACACATGGAAAGTGGGGTGAATCCGGTACTCAGGTGGTAATTGGAGTTTGAAAGTAACTGGATTGATCTGCTCTAAGATGGTGAATATGCCAATGATTCTGGGACTCAGCTTGAGGCAGGGTAGGCACAGGCGGATGTCCCGGGTGGACAGCCAGACTTTCTGACCAGGTTGGTATTCTGGGGCCTCGGATCGGCGAAGGTCGGCTGTCATCCTGCGTATCCGGAGTATCCTGTCATCGGATGGTATCCGGAAGACAGACTGATGGCCACACCTAGGAGTAAGTTAAATGCTTTCCATACCCGGGAGATGAACTGGGGACCTCTATCAGAGACAATGTCTTCTGGAATGCCGAACTATCTGAAGACATGGTTAAACATTAACTTGGCCGTTTCCATGGCCATGGGCAGACCATTCAGAGGGAGAACGCGACATGATTTAGAAAATCTATCAACAATGACCAGGATGCATGTATTATTTTCGGAAGGAGGAAGTTCTTGGGCGGCGTGACACCGGGACAGGGCATCAGCCTTCACGTCCTTGGACCCTGGGCGATATGAGATGGAAAAGTGGAAGCTGCTGAAGAATAGCACCCAGCGGGCCTCTCTCGGATTCAGCCTCTTGGCGACCCGCAAATATTCAAGGCTCTTGTGGTCTGTGAGGACTAGAAAAGGATGTTTGGCTCCCTCCAGCCAATACCTCCATTCCTCCAGGGCCAACTTAATGGCCAACAGCTCACGGTTGCCGATGTTGTAATTTACCTCCGCCGGGTTGAGCTTCCGAGAAAAGAAGGCACATGGGTGGAGGCGACTGGCATTCCCCTGCTGTTGTGACAGGACCGCTCCCACTCCGGTGGTAGAGGCATCGACTTCTACGACGAAGGGTAGATTAGGGTCATGATGTACCAGGAGTCGAGAGGTCGTAAAGGCCCTCTTGAGTGAGTTGAAGGCATCTGTGGTGGCTGGAGTCCATGACAGAGATTTGGGTTTGTTCCAGAGGAGGCTAGTGAGAGGGTTGGTGATGGTACTGTAATTCTGAATAAAACGTCTGTAGAAATTGACAGCCAACCTTCGCCGATCCTAGGCCCCGGAATACCAACCTCGTCCGAAGGTCTGGCTGTCCACCCGGGACATCCGCCTGTGCCTACCCTGCCACAAGCTGAGTCCCAAGAACCAGCAGGTGGATCTCCTCTTGATGGAGTAGTCCGGTTTGGAGGGTGATGGGGCCCACACTATGATGAATACATCTTCGACTCAAAGGCTTTCCACTTATAGTGTGGACCTGGCAGGCTGACGGTGTTACCGTGGTAGCGAGCTTGAGTTGACGGCAGAGGGCACTGGTTCTGGGGAGCTGACGGCCTCTGGTCAGCAGAGTGGCGAGTTGAAATATGCCTGGCCCTGGTGCTCTTTGAGGCACGACTGCATACGGGTGGCGAAGCGGAAGGAGAGTTGAATGAAGCATTCTAGTCCTATGGTGTCCTCGTATGCAGCGAGATGCAACCGCACTCGAGGTTCCAATCCCTGACGGTAGGTAGTCAGCAAGGCCTGCTCATTCCATCCGCTGGTGGCCGCTAGAGTCCTGAACTGAAGAGCATATTCATTGACAGACATTTTTCCCTGTTTCAAGTTATAAAGCTTCTCACCAATAGAATAGTCCCAAATAGTGGTTTGCCAAAAACTTCTCAGAAATGGTCGATGAAGCTAGAATAAGACTGGATAACTGGGTTATTTTGTGTCCAAATTGAATCAACTCTTTGCTTAAAATAAATAGAATTTGCTGGCACACACTAGAACAATTTTATTTGTCCAGTCACTATTCTGCTGAAATCAGTGCATTGTTTAATGTAACTATAATTACATTATTATAGTTATTATAGTAATTATTATTTTATGTATGTTCCATTTATGTGTTAGTTTTAAAAAAGGGATGGAAAAACTATTTACAAGCAAAAGTTAGTTTTCTAAATGCATGCAATAAAACTTCATGTTCCTTTAAAGCAGGATGGACTGTGCCACAGGAAACTAGCTTCCTTTCCTTGGAAAAGAAAATCTTTTTTTCCCCCTAGGATAATGTGAAGATTTCACAAACTAATCTTGATAAATGGTCATGGATAATAGTCTGCATGGTAAGGTCAGGCATTATACTCCTGTAGTCCTCTAAAGCATTGGTCTTAACCAAAACTAAAGGCATGATCCTACTGTGAGTTGTATTAGGCTTCTGTAAATCTGGTCTGGAAATAAGTTACATGTGGAAAACTAGTATTAGTTAAAACAGATGTTTTCAAAGTGTAAAAGCCATTATACGTATCACATGTAATTTCATTAACTGATTTAATATTATTATTATTATTTTTAATTATAATCAAATTCTTCAGATTTACATGCAGCCAACTATAATACACAACACACAGTACTATAATACACAACACACAGTAGCCCTAAAGCATAATAAATAAAGCACTTTTTATGGGTGGTTGGCACATGGAGAATAAAATTAGAATAATCAGTAATTCATAGCTGACTATTGACTTCTGAATGCAAACACAAACAAATCATTTCAGAGTTTTAACCAAAGAGATACTGAGGACACACTTCCATCATCACTTGAAGTTATCAGCTTAAAAAATTGCAATACATGAAAGGGTGGAGAACAGGTCACAACACTGGGCAGTTTGTCGAGTGTAGCCTAAACTGATTTTCTCCCAAATACATTTGATGGCTGCAAGTTTGTGACAAATGGACACAATGTGGCCTATACTGTATACCTTTTCAATTCATAGACCTAAGGTAGAATGCTATGGCAAGACTTTTATTTTATGGCAAGCCATTTGGACTTTTATTCATTCTCAGGATATTAATTCTTAATCAACAATTCAGTTTTCACTAGTTAAAATGTTAATTCTTGACATCAGGAATTTAATTTCTACTCGTAACAATGGCTATTTTTGATATCAGCAATTACATTTCCACTAGTAAAAATTTTATTTCTTGATATTAACAATGATATCATCACTCGCCAAAACTGAATTCTTGATATGAGCAATTCAGTTTCAACTAGTACAATTTTTTATTCTTGATTTTAAGGATTTATTATCCTGGGAATGGCAATTGACCAGGCGTTTGGACTTTTATTCATTCTCAGAATGTGAATTCTTGATATCAACAATTCAGTTTCACTAGTCGAAATGGTAAATCTTGATATCAACAATTCAATGTTCACTAGTTAAAATGCCAATTATTGATACCAGGAATTTAATTTCAACTAGTAAAAATTATAATTCTTGATATCTGCAATTGCATTTTCACTAGTTAAATGTCACCATATAGGCTGCCATTTAAAATCAACTGTTGATATCAAGAATTGATTTCTTACTAGTTGAAATTACAATTCCAGATATCAGAAATACAATTCTTACTATTAAAAAATAATTTTATTTTCACTAATGGCAATGTGAATTAAGGCTTCCTGTAGTGAATGCATGCATTTTTGTAAGATAAATATCCATATTTTAAATGTAATAAACCATTTTCTCTCACTTCCGGTATCTGTCATACGCGGAAGCCATTCCAGCAGATGACGTAGTACGTATGCACAATACTATGTTGATAAATGTTGATATCATGGTGTCACAGTCATGGAATTCTGTTCTCCTGTTCCTTTTGAGTTTTCCTTATTTGGTCATGTTCCTTTTCTTGTTTAGTTAATTGATTACTCCCCACTTGTTTCTGTTCTTCTGATTACTTTCCTTGTGTTTATAAACCCTGTCTGTTTAGTTATTCGTTGTCGGTCCTTAAAGTAAAGTTATGTATGTGTTTGTTCTTCGCAGTTGTTGTGATTAAAATCTCACTTCTCTTGGATTCTCGTATTGTACCCTCTCCTTGAAGACACGTATTGTCACAGAAGGACCAACTGTAACCGAAAAATTAAGGCTGAGGAAGAGCTGAGGTATTTGAGACAGAGCGGTCGGAGGTGGGAGCGATATATAGAGGATGTCCTTGAGCTCGCAAACCAGGTGAGCTTTTATGACTCATTCTTGGGCACTTGTTTTTTGCTGGGGTTGGACGAGGACACAGTCCGCTGCACTCTTCCTAGTTGTGATTTTGCCTTGATCGATCTCATTAATCTGGTCCTCTGGTTGAACAATTCTTACTTCAAAGTGGAAGAAGTTCATGAACAGCCAAAATCTCCTCATCCAGTCCCCTCAGGAACAAGCCATGTTGCACCGGCAGCCGGTGGCGAGGTCAGGGCTGCCAGGTTCAGCAAAGCCAGTGCCACCATCCACGATCCCCACTTCCGTCGCACCGAAGACACGTGTGCCAGCGACTCATATGGCAAGCCATGTATATATTAAACCGCCCTCTCCTCCAGAACACCTTCCATTATCAGTTCCTAGCTCTAATATCATGGACATTGCATTACCCCCAGATTTCTCAGCACCCATCCTCCCCCCAGATTCCCCTCTAGGGCACTTCCCTGAGCCTCCTTCATCTCCTAACTCTCCTACGTCTCCGCTGGTTCCATCCATCCCTACTTCATCACCTGAGCACACTAAGTCAAGCCCACAGTGGGCTCCTGTTCCCCTGTTAAGCCCAGGACAGGCTCCCGTTCCCCAGTTAAGCCCACGGCAGGCTCCCGATCCCCAGTTAAGCCCAGGATGGGCTCTTGATCCCCGTTGGGCCCAGGGAGGGCTATTGATCATCCGGCAAGCCCAGGGAGGGCTCCGGATCCCCCATCAAGCCCAACAATATTTAATTGTTGATTTTAAGAATTAACATTTTAAATAGTGGAACTTTACTTGCTGATATCAAAAATTACAGTTGTTACTAGTAGAAATCTGATTCCATATATTAAGAATTAGCATTTTAACCAGTGAAAATTGAAATTTTGATATCAAGAATTCATATCCTGTGAAGGAATAAAAGTCAAAACAGCTTGCCATAGGCAATGACGCAACATTGCTAAGATGGTGAATGTAGTTGGTCCACATACTCTTTTTGTTGTTGTGAAGTACTGTATACTACTTCAACAGAAAGTATCTTATTTTGGACACAGCCAGACTGTCAGTCTTTTCAGTGACTCTCTGTTCAAATCTCTCTGCAAAAGTTAACCTACTCATCTTCAGCTTAGTTTCTTGAACTGTAGCATACAAGCACATTCGCAATCGTGCTGTGTTTGTTTAGCTATTCTACACACCGTTTTTCTGAACAACAACACTCCTGTTCTTGTAATATTGCTAGTTAGCAGCCAGCAGCCAGCAGCCTCTAGTTATGATAAAGCCACAAAATTTACATTTACATAGTGACATTTTAAAACACACACATTTTTGTATAAAAAAAAAAGACAGAAAATAAAAAATTATATATATTTAAAAAAATATGTGTGTGTGTTTGTGTGTGAGTGTAAGTTGGCTACACATGAAGCCACATTGTTTTATTACATTTCATTATTGGAAATATTGAGTCATTGTAGAGAACTAATAACCACTTGATAGAAATAGTCAGTGCCAACAGTATGTCAATATATGTGTATAGTATACAGGGTCAATATATGTAAGATCCAAAGGCACCTTAAAAGCTGTATTACTGCAAGACTTTTTAAGCAGAGTGCTGGAAAATTCCTTTGAGTGAGCCAAGAGAATGTTCCTGTGATAAGACAAGCCACTGCTCAGGGTGACAGCAAATAAATTATTCAGGATCATTTCCCTGCAATCTACAGAGATCAAACATACTGTGTAATAAGATTAACCACACTTCAGCACACATTTATCATACATCCATAATGGGATGAGACTGTTGAGATATGGGAGTTTGACTCCTTTTATAGACGCATGCCTGTGAGAGATTGTGTGTTGTGTTTGTTTCCATAAGATGCCTTATATGGCCCTTTTATTTGTATATCAGAATGATTTCTGAAGGATCATGTGACACTGAGGACTGTAGTGTGATTCTGGAAATTCAGTTGTGCCATCACAGAAAGAAATCACATTTGAAAATACATTAAAATAAATAAAAGTTATTTTAAATTGTACAATTTCACAATATTGCTCCTTTCAAAACCATTTAAAATCTTCACCCTCAGATTATTAATGAAGATTTAAAGATGGAAAATATATCTAGATGTCAAAAGATGCTGATATTACAGAGAATTTTAGGCTGTATAGGAGAAGTCAAGCCTTGGTAGTCCGTCTTTGGGGAGATCAAGCGCTTTGCCAGAGAAAATGAGAACGGGATGTTCTCTGTAGACCAAAAACAGGAGGCAAAAAGTGAGAGTGCTTGAGAGTCCATTAGAATCATTAATTAAACTATCCTCTGGTCACAAAAGAAGAACACTGTTTAATTCCTAAATTTTCAAACCTTATCCATCTTTGCAAGTCTCCATCTTAAAGGGATAGCTCATCCAAAAATGGAAATTCTGTCATCTTTTAGTCCACCTCAGGTTAATCCAAAACTGTATGAGTTTCTTTCTTCTGCTGAATTCAAAAGAAGATATCAGGTATCCAAACAGTTTCTGGTCCCCAGTGATTTTATTTATTAAAAACAAAAACAAAACAAAAACAAAACAAAAACAAGCTAATACAGGTTTAGAACAACTTCAGAATTGTGTAAACGATTTTGTATTTATGCGTAAATGATGGGAGCGTCTCAATAAGTTGCCTAGCTCCCAAACTCATGAATCAGTATATCACATACAAGAGTCCGGTAAGGACCCAGGGTCACTATACATTGGAAAGTGTTTACTCAAATTCAACATGTCAATGTACTGGTAAGGGAGCATATTAAGCATCAGTGCTCCCTGGTTTATGCGGTGCATTGTTGGATTTTTCAGGGAGAGAAAGTTAAGGTGAACTGGAAGGATAGTAAGACTCAGACACCCTGATCAGTGCCCTGCCTACTGAACCAGGAAGATGATTGAGACACACGATGAATTTTTGGGCAGCTAAACCTTTAACATTTGTTTGCGAAACCAACCGTTATCTTTTCTTACTTCATTAGACTTTCATTGTCTCAACAATTGACTATAGTAAAAGCCATATTTAATTTCAGACAGGAAAGAAAACAAGGCAGTCAGGAGGGATAGAAACACAGTGATAGAAGTACAGGATTGTACTGTTGTTACCCAATATTTGGCTGAAAATATGTTTTCAAGAAAACTCTATTATACAGTTTTTAAAGTTGTTGTGAATTTGACATGACCTTGGACTTTTATACAGTGCGTGCCATTGCAAAGACTGTATGCCTCAACAACTTCTCCTAAGATGCTCAACAACTTCTACAAACAACTGCAGAGAGTGGTGAAGACTGCTGAGAAGATCATCTGGACTCCACTGCAAGCCATTTACCATCGCAGAGTCCACAGAAGAGCTGCATCCATCATTTTGCACATCTTTCACTGTTACTACTGTTATTGTTATCATATAGTTTCACTCAATTTGCACGTTATTGCACTATTGTTTTTTTTTGTTTTTTTTACACATGGGTTAATACTTTACATTCGCATATATAGGTATAAAATACATATTCTATATTTCTATTTTCATAGTCTATATTCCTATTACTCCAGCATAGTTTTATTATTATGTTTCTTACATTGTATGTATGTGTGTATAGTTTGTGTATGTGTGTGTATAGTTTTTGCACTGTCTTGGCTTTCATTGCGGACCGTAAAGTAAGAATTTCATTGCTCAGGGAAACTTGTTTTCCTCTCTGGGTATATGACAGTAAATGCTTTGAATCGTTGAATCCCTTAGTTTCATGAGTTGGGAAGGATACTTTGGAAATGTAATAGGTTACAGGTTACAAGTTATCCTATTTAAAATGTAACAAGTAGTGTAACTATGTCCATTACTTTATTAAGTGATTAAATCTGATTAATTTTTTTCACTTTTCTAAATGTCTTATTAATGCTTTAAACTTGTAAAAAAAATTAAGCATTTAAACCAGGCAGGGTTAACCTTACAATAGTACTATAAACACTGATTACTGTCAGACTCTTTAATTACTTGAATTAAGATCAACCACCACAAAATCAGATTTAGCAGCTCTTTTTACTTTTAAACCGTTCTCAGGTTATCTTTGCCTAGCCATGACAGGAAACACTGGCATCTAACAATGATTTGAAAAAAAAAGTTAATCTTGAAAAATAAAGTAAAAAAGGTGCACCTACTTTTTAATCAAGTAAGGCTGTTACATGTAACTAGTCCCCACAACTTAGTATGGCATCTAATTTGATTAAAATCTATTCTGCAAAACCCAGTGTAGTATCTTATAATGTGACTATTTAATCTAGATCTGGACTTCGGAGCTGGTTTGGGGGATGTTTTTATTATTATTATTATTATTATTATTATTATTATTATTATTATTAATTTATCTCTGTGTTAGGGCTGTTTGCATGTAAAATTATCCACAATTTATTGTTATTATAGTTATAAATACACGTAACACGTGTAACAAGGTCATCTTAAAATAAAGTGTTACAAATGTTTTTATTTAAATAAGGATTTATTTACAATAACGTTTAGCCTACCGAACCGTACATTGTCTTCGGGTGTGAAAGGTTTTGAAACGTAGTTTCTATCTTTGTCCACTAGAGGACAGTATTGATCACAAAATGAATCACAGAAGTTGGCTGTGAGCAAGTGAGGTTCATGCGTCCTAAAGTATTTACATACTGTTGCAGACATTGACAGAGGTATTGTTTTTAAAGGTATGACAACACCTGTTGATTTTTTTTATCTCTTTGAAATGAAGACCTGACAGGTGTATTGTTACTGTTATTTTATATTACTTCATGGGAAATTCTCACATATCATTTAGCACGAATCACTCATTCATCAAATAAAAGAGCACTATAGCTAGTTGAAAATAAAGATGGAGATTTGCTTTGCATAATCATAATTCCATGCAGTTAGTTTGTGTTCTAAATTAATGACCGTTTGTCAATAGTTTGCTGGATATATTATATTATCAGAATGATAACAAAAAATTATAATAAAAAAAGAAAGTTCACGACACCACATTTCTTTACAGCATTGTTACCATGTGTAATAAGGTGTTTTGTTCTTCGAACAGCATTTATTCAGTAATAGTGAGCAAATGTCTATTCCTGGAAGTTAAAATATCAAACCATTTTTTGCTTTCATTATTTGGAAGGCATATACTGACAGTCAGCATCTATCCAAAAGGAACTGAACCATGGCCTTACTGGAAAGTCTCTCACAGTCAGATTTTCATTTTTCTATATTTAACAGCAAGTACAAAAGAAAAGTCATGTATTGTTAGTCAAAAACTGCCTTACATTGTTATTTTTAAAAGTTGTGTGTTAATTACTGAGAGTGATAATAGAATTTTATACCTTGCTGCCATAAAATTATTTTATTTAACTGTTTTTTATTTATTTTTGTTTTTTATGAAAGTTTCTGTGAGACATTCTCTGCTCTATAATTTAGTGAGAACAACTTGAGGGATTTTTGAGCACATTTGAGCATATTTGCCCTCAGCAGTTCCAACATGCCCTTTTTATTTATTAATTTATTTTTAAGGTTTTCTTGTTCAGTTCAGTGGTTGGCACACACGTGAGGTGAAGAATAAATGTCACAAAGATTGGTAACTTGTCAAGTTGATACTTCTTCCTAACCATCTGTGCAAGTGCCGAATTATTAACAGTGTGCAATGGTGTTTAAACAAGTGGCCCCAGATAAATGGAGTGACACAGAAATGAAAAAAACATCTCAATCTTTGTTTTTATGACTGCTCACTCTTTATGGCTTACTCATCTTTATGTTGTTTCAGTATTTTCAATATTATTTGCATAACACAAAAAAAAAATAAAAAAAATAAAAAAAAAAATCCAGTATGGCGTTTTGAGTGTCTCAAAGCCATAAGTGTGTGCCATTAGCAGCATATTTGAACTGAGAGTTGCAGTGGAGGGAAATATTATACTTTACCATTATCAACGATAATCACAGTTTTCTACTAAAATATGAGGCAGCACAACAGTTTTAAACACTGAAGATTGTTAGAAATGTTTCTTGAGCAAATCAGCATAGAACTTTTTTGAAGGTTCACGTGAGACACTGAAGACTGGAGCAATGATGCTGGAAACTCAACTTTGACATCACAAGAATGAATTACATTTTAAAATATAAAAAATTAAAAAATTCATTTTTAAGTAAAATAATATTTCACTTGATTACTATTTTATAACATTTGCATATATTATTTGATCAAATGAATGCAGCCTTAGTGAGTATAAGAGACTTAAAAAAATCTTACGGAACTCAAAGTTTTGAACAGTAGTGCATAATTGAAATTGTAATGTACATACATTGTAATCTATATTATTTTTTTTTATGTTAGCATATTTGTTGTATTGTATGACTTCAGAATACATGAAATATAGTGCAAAAGCCATGGCTAATTCTTTATATAACTGGACAGCCCAGAACTTTACTTATGAAAAAGATATAGGGATATAGGCAAAATATGTGTTTTTTACAGATTTGTTGTATTTTTCTCTGTAAACGGCAAAAAGTTGATCATACTGATTTTCAAGTTAAGGATTCATTAGTTTGAATGTACATTGAACCAAAAACTATCATAACATATAGTTGATGACTTTATTTCTGACAAAACATCCCATATTTTGGTAGTGACAGTAATGCTTTTGTAGAAACCACATCACATTACAGAATTTTAACTCGCATATTAAAATACTACTAAACCATACTAAAATACAAAAAACTACATAACTGCACAAAACAGTCACTACCGAAACATGTAATCATTGTTTTGGTAATGACAATTCTATGTCAAAAAAAAAAAAAAAAAAAAACACCCAAAGATGTCACTACAAAAACTGTACCAAATGTTTTGGTAGTGACTGTTTTGGTAGCGGCAATTTTAGATACTTTTGAATAGCTCAAAGATGCTATTCAGCACATGTTAGCTAGCACAGTTCTGAACAGTGGTACACATTTAAAAACTAAGTGATATGGAATAACTCTCAAAAGAGTCTGCTTAATTGCCGAAAAAAGCTGTTCGGTAGTGACGCTTCTTAAAGTTACACACAGATCATACATTTATGGGTTTAGTTCAAATCAGTCTCAGCCAATAGATTAACACATATAGTGTTTTGGTAGTGGCATTAAAAATGCGGGACACATTTTTTTTACATACAATTTCATAATTTACAAACAAATATATATATACATGTTTTTAATTACACGATTACAAAAACAACAATGGAAAAAAAAATTATTTCAATTTCAATTTCATGAGTTGAAATTTAGGGGTTAGGGTGCGGGACATCCATCTCCCAATTGAAAGTACCCAATAAATGACGATTTTATATATATAAATACTTATTTACAATATATATATATATATATCCATTCTGTCATGATGGCAGGAATGTTGAGATAATTAATTTAGAGATTTCTTATTAACAAAAAACAACAAAATAATCTGCTGTCTTTGTATTTTGTACTTTTAATTTTCAGTCAACATTTACAATCACATTTCCATTTTATGTTTCTGGTAAGCGGCACATTTAGCGTGAGAAGAGATGGCACTGTAGGATATCCAACTGGGAGAGGTGGGATCCATATAGAAACAGGAAGGAGTGCACATGAGTCACTTAGAGAAAGGACAAAAACTCTAATCTTTGTTTTGGCAGTCACACCGTCCAAATAACCCTAGATGAAAAGTCACTAAAATGACTTACATACATCTCCAGTGCAATTGAATTCACTGTGTAGACATAAGACTTCACCATTGAGAGATGAGGTATCAGATCTTCATTTCTGGTCCACATTTTTCCCTCATTCTGAAACACCTACAACTGTCAAAATGTGGTTTTAACTAATTTTATAATGTAAGTAAGTAAACTGCCAATGTAGCATTGAATGGTGCTATAATGCTAAGCAAAGGTGTATGAAAAACACACCATGCTATAATAAAAACCTGAAATGACCAGCAAAGGTTAGTCTTGAAATTACCAACTATGATGGCGTGTCATTCGTGCTCACTCCTCGCTAATCTGGAAGGTTGATGCAAATGCTTGAAAAACGTCCTGGCAATTATTTGCATGCAAACAAATGTGTGAGGGTCATTTCAAAAGCTGACTTCTGATCAGCATCTATAGTATAGTTCACTAAGCGGAGTTGGATTTCGTGTCTTTGGTATAATGGTCAAATTCAGCTGGAGTTTGGGAGCAGACCTAGTTGTTTCACTGGGATAGATAGCTGAGCAGATTTCCTGCCATTTACATCTGACGCATCTGCATCATGGAAACGGGTAAGGTGCAATTTAACCTCTTTATTGGCATCTAAAAACTCTAGCTTGAGCTCAGTTTTAATCATGCTGTTTAATTTGAAGTTTAAGATTTATCTCCTCGGAATGATTAAACGCCATCATTTAATATGTAATGTTAACCAGTCTGATTGCTTAATTACAAGACAAAATCAGTTTTAACATTTATAATGCAGCTAAAATGGTATTTCAGACCATCTTCAATGCTTCAGAGCTCCTTCATTCATGAAGCTGGGGTCTTTTACATAACGCTACAATGATTTTTGCATGCAATTTCCTATCACCATCATTTTAAATTGCAAATACACTGTTCTGTTGACTAGGATCTTTGCTTCCCAGGAATTATCTTTTTGTATTTTCTCGAAATAAACTTGAACATCAATGCTGCGCGATGACCTTGCTTTCCTCTGTCTGTATCCTACTCCCTTTAGCTACGAGGTCGTAAAGGCAGATTGACATAAACATAAAATAATAATCGTCCCCTCGTGATGTTTCAACTAGACGGAGTTAGTGTTTGTAAACTGACCGATTTGCATTGACCAAAACCAAAGATAATTTCCATGCCAGTTATAGATGCACACCATAAAACTGACAAGAGATACTGTACCTGCTCGAAAATGAAGCTGCAAATGAGAAATTATCGTGCACTTGTGATCATAAACGTGCAGTTATTAAGCAAACCAGACCTTGTGCATGAATACCATCAACAGCTGTATTTGTTTTTGCAGCTGAATGATTGATATCCTGCACAAATGGAGTCATGTTTACAAGTGCGTTACGTTCCTGTCTTTGTGTGTTTGTGCAGAATGCTCGAAGAGAGTGTATCAGGGAGTCAGGGTGAAGCACACGGTGAAAGATCTGCTGGCAGAGAGGAGGTCACGGCAGACGAGCGGCCCGCGCTACCCTGTAAGTCCACGGCTTCATCTCACCTGGTCAATACCTCAACTGAAACACACCCCACCCTGTCATTCACAATGCCTCCTTTCACTCCATTCATGCTGCCACTCTGCTCTTCTTTCATATATGCAAACAGACAGTTTAAAACAGTTGGTATATTCTGTGCCCCGCCACTTTATTTGCTCATTGGCTTATCTTTTTTATTCTAATGATGAAGCTATGGCCTCTGATACAAGCCCTCGGAGTCTCGTCCTTTTCTCAGACGGCAAAGCCTGTTAGTGAATACCTTCACATAAGCGGCAGACAATAGAAGCAGCACTGATGGTCATGAGCTCCTGAGGTTTGGGAGTCAATCATCCTTTTGCTGCTGTAGTATGGCTATGCAAAGTCAAACACTCGCACACCTGCTCCACTGTATTGTTCCTCCTGTAGACCACAGACAAGTCGCCTGTTGTCTCTCTAGACGAGCACAAATCAGACTTGCAGACATCTGGCTGCACAAGAGAGAAAGCTTTTCTCCATGTCAATGGTACGCTGTACTGGCTTTTGTTTGAATACGGAGAGTAATGGCTTCTGACCCGCCACTCTACAAACTGATAGTACTGCGAGATTTCAAACATTCTATTAAATCTTGAGTTGTAAATTGTACCAGAAATAAATATGTATTAAATTATAAGATTCAATACTTAAAAAAAAACATTAATTGCCATGAAAATAAAATGACCCTTTCTAAAAAGTCAAAATTATATATATATATATATATATATATATATATATATATATATATATATATATATATATATATATATATATATTAATACTACTTATATATTCTTTGAAATATATTTTTAATATTCTTAAAATTATTTATGTATATGTTATCTATCTATCTATCTATCTATCTATCTATCTATCTATCTATCTATCTATCTATCTATCTATCTATCTATCTATGTTTATATTTGTACACACACACAATATTTTATGTATAATATATATATATATATATATATATATATATATATATATATTTTAATATTAAAAAGTAAATGCTTAGATGAAATATTCTTAACACTATACATTATATTTCATTAATAAATAATATGAATAATAAAAATGATGAATATTTTCCTAAATAATGAAACACCGAGCAACGAAAATCTGTTTCATTCTCTCATATTACAGTTTTGTGACCATTGTGTCTTCAGATTTCCATGCGTGATGTCCTATTGGTACTTTGAGGGGTGAATGGTAATTAATCTTTTGTAGGTAATGCAATAGATGAAAAGTAACTATGTTTTCGAAGCATAATAAAATGACATGTATGTAGGTGTCAATCATTGTGATCCCACAGGGACACGACTGGGACCAAACACATTCTACAATGGCAGAGCAGGGGGAGGGTTGCCCAGGAGAATCGGAGCATGTCGAGGCCACACAGAACAAAAATTGCTTTGTAATAAGCTTACATCTGTATCTATGGCCTTTTATTTGGGGTAGAAGAGCCATCTGCAGACTTCAGCAAACGTTGTCCACAGAAGTCATGTCCAAACACAGGACCAAAACAATACAGACACTTGCCAAGGGTTCCAGACGAACAATAGTAAAATACTACTCTTATATAATCTTTGGTCAAAGAAAAATGTTTAAATAAAAGTTGCATGGATTAGAAAGTAAACATTTTACCGTGAGAGCTGATGATACAGAATGTGATTAGATTTTATTTTGCATGTTGGCTTTAAGTATTGTTTGAAAGACAATACTCAATAATAGTAAGTGTAACTGTAGTACGAAGGAGACGCTATTATAGTTTTTGATAATATTTTTAATTATCTTTCATTTTAATATTTATTTTAAATTGTCATTTTACTTAACAGATGTTTTAATTTATTTTTTACTTGAAATTGTACTGAATTTACAGAATTTTTCTGTGTGTTCATTTTTTATATTATGTCAACATAGCTTTTATTAATTTTTATTTCAATTTTAGTTTTAGTTATTTTGGTGCAAATTAAACAAATTAAAAAAGTATAATTATATTATAATAACCTTGATAATGGCATAACATTAGATTATAGATTTTTTTTATGTTGTATGAAGTATTGTTTTACGTATTGTGTTTTTAGTAAGCAATATTTTATTAGGACTGAGACACTATTGTATTTTTGAATTCATTTATATATATATATATATATATATATATAACAGATAATGTTTTTATGAAATGTAATATATATATATATATATATATATATATATATATATATATATATATATATATCAAGTTAAATATTATTTTATTTTAAGTAACAAAAATGTTTTAGTCTTGGTTAATGACCAAGAATAGATACATATGAACGAGGCATTAAATCAAGAGCAGAGTCCTGGTAGTGGCTGCCAAGTTAATGCACAGCACTGAACTTCATTTGCCTGTTTCACACTCTTGTACAGTAGAGTTATTTCACTGCTGGCTCAAGAGGCTTGGAAACCAGCAGCCCCCTCACTTCCACCTACTCCAGCTTGGTTTATCTTGAGGCTGAATCAGGTGCAGTGTCACAGTCTTTGGAGCTCTTCAACAGCCTGATTTCCATACCATGCCTTCAAAGAGGCACTGAGGCGTAGGTTGTTCACATAGGGAAGTCTTGGGATGCGCAAATGACATTCAAATACTAGCCTCAAAATTTGTTTGCCCTCCAGCCAGTGCTGCCTTGATATCAGCTCTTTTATGCTTGTAATATGCAAACGAATGAGATCCTGTGTCTGTCTATTGCCTCACCAATAGCCCTCGACCATTTAATAACAAAATTGTATGGGACAAATCTCTAAGTCCCACTGGCGTTTTGGTAGTAGAAGAACTGAACCTTAACTAGTCGCATCCTCTAACTGGTTGAAAGAGAAAGTGAGATATACAACATATTTGTGTTTTAGAGGTGCTTTTGATTTTTGTTCTTCATTGGATCAGGTTGTTTGTTTCGAACCCTTGCACGTGAGACACCCTCTAAGATTTGGGGCAGTTCAATAGATGCATGCAAATATTTTGCGTGTTAGCTTGTCGTGTGCCATTAAGATTGGATTGCATTAGTCAAACGAACTAAATGGTCACAGAAAACTAATGGGAAATTGATGATATTAATTTT
Source organism: Carassius gibelio (assembly GCF_023724105.1). Classification (NCBI taxonomy): domain Eukaryota; kingdom Metazoa; phylum Chordata; class Actinopteri; order Cypriniformes; family Cyprinidae; genus Carassius; species Carassius gibelio. The sequence continues at coordinate 16,066,059 of NC_068410.1, read as the reverse complement.
TTTCTAGGGTGCCTCGTCTCCTCCGAGTCCATTTGGTCCAATGACTGGTGAGTCTCCAACAATTTACATGCATATTAAGTCAGAAATGTGCAATGCGTTTCCTAGATGTGTTAAATTCTGTGCTTGTCATGAATTGAATTCAAGTAATGATCAAGACTGTTGTGTTCTCTTCAGGTTCTCATATGCTTCCTAGTTACTATGGCATGAGAAGACCTTTCATTTCAGATGCAGAGTTTTGTTCCTCAACAAAATCATTTTCTGCTGACGTCTACCCCTCATCGCTAACGGGAAAGTCTCTCTCGTGTGACACCGGATGCGTGCCTGGTTATTCCTCACTTATAGACAGCTTCTACCCGGAGTCTTTTGGCGACTACCGCAGCACTGCTTTCTCCAGCGGAGGAAGTACAATATTCTCGCCCTCTGCATTGTCTTCTTTGCTCCCTTCTTACTCCAGTGACACTTCACATTATTTGCTGGTAAGATATGGCATATGGAGTGAGGTGGCACAGTAGCAAAAAATGTCGGTGATTTTGAAATCTAGACAAAATCCATCTGCAAAGTCTGCAAGGGTGGGACAACATTTGTTCTGCTTAGTCGTAGAAATAGTGGTAGTCCAGCCATTTTTAAGCAATGAAGAAAGTTTTTTTTTTTTGTGATGTCAACTTTATTTTTATATGGGACAAATTTCAAATGAATCAATAAATTATCCTAGTTTTCAGGCAGTTTCATCCAAGTGCTACACATTCTTAGAAAATAGAACATAAAAATAATTATATAATTAATAAAAAATTATATTATATCATATTTTCTCTGTTTATGTAATTGCAAGTAAATATATTTTCAGTTTAGCCATTTATTTCAAACATTTGCATAAAATTGTATTATTATACATTTATTCATTTTAGCATATAAGATAGGCCCTAGTATTAATTCTAAAGACATATTTTATATACTTTATCACATTCATATTTCATTTTTTTTTTTTTGAAAATGGAAATTAAGTTTCAAATGAAACAGTTTCATCAAGTATTATACATTTTTAGGAACAGAAAATAAATATTTATGTGTCTAATTTTATTTTGTGTTAATTTTTATATTTTTATTTAATTTCAAATGAATAAAAAAGTATATAATTACTTTAAAAAAAAGTTGGCTTTAGTACAAAATTTGATTCAGTAAGTTTTTGCATGTAAATATAAATCACTGTCACCTCAGATTTGAGGCTAATGAATTCTTGCTTGTGTTCACTGCAGAGGGACTCTTGGGAGGCCACGGGGGGCGACGGAGTGGAGGGTTTGTGTGGAGATGCTCTGGCTCCCATGCCCCTATCTACACCCAGTTCTCTGGTCAACCCCGGAACCGTCAGCCCGACCCAGTTCCGCTCATCGTCCCGGGACTCTAGCATGACGTCTTCACAGTCATACTCTCTCCATTCACTAGATGAAGTCAATTATCACTCCTCATTTCAGACCAACTCTGGCAGCTTTGCTTCCCCCTCATTCATGACTGAGCCTGCGACCAAACTAGTGCCAGTACTTCCCTCAGAAGATACTGAAAGTGCGCCTTCAGCCTTGAGCGACAGCCTGGCTTGGGGCAAGGAGGACACTGCTAGCACTTGGTCACAGTATGAGGTCAGAAGGGCATTCTGAGATTGAACTGGAACGAAATGAAGGCTCACCAGCCTAGCAGATCAACATCTCTTTAATACACAACAATAAGCACTACAAGCTTTTTTTTTTTTCTTTGACAGTTTTACTTAGCAGAGCTAAGACTTAATATTGGGGAACAAATTATATCTTAAAAGTAATGTTTTTATTGTATTGTTTATTATAATTGTCTCTTCTTTCTTTATATTAAAACTGATATTGTCTCAGTAGGATAATTGGGATAATAATCAGTATAAGGAGTCTATATAACAGATTTTGAAAAAAATGTGTGACACGCAAGTGACTGAGTCTATATAAATGTATATTATCAGCAAAAATGAAGTGTTACAACATTTATAGTTGATGTGTAATATCTAACCCTATTTCTCTTCTAGTGAGTCTTTCATTTCAAAAGCATGTTGTGAAAATGGTCTTAAAGGTAAATAAACTAGAATTACAAAAAAAGGATTCTTGTAACTCTACAGCACAATGGACTGATGGAGTGTCTGATGTGAACACAACATAAAAAAAAAACCATTACATTTAATGAAACCTCAAACTTACAAACATGTTCAAGAGAACAAAATCATTAAAACACGTTTTTCTTCAGTGTATATTCATAATACACTCATATTTATTCAAATACAACTTAGAGGATTAGGAAAAATATATATAAATTAAGGGGGAAACAGATGTATTTTCTTTCTTTCAGATTTTTTAGATAAAGAGATGAAAGTCAGTTTTACTTCTAAAGAGTCTGCCAGGAACCAGATGTGTATAAAATATACCATATACAATTAATAAACTGATTATGATTTTTCAGATGCTTTACTATAATAACAAATATTCTTTTAAGATTAAAGAAAAGGGATAATTTCAGAAGGCTTACTAAAATGAAAGCATAAATCAGACCATCATTCGCAATAATAATAATAAAAATAAAAATACTGCTATCACGTTTAAAGTGTACAGAAAGCATTTCATGGTCCAATAATTAAAACAAATGTCTCTGAATTACAGTACTGATTTTATAGTCAATATTGGTATATATTTCTCTAGTCCTTTTTTTTACTCCTGCATGTGGAAAATGTGCATAAAGTGTTTACATTTATTGCCAAATTAACTATGTATACTTTATATTTATATAATATCAGAGGTGTAAAAAGTACTCAAAAGTTTTACTCAAGTGAAAGTACAAGTACTCAGTAAAAATTTTACTCAGTTAAAAGTACAAGTATCTGGTCAAAAACATACTTGAGTAAAAGTAAAAAAGTACTCCTTGAAATTGTACTCAAGTATTAAAAAAGTAGAAGTACTTTTTTTTCTGACAGACATACAGAAGAATTGTTAAAGGGAGAGAATGAAAAAATGCAATGGCACAGGTCAGACATGTATATTTAGTTCAACAACAACAATCAAAATGAAACCCAGCAGAACACCAAAAAACAAACAAACGAAAAAATACAGGGAAAAGGATTAAAAGGAAACTCCATCATTTCCACCCTCATGCCATCCTATATGACTTTCATTTATCAGATGGTAGACTAAGAGTTTTAGGAAAAAAAAAAAAAGTATCTTTATATAATGAAAGTGTATGGGACATCCAAAATGACACTTATAAAAATTATACACAAAGTGAATATGACAGTAACTCATGCAGCCCCTGTTAATGTCTTCTTAAGTGAAACGATATGTAAGAATAATACAAATACCAATATTTTAATTTTGACCGTCATGTTCCCTTTGTGTGGTTTCTGAAGTGGTCCTGTCCCCTTGCACTATATGGACTAAAAATATTTGCTTGTGTTCATGTGAAGAAAGAAAGTCATAAACATCTGGGATGACAGAGGTTCAGTAAATGGTGAGATTTTTTTTTTTTTTTTTTTTGGGTAAACTATCCCTTTGAAGAACAAGATGTGATGGAGAGGCTATAATATATTCCAGACAGAATACAGGAATGTGTTGAATTAATGAGGAGAGTCATAGAATTAATACATACAACGTTAACGTTTTAGGCCACTTTATTTGTATTGTCTATTCAATGTCACTGTCTTGATAAATAATTATTTGTGACTAATTAGATTAATTAATAAGAAAAAAATTTAGTTTAGATTAAAAAAATATTCACTGACAGTCCTAATTCCTACTTAATGATTCATATAATGACATACATGTATTGTAAATACAACTTATCCACCATCTGGCAAGAACATCACTAAACATGAATTACAATTTATTTAGCATGCAATGTTTATTAAAATATTTTTTGGAGATTTGTAACACTTAATAAAAATAAAAAAATCCCTCAAAAATAGTAATTGTATTTAAATTCTCATCACTGATTTTATTTGCACTCAATTTTGTGCATTCAGCTAATATCTAATGGACAACTTTTCTACCTCAATATGCTTCCTCAGATTTGATGGTGAACTTTTGAAGCCAGACATTTACCTGATGAAAGTCATAATTGAAGTAGAAATGTGTGTGTTTGATGCATGAAAACAATGATCATTAGTTCTCACTTCAGGCACACACGTTTGAGCTTCTGTTTACCATATTTAATGTGCACACAATAAAATAAAAATATAATATGCTTTTCAAGATGAAATAAAATTGTAAGGAGTAAAAAGTAAAGTTTTTTCATCATAAATGTAACCAAGTAAAAGTACAAGTAGTCAGTTTAAATTGTACTTGAGTAAAGTACAAATCCCCCAAAATAATACTCAAGTACAGTGTATGAGCCAGACCAGCGTAGTAAAATGAAATGTAGTTACACGCCACCTTCTTGTATTCTCTGGTTTAGTCACCAGGGGGCGTCATTCAACCACCTCAACTACCTCCTCAACCCGGCTGAAGCGTTTCTTCGAGATTTTACTTAGAATTATGGAAGATCTATTCAGAAATGGGACTGATATATATATATATATATATATATAAAAGGACGGTCAAGAAAATCATATTTTGAAACCCGAGGTCTATTTGCAGTGGATTAACATTACAAAACAATTTCACAAAGGAGTAAAACGTCCGTTCTGACACAGTTTGAATTCATACTAACCAAGGTGTCTGAAGACGCATTAATTAAAAAAAACATGTTGTATCAATACTTCAATCTCTAATTATACTGCTGTTTGTCTGTAGCCTTCCACATGCCACATGGAGCCAATCTCAGACTTAATTTCTAAGTCAAAGAACACCTGCATTTAGGCTAATAATTCTCGCATTCAGTCTTAAAATACTCGATATTCGTAAATAAACAACAGCATTATGATTTCAGTGGTCTCAAGAAATGTAAATACGCCACTACACGAGCTTTTGCATTTCAATGATTTCAGAAATAAAAGGAAGTCAGGTGAAATTTTTATTTGAGATCAAAATAACACCCTGCTTATTGATAAGGATTAAATAAAGATAATTAATTAATTATTTAAACTGTTGCATTAAAACAAAACTACCCTGGGAAAAGAAATATATAAATACTGTCATGCACACTGATCGTTGTTTAAATCTCATTTTAACTGGCTTTTGGTTTTCAACGATAGCCATTGAAGCTTTCAATTAAATATTTAAATCTAATTTAATTTATTTCATATCCAGCCTTCTTGTAACTGTCTCCACTGTCCCAGGAACTTGACTTTAACAGACGTCCCAATTGTTCTGGTGACAAACATGGCTGCTATCATATGCCACGCCCACCACTCCAATAATTCTTAAAATATTGCATAAATGTGATCCACAAGACGTAATATATTTTTTTTTTTGACAAGACTATCTATTACAGAAGATATTAATAATGTTCTATGGCATGTATAACTTCATTGGTGCTTTCAACCTCACAGCAAAGTTGAAATAGTGCTTCTAAGGGAGACTCCAACCACCAACTCCAAAAGGATGATAAAATGTTAGAAATATATATTTGGTTGATGTCAAAATGTGAAACAACACAACATTCTATTAAAAGAGATGTTATTATATGCACTGTAATAGCGAATATCACTCAGAAATAAGTCTTTTTACGAAGCTTTTGAATATTCAAATTGAAAGTATCGCGCAATCAAATCATTGTCAAATCATTGAGTTCTTGGGGTTTTAAATAGTAGGGATGAGGGGAGAAAAACTCAAACTAAAATATCCCTAGCTATATTACTGTATAATTGTATGTCCTGAGAGTGTTTTGAGGTTACTTTGTTGAGACTTTTTAAGACTTTTGTGAATAATTCGTTCTTGCCCATATAATAGAGCAAAGAACTGACGTTGGGGTATTTCACTGTAGCACTTCCAGAGTTTTCCTCCTTTTCAGGCCAATATGTCTGGTAAGTAAAAATTTATTTTTCTTTCACATAGATGTTTTCGTCTTCTGCAACCTGAAAAAGATTGAGAAAAAAAAGTATGTTAATTAAAATCAATAAATACATTGATAAAAGTTGCTTGGAAATGTATAGGTCAAAGCATGCAGTCTTACTAATATTTAAAAACAGCAAGCACATATGGAGGATCACATTTAAACAAATTGGTGCATTTTATATATAGGCTATACATATATTTTAAAAAAAAGTGATGCATGGAATTTCTTGCAGTTTAATGGGAATAGTAAACATTTTTCTGATGATTAATTCGAGCTCATGTTTTATTTATATCTTGAATTCTCTGTCTGCCTCGTATTTTTTTACTCAACTTTCCTTCAAGCAAATCTGAACATGCGTTTCTCTGAAGATTTATTTGCGGTGTTATTTTAGACTTTACAATGTCGACCACCGTGTCCAGCTGAATGCAATGGTTTTCGGAATAACCAGCGCTAAATGATGACTGAATGGCCTATAATTTCGACGTTTTAACCAGAATTCAAACTTCGCATCAGAGCGCATATGAATATTTATTAGGATAGGTTTAGCTGTCAATGAGCCCATCAAAACACTGCCGAAGGACGTTTTTGCTATCTTCTCAACATCAGCGCACTTTTTTGCGCTCTGTAAACTCAGCTGCCTCTGCGTGGCGTTGTTTTGAATCACTTATGATGAGAGAGATTTTTTATAATTACATATATAAATATATATATTAACGCGGATCAGGAAGACGTCCCACTGTGTATGTCTTCACAAGACTGAACAACCAATTAAAAAATTTGGAAACAGCTATTTTCCATCTATTTTTTTACCCATTTCATTTTGGGGGACGTTATTAGGCGCGGCTTCACTAATGTAGGAAGAGATAGGAGGACTGCCCATTATATCAAGAAATAACTTCACATCTGCCGAGAGGATCGCAAAAACTAACTTGGACCACATATTTTTTAAGGGAATTTAAAACAACAAACTGTTGCTAATCGACAGCGCCCTCGTAAACAAATCGGGCTGATTTGTAGCAAACCTAAGCGGGTTTTCGGGCTTCTTTGCTGCAAACGCATTTACATGCGCCTTCTTAAGCCGATTATGTTTATTAAGCCGAAAATGTTAACTTGATCGTTTAAAAACACGGTAACCCGTTTTCTTTTACCGGAGTAAGCTCATAAACTGCTTAAACAATCCGGTCGAGTTTTTTTGCCTCTTGTGTGCATGTAAACGGGGAAACCTGGTTATTTTAATAACTTGATATTTGTGAGTTACTAGTGTGCATGTAAACGTGAGTTAACCATCAATTTCGGGCTAACTTTCACTTTTCACTCGTATGCGGCTTTCCCAGTAAGGTTATAAGAGTGTTTTACTTACGTTTGTGACTCGTGGAGGCGTCTACAGAGGGAGCTTCTCTTTCTCCATGTCTCGCCAAGCAGCGTTTTACAGTGATTTCACTTCGCTTCCCGCAAACCCAACTTCGTGCGCCTTTACGCGCAAAACCGTCCTTGATTAAATTAGGCTACTCGCCAGTTTAGTCGAGTTTTAATTTACAGCCACATGAAACTAAACTGCTAAAACTCCAAATTAAAACCTTTGTCCCGAGGAAAAGATGGCTGGAGAGCATGTTTCTTGAAATGCCTTACTGTCTATTGTAATGCGAAACCTCACCCATTCACTGCCGGATCACCAGCGCGCTCAGACCAATAACTCAGACTTAACTGGAGACACGGGCATAGTTTTGTAAACATGTGTCTTATATTTTTATGGCGTTTTCCAATGGCAAATTGAAAAATGGAAAAATGTTTTCTGTGTATGTTTAAACATGCAGAGAGGCAATGACAAATAATTATTCTGAATATGAATATAAAAAGGAAAAATATTTTAAGATCTAGTTCTTTTAAAGCTCTAGGAACCTCGTTTTCCTTGCAACTGAATTATTTGGACAACCAGATCGTTTATTCAGTACAGTTTTAAACACATTTCACACAATGTAAAACAACTAAATTGCTATCCACATATACACCCCACCCCTCATCCCCCCACCCCAATATACATTTTGCAGATTTTTTAAATATATGTAAATGGTAGAAATGCTTCTAATGTCAACATATTTGACTTTGAAGCCCCACAAAACCATTTACATAATAAATGCATGCTCATCACAGAAGTTTATTCAAGTCTTGTGTATTTTAATTACATAGCAGATCCAGACAAAAGTCACATCACTGACCCAGAAACATAGTTTTAAATAAAGATGGATGTTAAAAAAAAAATAAAAAAAATGAAAAGTTTTTTTTTCTTCACATACTGCTTCCCTACAGGTCGTCTGAATTTGGACTAAAGTGTTGAAAATCAATGCCAGTTGTGAACGAAAATGAAATAAAACTCTCTCTCTCTCTCTCTCTCTCTCTCTCTCTCTCTCTCTCTTTCTCCATCCAGCAGATAAACCTAAGGTATACCAGGGTGTGCGTGTGAAAACCACAGTTAAGGAGTTACTGCAGAAGCACAGAGCCCTGCAGGCACAGAAAACCGCTACGGTAAACAGTGCTGTTGTATATACGCAATAAAAGTCATAAGTCAGTCACTGACGTCCAAGTTTATGATAGCCAGAGTAAAACTAAGTCTGGTCAGTGCACGACCAAATATAAAAAGCTACTAAACGTCTTAAAGCACCACGCCCACACAGGCCTATCTGTGCTTGAGGCTTCAGTTGATAGCCTACCACATAATAGCACAGCCTAACGGAAGATTTCTTCTGTTTTTCTGCTGAACGAACGCAATGATTAATGTTTTCCTTTCTCCCTCTCTCCTCCAATTCCAATCCTCTAGAAATCACAAGCCGTGGCTGCTCGCGATGTCTGCTCTACGACCATGAATAGTAAGTTTAAAATACTGACAAATTAACGGAACGGCGATAAGTGATAGTAATCTCAATCCTTTGTCCCATGCAGTCAAGACATTTCACAATGTTGTTTACAAAAGCATCAGATTTCAGTAACCTTACAAGTACCTTTGTGGATATTGAAAAGGCAGACTCACAAAAAAGCTAATAACCTTCTGCCTGCTAACATGTAAGAGCTTGAATTTTAATCAGGAAACTTGAGACAAAGATAAAAACAAAGTATACTGACTGCATGCAACTTACTATACTCCAAAACAGAAACCCTTTTCATCCACCGTCAGGCACCAGCCATACCTTTACAATTGTGAGAGGAAGAGTAAATAAATAAATGAAAGAACAATGACACCTATCTATATAGGTGCTCCTTACAGATCCGTGAATGATCTCCGTTTTATAAACTACTATTCAAATGTGATTTAGCTGTTTGGCTGATGGTCTCGTGACATCATCTCAAGTCTTGCTGGCCTAATTTAAATGTTCTCCTGTGCTCAAGCCAGTATTTTCTTCTTTCTTCCCCGCAGCCCACCTTGATGTCTTTGGAATGCAAGCTCCAGAGCCTTATTTCCAGACTCGTCCCTTTACAGAAAATGTCAACATCCCTATGGAAAATGCTTATGATCATCAACAGATGATGCATATGATGCCACCTGAGACTTTCAGCGGCAGTAATTTCGTGTGTCCCACATCTGCGCAGTGGTCTAATGGATATCTACCTTCTAATACGGACCTCTATGGTACCAGCCTGGTATGTGTTTGGTGCTTTTAATTTTTAAGGAACCTTTTTTTTGGCCATTGGACGGTTCTGATGCTCAAGTATGTTTGCACTAATAAATAAAATCACGCGTGTAGTATTTTAATAAACATTTTTTTTTGTACTTTTAAAATGATTTTCTCAGGTTTCGAGGTCACCCTCAGACTCCTTCAATCTCCCCAGTCCCGTCGACTACAACAGTTACTCTCCCCCTCAGTCCAACTCTTCATCTTCTTCGTGCTACAACTCCCCAACACGGATGGATTTGAGCTCAAGTTTCTCTCCTGAAAATTACCATTATCAGCATTGCAACCTACAGCATTGCTTTTGCCTGTCGCACTGGTCCAATGTGCAGGAAGGCATGGCAACTTCAGAGTTTGCGCCCTACGGCTCATCAGACTGTTTGTATTCATATGGCGACGACAGCTATTTCAGAAGGGATACTTCAAACTCAAACATGTGTTACTTATAAAATGCATTTTGAAGCACTTTGCGCGAAAATCCAGTGTCATAATTGATTAATTCGAATGCATTTGTTACTTTAGATAAAGGAACAAGCAGTGATAGAATGCATGATTGGGCTTAGTTTAGTTGTTTGAGCAAAAAGGTTGATTGCAGAGAGCTAAATATGTGTGAGTATAATTTACAAATTATTCATTTATCTTTTTTTTTTTTTTACAATAAACATATTTTTCGTAATTTTACTGGTATCTTTTATTAAAAATCCTTACAGTATATTACTAATGGGGAATAGCTTATATTTCAGATTTGCAGGGTGCAGTTTCTGTTTCTCACTCTAGAAATGAAAATCGGAGCTTTGACAGTGTTTCTTCTTCTTTTTTTTAATATTTAAAAAATAAATTAAACGTTTTTATATAACCATATAAATACTGCTGTGGCACAATTATTGTTTTGCATATCAACATTCGACATGAGGAAAAATAGAATAAAAAAGCTGAATAATATGTTATTTTTGATAGTCAACATTGCATTTATTATAGGTCCTATAAGGAGATGTTATCGATTTTCTTTGCTCCTAAAAGTCAATTTACTGAAAAGTTTATTTGCTGCTTTTTTTTTTTTTTTTTGCCTGCATTGGATTTTTCAACTACTTTAATGACTAATCTCACAAAATTAGGTAGAAATCACAGAATTATTGAGACATGTTCATTCGGAGAAGTTGTTTCCTATTTATATGAATATAGATGATTTATCTTTGATTAATCTTTAAACATCGTGTCACACCACAAGCATTATCATTATCACACACTTTAACGAAAAGATAAAATCGACAGAAAATGCAGCCCCGTTAAATTACCTTCAAATAAAGACAATATGAATCGCGCAATTTGCCTATAATGTAGAGATTTTGCAAGAGGTTCAAAGTTCTACATGCATGAATGGTAAACTGGATAAGGACAATAGCTGTAACTTCATATGAAATGCGATACGGTAAACAGTGCATATAGCCTACTCAAAGGAGGTTTTAAGCTTGTGTTCAGAAATTCATTAAAGAACATAAATCAACTAATGCTTCGATATCTTTTTTTTTTCAAACAAGCTGAGACATCAATTCTTTATTTATATTAAATGTCCCGTGTCTCCTTTAACTTCGGGACATGACAGACTTAATCATTTAACGGTCACGCAATGGTCTATTCATTAACTGCAGAAATAGGGAATGTTTTGCAGTCAAACAGAAGGGTGTGTACAGTGATCCAGAGTTGGCAGGCGCACATGCTTTGTGCCTGCTGCTCACCAACTTGGAATTCCCCTCGGGAAAGCGAAGGACAAGGAAGTGTTCCTCTAATCCACACATTGGCTTCTTGTTCCTTGAATGGCATCCCTCCCACTTCTGCACAACGTGATATGTGATATAGTGATACCAGTGCTTGAAGTGAAAAAAAGAGGCACTCAACCCTCGACCAACCCCTTTAATTAATTAATTAATATTAAATAAATAAATAAGTTGGCTACTTTTTAATTTTCAGAGTTGACAAAGTATGTATAGTGCCACAATCGATCAATAATTAAATAAAAGTTTTCAATACAAATAAGCACAAGTCCAGCTACCAATAAGGACCACAAGGAGACACCAAAGAGCACTACAGCTCCCGCCTTGACTCATCTGTCCTGATCCATTCAGAATCACTAAACCACTGACACATGGACATCTAAAATGACTTCAGCCTGCATCCATTATAACACTCTTGCTTTTAAACCCAAAAGACGCTGAAAAGAATAACTTACTGACATCTGGATGTAGGCTAAGTGACAGTTCTCGGCATTAGCGCTGTTTTGATACATTTTGATTTAGCATAGGCTACTCTTCTATGTGCATTATGCGGTGATGATATGAAATTATTGCAGTGTTCATTAATTGTAATTTAATAATAAAAGTAACTTACTACTACTACTACTACAACTACTATTAATAATGTATAGGCCTAATTGGAAACACTAAATGAAATGCCTCTTTTGGTATTGTTATTTTCAGTAATTCAAAGCTTTAGCTATATAGATATATTTATCAAGTCAGTGAGGCAAGTATTCCCTGAGTTTCGGTTTATCAGAAGGGAAACTGCAGAAAGCACAATGTGTGTGTGTTTTTTTTTTTTTTTTTTCATATTTTAAAATGTGATCACAAGTGATCGCGCTGGAGCCTCCATGTCCTGTAAAGCGATTGGGTAATGCCTCTAACAGCCCACATTTATAGGTTAAGTGTTTAAACTAGCCTAACATTGCAATATGCTTGAGCTGTTTTATATCTATAGATTTTATTTTAGTTGTGATGATTTGAGAAGGCTCTTGATGATAGGCTGCAAAAAAAAATAAAAAATAAAATAAAAATAATGGTATAAGCTTAAGACTAATATACAGCATACTGGTGCACACCTGACAACTTCAAGCACTGAGCCATACTGACTGCAGGACAAACTTCATGTTTTTTAGGGTTAAAAAAAAAAAAAAACAAAAAAAAACAAAGGTGAATGCTATTAATGTTATTAAGCATTAGAGTATAAACCTCTGCCTCTTTAAGAGGAATCGCTTTATGTATCCCCAAATTGTAATTCACTCTGCAAAATTACTAAATGTAAATGTAAATCAGCAATGGGAACCACAATGCATGGGAAGGGACTATGTCCAGGGAGTTTCAGTTCAAACTGGTTATGTTTCTGTAAGAAAATGAAAATTATTTCTGACTTTTTCACCTGAAGTGGGATATGAAAGATCCGCACCCAAAAGTAGCTGGATCGTGTGCTTCATGGTTGCGCAATGCTCATATTTGTGATTGGCCGCAACACACATCCAATGCGCGTCCTTGCACGATCTCTCACCAGAGTTGTCAGCTCAGTTGTCAGATATAGAATTACCAATTAGTAAGGGTATTTTAAGAGTCATTTATAGGCTAATGTGTAAGAAATTAGCAAGTTTGATTTAAAGACAGAATGAATTATATGGCATCATTGCTCGGTTTGCAAGTAATAGTATATGCAACATGTCACACACAAAGATATTTTGGACGCTTTCATGTAGCAACAAAATCACTTTGCATTCAATATATTTTGTGTGGCTTATAATACGCTTGAATGCACAAGAATAAAATATTAGGCTATATATATTTTTTAATCAGTTTTGTTTTCATAATCATGAGACAATATAAAATTAAGATTAAATGACAAAAAGTGTGTTATATAAAAAGAATTAAAAACGAAAAATACTTTTACCATGAATTAGCCTACGTTGGTCCTTGAGTCCACTCTTTAAGTAGACTACTTCTTTTGAATTAGTTGGAGCATTTAGTATGACTGTAATCCAGACTTTGGCTACTTTTGTCATGTTGTCATTGACATGTGACCTACCCGAGTCAGTTTATCACTTCACTGGCATTTACAACTCCTCTCCTGTGGCATCATGGGATAGTAAAATGTCCCCTGGATGCACCTGGATTCAGAATGTCACTGAAAGTAGGTCACCTGTTTCATGAATACTATGAATTCAGACATGTATTTTCACATACTGTTTTCGTCCTACTATTTAATAGGGAAGTATGTATATTCCGATGCAGTTTTGGTTGCCACAATGTTTTTAATTTTTCATTAAGTTCCATTATACAAATGTTGGATTGAATGATGTTTCTTAAACATTCAGTTGTTATGCTTAAGAACTATGTCCCATATAAGGACAGGCTGATGGTATTTAAAATATGTCCCCCTCCCCACACACACATCCAAGCATTTATTGGACATACAACGTGCCCTGCTAAGTACAGAAACTAAGTGTTTTTTAAGTAGTGTATTTATCATGGATCGTCACTGATACCACTGATTCATTAGTTTATACAAGAAAATTGTGAACTGCTCTGGAACATGATAAAGATTAATTGTGTTTTGCAGCAGCCAGTCCTCATTTTTGAGGTTAATCTGAGTGTGGCCTGAGGTAGAGGCAGGTATTGTACTCTGTTCTGATGACAGATAACAACACTATCAGACACATAGGTGTCTTGAGTTCGTGGGAGAGATACAAAGACACTTCAGTAAAGGCTTTAGGAATTTCAATTTGGCAGTTTCACACCTTCACCATGTTTAAATTAACATTACAAATGTTCTGTTGTAACAGGCTGATTACTTTCACCAAAGCTGTAGGTTAGCGGTTTTTTTCATCTTCTTATAATTGAAGTTAGACTGATGCAGTGGTCAGGACAATCAGTATGCAGAATGGAGGAAATGTATGTAGTCAGTTAGTTAATTTGTAAAAAAAAAAAAATAATAATTGTGGATGAATAAACCTTTTCATGGTTATGTTTGATTTATTAAAGAAGGTTAATGTACAATGAAGTATTACTGAACCATGTTTGCGTGCCAGGAGTGCAAAGTTTAATGATACCAAGACAGTTAAAATAAATAAACAAAAGCATGCTCACATTTCTGAGTGAAAATTGTTTCTATGACATTTATTTATTTATTTTTTTCATTGCAATAAGGCTGACGTAGTGGTCAAGCCGATCAGATTTATTTTAAGATTTATTAATGCAGGATGGAGGAAGTTTGTGTGGTCTGTTGGTTAATTAGTAAGAAAATGCAGATTAATAAATCTTTGTGTGGTTATGTTTGATTTATTAAAGAAGGTTAATGAACAATGAAGTATTTCTGAACGACATTTGTGTGCCAGGAGTGTGCAACCCCAGTTCAACAAGATTTTTTAAAATAAAATAGATATAGATAAATAGATAAATAGATAGATAGATAGATAGATAGATAGATAGATAGATACAGTTTTCACTAACACTGTAAGAAATGTCATTTGAAGTTGTAAATAAAAGATTATTGCAATGTGTTTTACAAGAAAATACTTAATTTCATGTTTAATTCAATGTGCTATTTGGCATTTGTTTGTAAGGTTTTTTTTTTTTTAATACTAACAATTTCAAAGTGAAAATTGCTTGTACAAAAGTTTTTCAATGCAGAATTGAGGGTTGAGGATTTATCCATCTTGATCCAATTAGTTTAGCTGAAAAGCCAACACATTTGCTTAATACTCATATTTTTCATATTTTCTCATGTGCTAATAATCTCAGTATACTCTAAGAGTCTCCTGTGGAGTTTTGGAGTAGTTATAATTTTATGAGAAACACTGACAACATTTATGAAACATAACCCTATGAGCTCTGACTTGGCAGAAAATTCTGGAAAAATATGATCTTGGGCCAAACCTTACACCAACAGCAATGCAGGGAGAAATTGAGATCTTAAGCAAAATGTGTTTGATACAAACAATGAGTGTTTTACTTACATTTTTATGTAAACACTGAATTATGGCCAGAAATGATCTCTGTGCCAACAATAGCCTATGGCCAGGTAAGCTAGTCTCCCCATACATTTTATGTTTGTCATCAGCCTCTTAAAAAACTTTTTTTAATTTTTTTTACATTTAAATTAAAAGCACATTTCTAAATTGTGATTAGTTTTACTTTAACTTTATAACCGTGAAGGAATTTCAGTTGAGCTAAAAATTATTTTTACTATTCATTAACAACATTCAAAATCTGTTTTGAATTCCAATTTAAGACTTTTGTCCTTCTTTGAAAAAAAGAAAAACATGGATTCAGCATAAATCAGGCAGAAGGCATAACATCACTTCTAACAGGCACTGGTCATTCCTGAATGACACTGTCATAAATTACCTTCTCATTATATAAATGAGAGGTCAAGATTGAAAAGATAAGCAGATTTATGTCAACAGAAAATAGAAGATACATTGAGTTACAAAACAGCTATGGAAAAAAGGACAATTTCATAAACAAAACATTTTAATTTGACCAATAGAATCTCTCAGAAACAGAGGAGAGAACTTATTTGAAGTAAAGTAAAATGAACTTACTCTTCAAATTATTTTACACTAAAATGTTAAAAATATCAATCAACCTATGTGGCCTGTCACATCTGTCACCCTTTTTTTTTTGTAGTACAAGTACTAGTAAAAGTCATCTCTGTTCCTGGAGAAACTGAGGGCAAGTCATATCATGCCCCCTCTCGGCTTTCTCCTAATACATTTCTCATGAGTTGATGTTACATTTTTCTCATAGACTCTTTGCCAGCATGGCTTGGTCTAGACCTGTTTATGTTTGTTTTCCACTTCATTCCTCTCGTATGTATGTTTGTGTTCTTTGCTGTAGTATTTGATCCCATCCATTTGATTCAGCAGTCTAAATGATGAATTTTTTAAAAGGGAGAATACATTGGCAAGGTCAGTGTTGAAAGCTATAGTGATCTATCCAAAACCTGTGCTAATGACATGAGCATGAAGAGCTTTGAAGAGGGTATAAACATGAATTTTCACAATTTAATAAATAAAAATAGTCATTTTTAAAGCAGACAATATTACATGTCTAGCAAAGTCCAATCAGTCATCAATTCATCAAAAGTTTTTTTTTCTTGCTCTCTTTAAAACCAGAAAGTTGAGTTTTATGCAATTTCCCCAAGGAAATAGTAATAGTGTGGGATTTTTGCACTGTCTAACTGCCATTTGATAGGAGGAGCTTGGAAATGGCTTTGTTGTTTCAGTCTTGATTCTGTATCACTGGGATCCCTGCTGACATATGAAAATTCTGCCTGGGAATTATTAATGAATTGGCTCATAAAGAGAATAACATTTACTGTTAGTGTTTGCCAAAGATTTATCAAGAAATCTACAAAGAAATACAATCTCTTTTATTCCCCATAACAATGAAATCATGATGTATTTTTGTCCCTACGGCGGATGTAATAGTGCTACAATAAACGGTGCATCTAGCTTAGTTATGGGTCACCAATGCACTCTCCTGCATGGACTGTAATCTAAAAACTTTAAGCAGGTATTTAACTTTGACATGTTTCCCTGCTTTCTCATCCTGCATTGTCCCCCTCCAGCTCACACTTTTCCTTCTTCTCCGCGACAGTCACACCTTGAACTGTACCTTCTTCCATATCTCAACATTTGTGCAGACATGCCTTTGGATCCTGTTAGGCAGATTCAACGGCACCTTAAATGTAAGCAGAGGCATCTTGGCAGCACGATGTGTCCTGAGGAGTCATGCACAAAAATTTGTGCACAAAGGTAATGTTCACTTAAAAAAAAAAAAAAAAAACACGGAATGCAGATGGTTTCACTCACCCTTAGTACTTTTTATGGTTGGAAAACACCCATTCACCTCTGAGGGTCGTGACCCCAAAATCCATAACTATTTGTCTTGTTGTTAGATTTCTTGTACTTTAAACACTTGACCTATGACTGAGCTTGTGTAAATTATGTCTTTGTAGCATTAGAGAAGGAATTATTACAACGAGCAGTAGCAACACCAAGGTTGTGGGTTCAATTCCCAGGGAATGCATGAACCGATAAATAGTCAGCTTGGAGTCCAATGTATGTCGCTTTCAATAAAAGCATCTTCCGAATGCATAATGCAAATGAAAATAAAGGGCTTACACAGATGTGTAAAGTGAACCTGCTTAAAAGTTATAGCTCACCCAAAAGAGTTAATTTACTCACCTTCATGTTGTTCCAAATCAGTATGTCTTTCTTTCTTCTGTTATAGGTAGTGAATGATGGCCAGGTTCAAAAATAAAGAAGCAGCATAAAAATAACATTTGTATAATAACATCATGATCCATACAACTTCTGAGCTGTATTTCAAATTTTCTGCAGCCACTATGAGGAGCAGACCAACTATACTGTGGTAGAGTGGTGTCCACATCATTACATGGTGCCCGTCTCACCTCAGTGCCCTCGGGAGGTGGGTCTGCCAACCCTGCCAGAGTTTCAGGGCACAGCGGCTTACAACGAGCACTGCTCTCAGTTATTTTGGCCCGTGAGCGTAGCGGAGCTGAGGTGCTCGCCATCCCTTCGAGGGGCCTCTTACACCAGAGGGCAGTCTCGAGAGACTGATTCCCTTAGTAGATTATTTAGCAGCATGGAAACTACTGCCAAATGTATCTAAGTGGGTCCTGCATATGGTACAAAAAGGCACACCGACACTAGTCGACCCCCAGCAGGCTCTGATTATGGAACAAGAAGTGAATACCCATCGAGGTGGCCCCTCCACAAGAAAGGGAATCTGCGTTTTATAGCCGTTATTTCATAGTTCCATAGAAGGATGGGGTGGTTACGTCCAATCTTAGACTTACGTCAGCTGAAACGCTCAGTTATGTCACTGAAGATCAAAATGCTCACCATCAAGCAGGTTGTAGCTCAAATCAGATCAGAGGACTGGTTTGTCACAATATATCTAAAAGATGCATCTCCATCCTTCCACAACAAAGGAAGTTTCTGAGGTTGGCTTTTGGGGGTAAAGCTTACCAATATCGAGTACTTCCCTTCGGCCTTGCACTCTCACCCCGCACGTTCACGAATTGTGTAGATGCGGCTCTGGTTCCTTTGTGTATGCAGAGCATCCGCATTCTGAATTATATCAACAATTGGTTGATTTTAGCTCAATCAGAGCAGATGGCGGTTCGACATCGAGATATCGTTCTTGCACATTGGGTTAGATGAGTTTGAGACTAAACACCAAGAAGAGTGCACTTTCTCCAGTTCAGAGAACCTCCTATAGTGTGGAATTCGACCACGATGCAGGCTCGACCATGTCTCCTGCTCGGATTGAGTCGATCCTCACGTTAGTTGAGAGAGTCAAATAAGGCCAGTCACTCACTGTCAGACAATTTTTGGGTCTGATGGCAGCTGCATCCAACATGATATCTTTTGGCCTGCTGTACATGAGACCCCAACAGTGGTGGCTCAAGACCAAGGGTTTTTTCCAAGAGGGGGAACCCACTTCGAACTATCAAGGTCACAGGGCGATGCATTCGTTCTTTAGACATGTGGAAGAAACCTTGGTTCTTGACTTGACTTGACAGACTTTTATTGTCATTCAGTATACAACAAGTGTGTAAAGAACGAAATTTCGTTTGCATAGGCCACAGTTTCAGTACAGTGTAAATGTCAATGCAACAAAGTGTTCTAAGTGTTCAACAGTCTGATGGCTTGGGGAAAAAAACTGTTATAGAACCTGGTGGTCCTACACCGCATGCTGCAGAACAGTTCTTTCTTGAATCAGGGCCCAGTGCTGGGAGCACTTTGTCGCCGTGTAACGATAGCAACAGACGTGTCCCTTACCGATTGGTGTACGGTCATGAGTGGCCACCCTGCCTGTGGTCTGTGGAGCGGTCCCCATCTGACATGGTTGTCTAGGGATGCTAGCTGTGCATCGAGCATTGAAATATTTCCTCCAAGACCTGAGAGGTCTCCATGTGTTGGTGTGCACCACAGACTGTAAAAAAAATATTGATGTAGTGTCCGTGACGTCACCCATAGACTCCTCAACAGCGGTTTTGAAGTGCAAAGTGTGCAGAGTGGGCCATCGCCATCTTGGCAGCGCGTCACCGTGCAACTCTCCCGGATAATTGAAAATGGGCAAAAAGGCGAGAGCTGATTGCTGAAGCCACGCCCACCTAGCGTGACGGCATTGTCAGCAGTGGCAATCCACCTGTCACTCAAGTGGCCACGCCCTTAATTATGCAGAACTTTAAGTCTTAATATAATTTAAACGGATGAGTTCTTAAAATTCACCCCACTCACAGTTGTCATGAAGGGCAAAATTAGCAATATAGACCAAAATCATTTTTTGAACCAGGCTGTAAACATGTTTTTTTCTGCTGTAAAGTTGGGCATTTTAACATGGGGAGTCTATGGGACTGACTCCCTTTTGCAGCCAGCCTCAAGCGGCCAGTCGATGAATTGCAGTTTTTGTCACTTCCTCATTGGCTTAACGAGAGAGCGCACAAGGTTGCCGCTCAGTGTGCACCAACAACACATTGGCTATCTCTTATATCAGTCACCAAAGAGATATGCATTTGCGCCCCTTGTACAAGCTGGCACACCAGATCCATCTGTGGTCCTAGGACAAATTCGTATCGTTCGGAGCAGTGTATATTCCTGGGAGATTGACTGTGGGAGCAGACATACTGTCAAGACAAGGGCCGAGGCCTGGGGGGCTTCACCCTGAGGTGGTGAAGTAGATATGGAGAGTTTTTGGACCTCTATTGCAATGTCCCCTCTGTTTCTCTCTAGTTCATCCAGCTCCGGCCCAGTATGGCTCAGATATCTGATTTCTCTCCTCGATGGCTCTCCATGGGAGATTCCGATCAGGACAGATCTACACTCTCAGGTGCAGGGCAAGTTAATTCACCCTCGTACTTATGCCTTATAGCATCCAGTCTCTCAACCAAGGTTGTCCAATCCAGACCTCTCTCAATGAGGAAACTGTACGCCCTTAGGTGGAAATTCTTCACCTCATGGTACAGAGATCGCCAGCTTGACCCTGTGAACTGCCAAGTTGGTACAGTTCTGGAGTTTCTACAAGCCAGGCTCTCTGCAGGGTTAACCAACTCCACCTTAAAGGTTTACGTGGTGGCCATTGTAGCTTACCATGTCCCTTCCGGTGATCAATCAGTGGATAGACACACCATAGTGACACGTTTCCTCCACGGTGCAATGAGGCCGAGGCCTCCAGTACAGTCCCGTTTCCCCCCCCCTGGACTTGGTTGTGGTTTTAGAGGTGTAAGCTCCATTCGAGGCAATTCAAGATATTTCAGATACACATCTGATCCTTTAAACTGTAGGCCCCTTCAGTGGTCCCTACCTACCTAGACTTTGCGCCGGCATGGCCAAAGCACTCTTATACCCTCGAGTGGGTTATGTTACAAAAGTTCCCTCTGTCACACCAGAATCAATAGTACTGCAGGCCTTCTGCTCTCCTCCTCCCGTCTGGGAGTCCAACCAGAAGAAGCAAATTGTATGTATCCAGCTCGAGCACTGGACACATATGTCCACAGAACTGCCCTGTGGACAAAGTCGGACCGACGGCCTGTGTGTCATGGTCCCCCCAGAGTGGGATATTTCCTGCAGCTGAGCAGAACCTTAGTCATTGTATAGTTGAAGCTATCAATGTTACTTATGGGTCCTCTGGTGTTCCCCCGCCATTGGGAGCAAAGACTCGCTCTACACAGGGTATGGCAGCCTCTAAGGCCTTCTCACCAGGTGTGTCCCTCTTGGACATCTGCAACGCTGCAGGATAGTCCACAACCCCACTTTCGGCAGATTTTACAAAACAGATATGCGAGCCACTCCTGGCTCTTCTGTTCTCTTGCCTTAAGCTGTGCTCTTCAGATACACACTAGGCAGGGATTTGGAAGTCTGGCAGCGTGGGCACATCATTCCCCAAAGCATTCAATGCAGCTTGAGTTCTTGAAGAGGAACATCCCAAGGTTGTTAATGTAACCCTAGTTCTTCGAAGGAATGAGACGCTGTGTCGTATTGCCATACTCCCAGCACCCCTGCTGGCACTTGCTTCTCTACTCGAAGCTGAAGCCAGCTGCGCGGCACTTGCCTTTATAGCTTCCTGGTTGCTACGTCACCCCACCCGTGACGTCACGCCCTTCCAGTGGACAGATTGCACATGATATTCAGAGTCGATCTTGCCAAAGGCGTTTCCCCAAAGCGCTCAACGCAGTGTCTCATTCGTTCAAGGAACTAGGGTTAAATTCGTAACCTTGGGACGTTTTTCCGTCATTAAAATAGCAAAATTGGATTTGGACACGCCCTGAGTGCACCTGCGCCGTGGGCTTTACACTTTTCATTTAGATCGTTAAAATAGGGCCCTCTCTCTCTGACACACACATGCGATGCGCAAAACTCCGCATTTGAATATTCAATAGCAAATACTTAAACTAATAAACAAAACATACTCTCAGTAGCTCATTCAGAAGCAGAAGATTGTCGTAGCAAAGTCAGAATTACCTCTTCTCCTAGGTTCATGAAACTGTTGTCCATAAAATGCATTACTGTTCTGTTGTAGTAATTTTAAAGGGACAGTGAGTAGGAATTACTCCCATCTAGTGGTGAAATTGTATTTTGCATTCAAACTAATTTTGCTCTCCAGCGCCTCGCTTTTTCAAATGCGCGTTGCATCTACGGTAGGCGATATGTACCAAAAAGCTTTGACGGGATGTCTTCTAATAGCACTTCGTCGAGTTTTCCTTCAGGTGAACGGGTGTGTTATTTCAAACAAACTGCAACATGACAACTAACAAATGAATGTTACAGTATGAATTACTGACTGTGGAAAACATGAAATATTGTAATTAGTAGTTATGTCTTCTTTATTCGTTATATTTTCTGAATTATATGCATTGTTAGATATAAAAAATATATTATAATATAGATTGTAACACTGACTTACCTGTCGAGAAGAAAACTGGCCACTTCAGCGTCTCTTTTGAAATCTTTATCAAGCATTAGCTCTTTCCACCTAGAAAAAGTTTCCCCGACATTAACTCTTGTTTTCTGTAATCTACGGTCACGTTTCCTTTTACGTTCTATTTTTGACTGTTTTGGCGACTATGTTTTCTTCTCCTGTGGCGCGGCATATGTATGGTCCATAATAAGAATGCAATCCAGACTTTTAAACTTGCCGGTGCAGTTTCAAGCGCCTCTCACTGCTCTGCACCTGCATTTCTGGCTCTGACTGAAAACGCGCTGTGGAAACGCGTTGGCTTAGTACTTTTTGTCCCTCTCTGCTATTATAGTTTTGCAAGATGGCGGAACTACATGGAAGCCTCCGTCGACCTACCCGTCCCATGTATATAAAGATAATAAATTCTTCATTTACAAGGATTAGTTTAAACATTGGCATAGGTATTTGTACACCATTGAGGACATATTTATGAATAAAAATATTGATTTTAGATAATAAAATACCTAAAAAGTTACTTATTGTCCCTTTAAAGATCCTAAATGCATCTTTCGGAAAGGCCAGTGCTTTTGCTTTTGCCTAGAGACACACAGCATGTCCCTGATATTACATAAATAATTACTTAACCTTCCGAATCTTTTGTTAATTTGTCACGTCGAGGACACAAAATATTCATGAATACCCTTCACTAGTATCTTTTTGATCTTTTTTTCTTAAAAGATTTGCTTCACTTAGATCCTGGCTTGTTGCTGAGATTCTGTGCTAAATTGGAGAAGCATAGTTATTACTGGCAACACAAACGAATGCAATTTTCAATTTGATTGAAAAAATACAAACAGTGTTTAAGATCAATAAAAACCATATGGTAGTAATTCAAAAACATCAGTCACATTCCCACACACATACACACAACCCCCAACATAAAAAAAAAAAAAAAAAATCACACACACCTGTTTGCAAATGCATGTTCGCTTTATTGTCGTACCTGTTTGACTAGGAAATGTCATTTACAGAACCTCTAAAGAAGCAGATATCATGGTAGAGCGTGCGCAGAGCAGACCCTTATTCAAACATCTCATTAAAGAAGGTGTTAACTTGAGAGACAACTAAGCCTGCAGGTTAAGGACACGGGTAGATAAAATGATAACATCCACAGGGGATTTCTCCAACTTTCAGAAAACTTCTGGCTTTCTAATTCTAACTGATATTTTAATGAACTGTAAAGAAGGAACAGAACTCTGTAAATGTTAGCATTTTAACCACTGTAAACAGGTTACAGAATTCTGCAGTTTTTTTATTTATATTTTTTTTTATTGAAGCTACATTATCCAGCTAAAACAGAGATTAATTTACACTCTCAATACAGTGATATTATCGACAGCTCTGGCACTATGAGACCAAAACTTGAACTTATTTGAGCTGAATAATGACACTATTGTCCTCTGTAGAGCCACTTCACTTTGCAACATCAAAAAAGTTGTTGAACTGAATTATATCAACTCTGAACTGACTTGACCTTTTCTTGTATTATACTTTTTTCATAATGGATGAACTTGACACAATTTTTGAACTGTACTGAATCTACACTGACTGACTGGAGCTATATGTGACACTATTGTTTTGTTAGAGTTGCTTTACAGCATAATTTTAATTATAATTGTTGATGTTTGCATCATAGTTTCTCTTGGTTCTGATTAATACTTTGAAGCTGCTTTGAAACAACCAACTTGTGTAAAGCACTATATAAATAAAGTTGACTTGAATTGACTGAGCTTAAAAATAAAGGTTCCAAAAGAGTTGCAGAAAATGAACAATTTTTAGTTCTCCAAAGACACTTTCATTTTAGAACCTTTTTTTTTCGACTATAAAGAACCTTTTGTAGAATGGAAAGGTTCCAAGGATGTTAAAGGTTCTTAATGGAAACATAGATTCGAATACAGAACCTTTATTTTAAAGAGTATATCCCTTCACACTCCTAAAAATAAAGTTTCTTTATAGGCATCAATGGTTCTGAGAAGAACCTTGAACAGAAAACAGCAGAAAAGTTTTTTTATAGTGATAAAAAGGTTTATTTAGAATTTTATATGGTTCTTTTAGGAACTGGTCATTGGAAGTGTTTTTTTTTTCACCAAAAATGGTCCTTCTATGGCATCATTGCAAAAACACCCTTTTGGAACCATCATTTTGCACAATAGTTTTTTCATAAGAGATGCCAAAATGCTGTACTAAATGCTCCTGTATTTTAAGAAGATGCACAAAAAGAGTGTTTATGCAAATATCTTAAATGTCTTCTGAAAAAAGCGAGGAGTTGCAGATGTAGGGTTCTTTTTGGCCCTCATCTTCTTCCAGCAGTTTCTCAAGGGCCAGAGTGCCCTCTGGGGCCTGGGGAGTCTCCACCTGCTGAGCCTCAGGTTCTGGTGAGATTACTGGCAAGGTCAGAGGCACTGGGAAGAGCTGGGGAGCCGCCATGGCTGTTGGCATCGAGTGGGCCTGCACGACGGAGCCGGAGATGGTGGATAAAGGCTGAGCCCAAGGAATGTATGTCAAGGAGGAGTCCGGGACCTCCACCTGAGGCAGGGATGAGCTGGAAGTGCTCATGGTCTAGGGAACCAGATAAGAGATGAGTTAACATCTCCAGACACTGAAAATATTAGCTATTAGCTAATAGTGGCTTAGTGTCACTCTGTGGCTCACCGCAAGGTTAGTGAAGAGAGGTGTGTGTGTAAACGTCAGCATAGGAGAAGGGCCCACCACAGTGTAGCTGGGACAGATCGGCTGGACATACATATCTGTATGGGGTGGTACGGCAGGGTCGTGGTGTTGGTCTGGAGGACTCCAGTGACTCAGAGGCTGAAGGGCAGTTGTGCCAGTGGTCTGGGCAATCCATCCTGTGCAGAGCCCACTGACATCTACTAATGAATCATTTAGGCTGCACTGGTTGGCTTCTACAAAGCTGGAAGACCCTTTCAGAGAGGAAAATAAGCATGAAAAATATTTGCATTGATCAGTGACCAAAAAAAGTTCATATGTTACTTACCAGCATGTGTGTACGATGGCAGAGTGCTGCTAGGAACCATTACCTGAAAAAAGTATCCCATTTAATTGGTTATTTTCTTTTATTAAACTATATAAAAATCATTATCTTAGTTTTTTTCATCTTTTCTAGTGTACATATCTAAATATTCTTGACTCAAGAGAAGCAAAGTGATTTAATATCAAGTCTTGTTTTCTGAAAAATTTATAAAAATCTTGTTAGTTTTGTTATTTTCTTAGTTTATAGTTTGTTAGTTTCCTTAGTAGGAAGTGAGCTGGTCCCCTACAGTCAGTTTGATGCAGGGCCCCCTCATAGTTCGATTGGACTGTCCCATATATATATATATATATATATATATATATATGTGTGTGTGTGTGTGTGTGTGTGTGTGTGTGTGTGTGCATACAACCCCAATTCCAGAATAGTTTTGTGAAATGCCAAGAATTCAAGAATATGAAAAAAAAATGCTTTTAATGACCAGCTTTTTAATTTTTTTTATGTCAATATAAACAAATTTTGATTGTGATGGTTGCAACACACTTTGAAAAAGCTGGGACAGAGGCACATTTAACATGTTTAACTGATGTTACATCAACCTTCCTTTTAATTACAGTTTTTCATTGTTTGGGAATTTAGGATACTAGTTTTTTTAAGTTTTGTTGTCGTTGTCTGATTCTCCTTTTCATTACTGGTCACACATTTTTCAATATGAGTCAGATCTGGACTGTACGTAGGTAGGCCAGTCTAGCACATTTATTTTGTCTCTAACCACACTGTTGTAGCACATGCAGAATGAGAGCTGGGATTGTCTTGATCTAATTACCATGGACTTTCCGTGAAAGAAATCATCTTGATGTCAGTATATTTCTCTGTACAATTCCAGTATATGCCTCCATGTCAATAGTACTGTCGCACATAAGCCAGTCACCCATGCTGTTTGCTCTGCTGCAACCCCATATCATGATAGACGTTTTGCTTTGCATCTGTTGCTGATGAAAGTCTGGATGGTCCCTTAGGTTTTTGGGACTGAGAACTCAATTTTTTTCCCAGAAACAAGTTGAAATATAGACTCATCTGAGCACAACACATATTTCCACTGTATTTTTGACTGTCTGAGTTGAACTCTGGTCCAGAGAACCCGGCAGCATCACTGCACAGAATTAAAGCTTTCTTTTAGAGTAACAGAGATTCAAGTTGCATTTCTTGGTGCAGCAGCAGACTGTTAAGTGACAGCAGTTTTCTGAAATTCTTTTGAGCCCATGATGGTTTCTTGTACAATGCCATCTAAGGGCTCAATGGTCAAGCACATTCAACTGAGGTTTCCTGCCTTGCCCTATATGTACTGTGATTTGTGAATTTTTATTTCCAGTATTACATGTGGTAATTGCTGAAGGACCTACATTCTTTGCAATTTTGCATTGCGAAATGTGATTTTTGATTTGTTTGATGCTTCTCTCATGAAATTTTGCATAAAGTGATGAGCCATGATAAAGCTTTGCTTGCAAAGACTGAGATGCTCCTGTTACCAAGACACCGGCATACTGTGAATCGGTACTGTACTGTTTCAAAACACTTTAATGTTCTATAACCTTTTCACTTTTATTTTGCCTCTGTTTCAACATTTTTTGAGTGTGTTGCAGCCATCAAATTAGAAATTTGTTCATATTTACAAAATACATTTACACAGGTAAGAAATATTTTCTTTGTACTTTTGTCAATTAAATAAAAGTTAAAGACAATTACCAAATCACAGATTCTTGATTTAACTGCATTTTACAAAGCATCCTGGAATTGGGGTTGTGTATGCATATACTGTTATACTGTAAATATATATATATATATATATATATATATATATATATATATATATATATATATGCATATACTGTTATACTGTAAATATATATATATATATATATATATATATATATATATATATATATATATATATATATATATATATATATATATATATATATATAAGCCTTTTTCTGAGAGACAAGAAGGGATAGAAGAAAGAGAGGAACAGGATCAAGAAAGAGCCATGAATGCCGCACACAATATGGCACCGACTTGTTTGGATGTTTTACTGTGAAAATATTTATATGTGTAAACACGTGAAGTTCTGGAAAATAAAAACGTAAGGCGTACTGAATGAATGGTAAATTGTTCACTCAAGTATAAGTAGAACACACACTTGTTCTTGTTTCTTTACAGAGACAAATACTTAAAGTATTCCACCCTGAGGGCTCAATAACTGCATCTAATCCCAGGAAAATGTTTGGACCTTTTACTAGAATCAGGATTGGGATCTCAGTGAGTATTGTCCAGAAAACATGGCAACAACAAATACTTAGCCTTGGTTCAAACAAAGCTAAAAACATTTTCTTTAAAAGTTTTCCTTTTATGATAAGCATATTTGATAAGAAGAAACTAAGGTCTCCAAGAGTACATTGAAGACAAGAAAACACTTAAAACAGCAACAACATGCTTTAAATTAATCTACATTTATATATCCACATATGTATGTACTTGTTAAGCAGTCACAAGTAGAACTAGCAAACAGCGTAATGTTCAGGCAATTATCCTCAAGATCATTTTTTTTTTTTTTTTTTACAATAACAATGACCTGCTGGCTATACATTATTTTTACACAACAGATCAAAAATAATTAAGGTGTGGCACAATGTGATTCCTTTGTAAAACGATTTACATGTCAGGGCAAGATCTTCCACTTAAATTCCACTTAAACAGATGATAGGGATTTTTGTTTAAGACCTACACCTGGTAGTTTGGATCAAGACGTTTCTCTCTGTGGTCCCCAACCCAACAATGGCAGATCTTCAAACTGAGACAGTTGTTGATTGAAATGTCAGAGAGCTCATGGAGGGGCTGGCTTACAGATAACCTAGCTAGCCCTAATGTACTGTGACAGATGCAAATAAGAGCAGGTTTAGTTCTTGTGTGTGGTTTCACTTATTGCCATAATGCCACTTGGGAAGCTAATACTCACTCAAGTGTCATCAGTTTCTGCAGAATAACTTAAAAAGCATCTGTAAACAATCAGGATGGCATTATAACAAACATAAGGTGGCTTCATACAGAGTTCAACTCATTTTTAAGTGATTTTAATGTGAGAAAGAGGCTGCTGAGAGTGTGTGTTTTTGTTTTCATGTGTTGTCAGGTATAATTAGAAGGTTGGTAGGCAAGCCTCTTGGCAGACCCACAAACGGATTTGCATAGGCCCTATGCCCAACCCCTCTGGCTATATGGGGGAATAGTTTAACGGTCATGGAAAAACACCTGGATTATATAAGACCAAAATCCCCTTGGAGTTTGGAGAGTCTGTCTTTCTACACTCAGTAATGGCGAGTAATATTCAAGCAGACATTGATTGTGCATTTTTGCAATCCCCTAATAAATGTAAGAGTTTTCTGGGGGTCTTATATTCAGCCAGCTTCAAGTGCCCTGAACTGACCTCACACTATGAACAATTACAGTCAAGTGACACTAACTGAACGATAAGAGACGTTTAAAGCCCCCAAGCTCCTCTTTTCTTTCACAACTAGATTTTCATTTCTATATACACTGATGCTTTTTTTAACATTTCAATATAAAAACCATTCATATTTTCTGTACAAATATGCTCAATGACCAGTAGATTAATAAATCTGTAAAGAAACATTGTTAGTTTATGATTTCTAGTGCAGTAAGTAATGTTAATGAACTATAGATTCA
Source organism: Carassius gibelio (assembly GCF_023724105.1). Classification (NCBI taxonomy): domain Eukaryota; kingdom Metazoa; phylum Chordata; class Actinopteri; order Cypriniformes; family Cyprinidae; genus Carassius; species Carassius gibelio. The sequence goes on along the minus strand of NC_068410.1, from coordinate 16,036,870 downwards.
ATTTTTAAAGCCATTTAAAGGTATAGTTCACCCAAAAATGTATTTCATTAATTACTCACCCTTATGATGTAAAACCTTTTTTTTTTTTTCATGTTCAAAACACAAATGAATATATTTTTGAGGAAATCTGAGAGCTTTTTGACCCTGCATAAAGTGCAACAGAACTGACATATTCACGGCCCACAAAAAAGGTGCTCTCGGATTTAATAAAAAATATCTTCATTTGTGTTCCGGAGATGAATGAAGGTCTTTTCGGGTTTGGAATGACAAGAGGGTGAGTACTTCATGACAGAATTTTCATTTTTGGGTGAAATAACCCTTTAACAGGATTTTATTGTGGAATTTTAACATTCTTGTCCTTTAAAATTAAATTTAAACAGAGTTCCTATCATTTTTAAATTGAGCTCATCTTAACACGTCCATGCAATCTTTTGCAATCCTATAATCAATTTGAGAGTTTTCAGTCCTCCTGGGCTCCGTTATTCAGCCAGTCATTAGTAAGTGATAGTAAGACTGGTGTTTGTCATATTAACAATAGCTATTAAAGGGATTGTTCTGTCATCATTTACTCAACCTCACATAATTCCAAAGCTGTACTACATTGTCTTCTGTGGAATGCAAAGGAAGAAATTTAGAGAAATGTCTCTGGGAAATGTTTTTTTTTTTTTTTACAGTGCAAGTGAATGGCAACCAAATTGTTTTGGCATTCAGCATTCTTAAAAGTTTATTCTTTTGTGTTCCACAGAAGAAAGAATCTCCTACAGGTTTGGAGCAACATTTTTTTGGTGGTAAACTGTTCCCTAAATGACTCCAACCAAACAATTAGCCATATTTAAAGCCTGAGGCCCTCTTTTTTCATATATAATCTTTTGCAGTCCCATATTTGGATATCAGCATTGTGCATTGGATGGATTAGATGAAGAAAAAAAAACAAGCTAGGACATGAATGAATAACAAATTATATATTGTTAAAGGACAGTCTTCACAATCAATAGCGTGTCTTATTGAATGCGTATGCGTGCACATGTGTGCTCTAGTTCCTACTGCGGTGGGGGGTGTTGTTCTGGCAGCATTTCCTCTTTTTCTCCGCAGCAGCTCCTTCACAGGGTCTTTGACTCTCACTCCCTGGTACGGCTTGGATGTGGATGCCTCTGACAGTGCTGTACAAAAAAAAAAAAAAAACGCAGATATGAGCACACCTCATGACAAGCATACAAAAAAAAAAATCCTTTGAGACGTACGGATTTTTTGTCTGTGCCAAGTTAAACAAGGTGTGGCTGAAAGTGTTGAAAGTTTCATTCACTCAAAAGATATCTCTTTTATTGGGACCTTTCGTCTTTTTTGTATTGTGTAATCTGATGTACAAAGCTACTGTAAGAGAACAATCACTCAAACTCTTGCTTTCTTGAACAATTTCAGCCATTAGTGAATAGTGTGGACGTGGTAAGTCTGAGTGAGAATGAAATCAGCTTATTTGCAGATATAATTATACAAATCCCTCTTCCTAATCTATTCAAATAAAGCAGCAGGTCAGATGTTACTACGTTAAATTACGTTTACATTAAATGTAAACTTGCCTGTGTCCTCATATGCCACATGATCTGTATCATATTTTATAAAAACTGATTTTATACTCTGAAACTCCACGTGATTTCCAAAGGAGAAGACAGGAGTCCTGTATAATTCACTGTCAGAACAAAACCATCCATCATCTGCTTCTCCCTATTGATACATTTATAGTAAATAAATAACAGCTGTGGTTGTCATCAATGTGGAACAATGTCATGTTTCCTGTACTCTGGGAGGCGGTATATTTTACAGTTCGTAACAGCATATATCGGGCAGACCAATGTCAGTCCTGGACAGCTACACTCCTGCTGATTTCAGCTCCAGTCCCAATCAAACACGTCTGAAAAAGCTAATCAAGTTCTAATGGGTTAGAAAGCAACGGGGAGCTGAGTTTTTATTATCTCTGCAGGACTGTTTCTCTCCAGGCTGATGCTGGCCCCACTCTTATAACTTATATAATGTCTGCATCTCTGCTGGAGCACATATTCACACAAAGCACTAAAATAATGCAGTAAATAAATGAATTAATTACATTAACATGTAACATGAGCACCCCGGTGTATACAGCCATTTAAAAGTTTGGGGTCTGTATAAGAATTTTAAAGCATTTTGGGCTCATGCTCACTATGGCTGGATTTATTTCATTGAAAAATACAGTAAAGATGGTAACATGCAAAGCTGAATTTTCACCATCATTACTTCAGTCTTCATTGTAATTATACTTCAGAAATCATCTAATATGCTGAATAGATGTTCAAGAACAATTCTTATTATCAGTGTTGAAAACTTTATATTTTTTGTGGAAGCTTTAATAAAAAAAATTCAGGATTAAAAAAAAAAGTAAAACATTAATTGTCTTTCAGGTCACTTTTGATCAATATAAAGTGTCCTTGCTGAATAAAAGTATAATATAAAAGTGAATATATATATATATATATATATATATATATATATATATATATATATATATATATATATATATATATATATATGTATATATGTATGTATGTATGTATGTATGTATGTATGTATGTATATATATATATATATATATATATATATATATATATATATATATATATATATATATATATATATAATTATACTGGCTCCAAGCTTTTATATTTTTTTATAATGCAAATTTCTACATTTACTGATACATTTTAAATAACATAAATTTTGTTCAATTAATAACATTCATTTATCATTTATTAAGAAAATTTGTGACTTAAAGAACAGTTGCATTGATTAATCAGTAAAGAAGCGTTGTTAGGTCATGATTTCTAAATGGAAGTTAATGAACTGAACTTCATTGTAAAGTGTTACCATTTTTTTCACATGAAGCTGACAGAATTATTCTACAGAATTACGGTTAAGCAAAGTTGCTATAACTATGCACTTCAAGAGGTGATAAAGTGATTGATTCTAACAGTGCATCTTAAAGATATATTTGCTATGTACAGAAACAGGGGGGTTCTTAAGAGATATGATAAGTGGAGCTGTGTGCATCTGCACAGACACAGCTGCTGGCCAACAGTAAATTCTGAAGAAAGCACCCTGCAGTGCACACTGTGTACTTAAGGAGGTGTGATTGTTTGGTGATGTATGATTGCCTAACTGTCTTCATATATCAAAATAGTAAAATAGAAGAAAGTTGATTAGAAAGATCCTCAACGAAACTCTGGCGGTTTTATTTCTGCACCCGCAGTAAATTTGGTCAGTTTATAACGGAGTCACTCAAGTCACGATTTGCGACTCATTATTGAGTCACACATGCTTGAACGTGTTCCTTTAATGTGAAAATCTGATATCGCTTTAGGTGTTTGCTAAACATTGTCTGTGTAAAAGTCTCTCACACACTCCACACCCCATTCTCTCACAACTGTTACTTCTTAAGGCTAAAGCCTCAATGTTTAATCACCAAATAATGAATCAGTAATGTACCTGTTCTGAGAAATTCATCATAGATTCATGACACACATTGATCTCTGTTAGAACAAGCCGCCAACTAACCCCCTGTATCCATCCATAACCCTAACAAAACAACCATTGGCTCTTTTTTTCTTGAATAAATGTCGACTATATTGTCATTCTGCAAACAATACAAATTCCTTTCAGTAAGGTGCTGTGCTCTCATACAGTGGAGATTGTTTGGGATTTATGCATTTATGCATTAATTTATGCATTCATTGCTCAACATTTACAGATGAACTTTGCGAGGGGGTCTACAGTTGTGCAATACAAGCACAGTATGATTTTACAAAGTTGAAAAAGAGGAAGCGATGCAGCTGTGAAGTCTTTCCTTTCAGGAGGAGGGCAATTGAAGGGTTTTGCATATCAAGATTAGGCCACTCCACAGGACGCCTGGTTTCAGAAATGGTATGCATATTTCCGAAGAGGTCTATCAGTAGTAATAACCATCAGTCTAGCAGGACTTACTGGCAATAAATATGTTGACCTGAAATATCAACTCTGACTTCTATCCACTTTCACTTCTTAAATTATGTGGAATGTGGAAGAAACGCCACGACAGAATTCTTACTTGAGCTACTTTTTTTCTTTCTTTCTTACTGCTCTTTTGCATTTATGGAACTAGATTTCATAAACTCTACCGATGTGCATGTAAAATAAAAAATGGCAATTAAAAATCGTTAGTTAGTTAGCTAGTTAGTTAGTTAGTCAGTTCACCTAACATATTGTAAACCATGTTACAAGATACTATGATATTTTTTCTTAATATTTATAATTTATGCTTTAGTAAATGTACTTTATTTTTACTACATTTCTATTAAATATTTATTTAGACAACTTAAGAATATATCAGTTATAATTTTATTTAGTTTTGCTTCAACGATAAAAACCCTCATCCATATATATATATATATATATATATATATATATATATATATATATATATATATATATATTTTATGGTTTTAATTTACAATAATAACCTTCATTCAATTTTCAACATTTTATTTTCATTTTTTTACTTAAACCATCAGTTTCAGCACAAATTAAACATACACTTTTTCTGAAATGTTACTGATGCACATTCAAGTGTCATATTTTTTTTTCATGGGGGGTTCATTTGAAAAATACAATAATGAAAAATTCAAGAAGTATCTTTACATCAGTCAGAGAACTTTACCATAATCAATATAATTTAATCACGTTCTCTGTCCACCTAGCATGTACTGAAACATTTTTCATGAAGGACATAAGAAAAAAAAAAGAATTGGTACAATGATTTATTTCATGACATATTTAATTTATTTAAGATGACCCCAAAATGAACATTTAGATTTTTGTCAAATAGGCAAAGACTGGGCCTGCATGTTAATGTATCTGACATCCGTCTTAATAGCAACCTATACCTTCCTCACTGCATTGTGATGAAGAAAAAAGAAAAGAACAAAAGAGCTGGTATTTTTAACTACTGAAGGAGAAAATTTATATTGTCAAATCATAAAACATTCAAATGTCTGCTGATGATGAAAAGGCAAACACCAAGCTATTAATTAATCACGCCGCTTATCAGAACAGATAACATGGCAACAAGGCAACAGCAACGATTCATTTGTATTCGTATCTATAATGTAAGAGGAGCTGAGTAGGTTTTGCATATTTTTACTCCGTCCTAAATTAAAGAAAATTGAAATTTTAAAAATCTATATATTTTGTTGATGCATTATGCCTTTGCGGTGCATTTAGTAAGTAAATAAGTTAATTTGCATACGGCAACATAATGCATGTGAAATGTGCAAATCTAAACATTGTTTTGATATTCAGAAATTGTACTTACATTTTCCCATGTGCACAGTCTTATTCTCTAAACTCTTATAGCATCTAGTCAAAAACTTTTTCTATTTACTTCCTGAGATCATCTCATAATTGTACAGTGGCTGCTTGAGTGGGCTGCCTTATAAAAGCAACAGCATTGCAGTTTCAAGTGATGTCACCACAAAGGGAAGCTGCAGTCCACATTAATTCAGTACCACCAGTTTATCACAATGTAAAAGTTTCGGTATATTGTGTCTTATGTAAGTTTCAAAGTATATATTCATGGCTGCTCTTTCAAAGGAAACAAGCAGAGAGTAAACTGGAGAATTTGCGGCACATCGGTTTCTTCTGTCGATTAGGAACAAAATTACTGATAAACAATCATTTTACAACTAATGCACCAATAAAGTGTTTTGTATCTTGGAAATTACTAAATTAACATTTTCTTTTATTTTCTTTTATTTTATTTTATTTTACTTTCACTCTTTTTGTTAAAACTCTTTTTAATTTAATTTAATTTAATTTAATTTAATTTAATTTAATTTAATTTAATTTAATTTAATTGAAAAGGCAAATCAGCAATCATTTTACAGCTAAAACACACAAATAAAATGTGTTGCATTTTGAAAATCAACAAACTGAAATCTTCTAAAATGATTAATTATATTTTAACTTTTTTTATAGTTGGTGTCTGTAGGCACCAGTTATTTCAAAGTTTACACGCCATGCTCTGTTGTTTAATGTGTGATTAAATATGCCTTATATGATCATCTCAAATATGAATTACATTTACTTTTTAGCAATAAACGTGTAGTTTCTTTCAGGTTGCAATTGTTGAAATCGAAATTCAAAATTAGGATGCTGAGAATTGATGTAACCCATGCGAAACTGTCACACTAGTCAATTTATTAGTGTTTAAAGGAAACACCTGCACACACTTTGAGCTTCATTGACCACTCAAGCCATGAAGCTCATCATGTTCCTTTTCTCAGCTTAGTTCTTTCTATTATTACACAAACAATCACACATCTCAGCAACAAAAACAAGGAACAGCTTTTTATACCGACAACAAAATGCATCTGCTTGTAATTTACTATAATGTATTCACTTCAACACCACACAGTTCAAAAATACAGCTGACTCAAAAGGGATTTCTTGAGGTGGCTTCAAAGTTCTTGGCTCATCAATATTTGAAACGGTCTCTCCATAAGGCGTATTAATGAGGGAAAAGACAAAAAGCTAAAAATACTTACTTCAGCTATGTGTGCGAAGATAGCTCTTCCTTCCAATTGAGAAACAATGCATAAATGAGATACCACGCAGTGCCAATGGTTAATGCATGAAAGCATTCGCTAATGCAAACTACAGTGTGTGCTCAATGCAAAGAAGCAGTTTTTATTAGGCCTCAGTGAACAAGGGTTATTAAAAAAAGCATTGTTTCTTTCTGCCAATGTTCCAGTACATGAAACATTTTGTGAAGTACTCTGGCAAAAACAAATTGTTTTTACCAGCACAAAACTGGATACGCTAAGGTCTTTCAGATGAGGAAATATGGTCTTGACCTTTAGAAGTGTTGTCTAACCCCTCTTTTTAGACAGAATGCAGTATTAACATCACTTATTGCTATACCAAGCTTAGTTTATTTAGAAAGTTGTGACTAAAAGTAAAGGGGAAGTGATGTAACAAGCATTGCTTCAGGCAACATGAACATCGTAATGAACAATTTCAGTTTAGGTTTCAGGTTTAGGTGTCAAGCATAACGGTGAAGTCTTATCATCTGTCATCTTTCATCTGGAGCATCGCTGGAGAGCAATAGCATGAAGAGGTCAGAGGGGAGGCAGGTCACTGTCATACACTCATCTGCTTTTACTAGGAGGGAAAATACCACAAAACAGCCTCTGGGGTCGAGAGTTACGGATCTCCGTCTGAAGATGGAGTAGGTTCATATTAGTGATCTATAGGCTGAAAATGCAGTTTTGAAAAATAATGAGACAAGGCAAGATCTTGGAAAGAAGTAGTTAATCTTTTATAGTGATGTTGAAAATTTTTTAATTTTTTTTTATTATTAACAATACATATATATATATATATATATATATATATAAGTAGGCAATATAGAAAAATAAATAGAAGCTTTTGTAACACTCCTGGAAAGGTGTTTAATTTTACTAAATTGGAAATCGCCTACACCTCCTACCCCTTCTTTATGGATTAAAGGTATTTTTATTTTGTCCAACTAGAGAAAATCAGACAATGAAAGGAACTTCTGGTGATTTGTATAAAACTCTTTTGGTCCTCTTCTAGATCGTTTATAAAAGTGAAATATTTCTAAATACCTGAGTATATTAGTCCTCCGGTAGTAACCCTATCCCTCCCCCAAGGTATAGTCTACTTAATCTTAAACCACATTTTCTTACACCTGTAATGTTAATGTATATATTTGTTTGGATGACCAATCTTTTTATGGCCTTATATTTATTTTTCTGCTTATTTAAATTTTTTATGTTGTTATATTGTTATTCAATACCAATTTTTTTTATGCTCCCCCACCGTTTTGTCTGTTTTGTTCGTGTGGGCATGTTTTTGTGACATATCAGGACACAACTCTGTATAATGACATGGATATGACACAGGTATTACAAATCTATCTATCTATCTATCTATCTATCTATCTATCTATCTATCTATCTATCTATCTATCTATCTATCTATCTATCTAAAAATGCAATTTGAAAAAACAATAGTTGGTGCTGTCAAATGATTAATCATGATTAATCACATCCAAAATAAAAGTTTTTTTGTTTACAGAACATATGTTGTGTGTTCTGTCTATATTTATTATGTATATATAAATACACTCACATGCATGTATGTATTTAAGAAAAATATGTTGTTTAACTAGATTTATATACAATATAAATTCTATTAATATAAATATATATACATAAACTTAAATATAAAAAATATATATACTGTATGTGTAATTGTACACAAACGTGACGTTCAGTACATACCTTGGTCTTGATGTCACGGTTTGGTATGATTTTGGTACAGCAGGGGGAAAACTAAACTTTTTTTTATTTTATTAAACATTGGTTTACTGAACGAATAATGAATTCAGTTCTAATAAAAGTTTTCTTAGGGATACAAAATCTACCTCAACTTATGCTCTCAACTATAGGGAGCCCTTTTAAATTACTATAAGGGTAAAATTGACAACAGAGCCCAAACATTAAGTATATATTAAAATTTAAACATAATAATCAACTGTTACAGTTTACGCTGCCGGAAGAAACACGGAGCCGAGGATAAACGAAATAAGGCTTTTAATATATTCAACACATGGAGCACAGAAGTAGACACACGTAAGTATTAAGTGAGTAGACCCGGGATGGAGTGACGAGGTGGAACCAGAGGAGTACTGAAAGGACAAGGCTTATGTACAAGGATAATTGGGGAAACACAGGTGGATGGCATGACTAAATTAACAGGGACATGGAACACATGGGGAATAGAATAGACACATCTGGGAACTAATAAAACCAAACACGGAAGACGGAAACTGGGTCACAGGGGCAAACACACTAAAAGATCCAGGGGTGCAACATTACTCCTCCCTCCCGGTAGGTGCATCCTCGCACCGTAGAAACAACAGAGGGAGGCGTGGGTGGGAACTTGGGAGGAGGTTCCGGTGGAGGACAGACTCCCAGGAGGGGGCCAGCAGACAGGGGCCACGGAGGAAAGGGCCAGGGAGGAGACGACGGAGGGAGGAGACAGGAGCAGGAGGAGCCAGATGGTCCACCAGAGACCAGCCAGGACGGAGATCCATGGTGGAGTCGACGGCGGGAGGACCCATGGTGAAGGGGCCGACGACACCAGGGGGCCGACAGGCGGAGACTGCACTGGTGGGTGAGAAGCCCAAGATGGAGCAGCACAGCCGCAGAGCCAGGGTGACGTCGAGGATCCGGAGGGCCTAGGTGTAGCAGAAGGCTCAGGCGACCAAGGCGGAGGCGGGGTCCTGGAAGACCGCTGTGGAGCCAGACCGACCGAGGATGGAGGTGGAACCGGAGGGAAGGAGGAGCCTGACAGAGCCGGAGGGATGGAGTGACGAGGTGGAACCAGAGGAGTACTGAAAGGACAAGGCTTATGTACAAGGATAATTGGGGAAACACAGGTGGATGGCATGACTAAACTAACAGGGACATGGAACACATGGGGAATAGAATAGACACATCTGGGAACTAATAAAACCAAACACGGAAGACGGAAACTGGGTCACAGGGGCAAACACACTAAAAGAGCCCAGGGGGGTAACATCAACACTCAAATATAATAAATATAATAATGCAAATATAAAAATAGCACATTTGTCACAAGTCGGTCAGGCTCACCAACCAGTCAATCACAGTGCACCCCCTCACCTGAGTATTAATCACCTGCACTTGTTCACTATTATCCAATCAGCTCACTACATCATTTAAGCACACACCTCAGTCTCACATTGGCTGCATCCGAAAACTGAAAAATGCTGCCTTCAGAGGACGCATTCCAAGGTCGTGAGGCATCAAGGCACGTCTGAATTCAATGTCAGCTTCATTTCCTGTCTCCTGAGATGCCTTCATCTGGCCGGTTTTTAAAGGCAGCATAGATGTATCCTTCACTGCTTTTGATATCCCACAATCCTGTGCATTCCATTCTGTGAGAGTTAAGCCAAAAAATTAAGATGGCGTCTGAAAGTTGAGGTCCGTGGTCAGTTTGTGTGTAAATGTATGTTTCTGATCAACGTTTTCCACTTTTTATGTCATTCCCAGTGAGAAATGATTATTGCAGTAATGAAATATGTCTCAAGTTATGAATGTAACCATAGTTCCCTGAGTAGGGAACGAGACACTGCGTCCTCTAGGGGTGGCTTTGGGGAACACCTCGTCGTGACCCATGTCTGAAGCATTCATTGAAAAAACACCATCTTGTTGGCCGGCGAAAGCCTCCGACGTCACTACCGGCGTGACTATAAATAAGCACCGGGAGAGCACGTCATTCACTTCTTCGTCTGAAGCTTGCATCTGAAGCATGGCAGGGAGCTAGAGGACGCAGTGTCTCGTTCCCTACTCAGGGAACTATGGTTACATTCGTAACCTGAGACTGTTCCCTTTCGCGGGAACTTCGAACTGCGTCCTCTAGGGGTCGCTTTAGGGAACAGTATACCCACGCCGCCATGATGAGGGTAGTGCAGGCCAGAATCATGGTGAGCACTAAGTACCAACTCTACCATTTCCACGGGAGTTGCCCCTGGGACGTTTAAACGGCTGTGGCACTCTGATAGAGCAGCTCATGGATGGAATGTTGCATCTCAAAACTTATGATTGAGAGTCACCAACTCGATCTATGGAAACAATACTGGAGCGCTCTGGGGAAAAAACAGAGAACTCAGTCTCATATGAGAGGAGAACTCCGAGCTCAGAGTAGCGCGCTCATAGGCGAACCTCGGGCGAGGGGAGCATCACTTGAGGCAGCATATACAAGAAGACTTTTGTAACTGCCACCTCCACTTCCGACTGGATGCGACAGCACCACTAAGCGGGCAAGAGACCCCACAGGGTGACCTGGCCGGACATCCATGAAATTTCCTGCAGTGCTGTGCCAGGCCTGATGATCAAGGAGGCTCCCTCAGAAACCTGTGATCTTAGCCACCTAATACCAGAACATGAAGCCAGATGGCTGGTGCTGGCGAGTGTTTAGTAAACACTGTAACTGAGCACTGCAAAGGAAACTCACAGAGTTTATTAGTAGACATGTAACCCCCAGCAATTTAATACACATAAGTGTATACAGAGAGGGTTACATTTACTCACCCACCCACCTGCGCTGGAGCCCCGCTCAAGGGGCGCTTCCTTTTAGTCAGGACCATCAGTAGGGTGGTTGCTATGAACATAGAACCATAAAAAACATTATAGGTCCAGCATAGGAAACTGTTATGTGAGAGGTTTCCACCTAACCTCGATCAGGTGGAGAACTGGTGGTTACAGGGGAATTAGGAAGGGGAGGATAAAAGCAAAAGTTAACCCTCTGAAGTCGATTAACGCATATACGCATTATGAGGCTATTTTCTCCTGATAACATCTTAGACTCCAGAGGGTTAAAAATCCCCAAAGGGAATGAGTAGATACCTCGGTATCAATCCGATTCGGACGAGAATGCTCCCTCGTCGGTGACTAGCCCTGACTCTGAAGGGTCCACGAACACACGACTCGACTCTGGAGAGTTCACTGGAACCTGACTCGACTCTGGAGAGATCACTGGAACCTGACTTGACTCTGGGGGGTCAACAGGAACCTGACTCGACTCTGGAGAGTTCACTGGAACCTGACTCGACTCTGGAGGGTTCACTGGAACCTGACTCGACTCTGGAGAGTCCACTGGAGCCGCTCCATAGAGGGGGGGTACTGTCACAGTGTCTGGGTTGTGTTCCCTGGGTTTCCACTAGGTGTCCTCCTTTCCCACGGTATCTGTCACCTTATGAACTGTCTGTTCCCTTATTTGGTCACCACCCTCCTGGTTTGGGTTAATTGATTATTTCCCACCTGTCTCCAGTTCCCTCATTACCTTCTGTGTATTTATACCTGGTCTGTCTGAGTATGTGTCACGGAGTCCTTGTCTAATGTCTTGTCATTCCTTAGTCTTGATCCTGCCTTGTGTTTTGTCTGTTCTTGTTTATTTGGATTCTCTGGTTTTGACCCTGCCTGGACTGTTTACCTTTTTGGATTGCCCCTCAATAAATGTCATACCTGCAATTGGTTCTCTCTCCGTGGTTTCCTTGTATCCCGGCCGTGACACCAACAGCTCTACATATGCAGGGCAGGAGAATTGAGAAGGCTCAGCCTCAGCTTCTTCACCATCCTCAAATATCTCCTGCTTTTCCTGGGTAAAAACCCAGCAGAGCACTAACCTCAGTATCAGAAAATGTTAAAGATATAACATCATCCTCCCGAGGCTCTCTCTCGTCCACCGCCGGAAAGCAGATGGCTGGCTTTTTTCCCTTTTTCTTTCAGAAGAGAGACGAACGAGAGCGGAGCTTTTTCCATTGAAAAAACGCTCACAATACACACAGATTGCCTCCTCAAAGACATCGCGTGCGTGCTCTTCACCCAAACAAATGACGCAAAGATCACGTGTGTCATAGGGTGTCAAATAACGCTGACACGGATGCACACATTGTCTAAACGCTTACTAGTTGTCGCCATGATAAACAGAGAAAGATCGCCCTTACCGGTTCTTTCAGATGCACGCTTCAAACAAAATAGTCAGTGAAGATGAAGAAGATGAATGATGTGCTCTCCCAATGCTTATTTATATTCGCACCGGTAGTGACGTCGGAGGCTGTCGCCCTTTTTTCAATGTATGCTTCAGACAAGGGTCACAACGAGGTGTTCCCCAAAGCAACCCCTAGAGGACGCAGTTCGAAGTTCCCTCGAAAGGGAAATCCATTAATTATCACCAAAGCTCTCTATATTTTGCCATATATCATTAAACCACTACACTTCCTCAGAAGCCTGTCCGAAAACCATTTAATGAGGTGCCTTCGTGTAAAAATGCTGCCTGAAAAAGTAATTTCCTGATACGGCAGCAAGGCAGCAAGTCACCTGCCTAAGTTTTAGGATGAAGCCATTGTCCAATCTCGTAGCCAGTACATTGAACCTCTCCAGAATTCTGCTACTAGCATTGACTCTCCAAACCAAGACTTATACTAACCTCCTTGATTACCTGATTCTCCTAGACTCCTGTGTTTCCCCAGCGATCCTCCAACGTGCCTCCAGCGACTCCTCTTCCAAGTCCTCCTCTCTTTTGTCTCTGCTGATGTGTGTGCAACGTTAACCCCATTCTGGTCACCCCACCTGTCATATGGAGTATACCCCGATCACAATACCTAGTTCAACGGATTCTCCGAACTCTCTCGTCTGCTCCTTTCATTCAGTCATTTCCATACCTGCTTTTAATAAATTAACTTGTTAACATCTCATCTTCCATCCCAGAGTCCGTGTGTTACAACATTATGCAGTTTTTAAATTGATTTCTAAATGATAAAATGTATATTTGTTGTTGAAATATATTAATTTACACAATGACTGTCATAACTTGAGTTATAACATATTTATTCAGATATACATTAAATAATTAATCACTAACAGGTAAAGTAAAATATGAGTATATAGTCTAATTTATTTCACAAAATGCTCTTAACCAGTCAAGTCAAATCACCTTTATTTATATAGCACTTTTAACATTTCAGATTATGTTAAAGCATCTTAACAGCATTAAATAGGAAAATAGTGTCAGTAATGCAGAAAGGCTGTTCATCATTGAATTCAGTGATGTCATCATCCAGATCAGTTTAAATAGTGTCTGTTCACTCGAGTCAATGATATCGCTGAAAATTAAGTGTCCCCAACTAAGCAAGACAGAGGTGACAGCGGCAAGGAACCGAAACTCCATTGGTGACAGAATGGAGAAAAAAACTTTGGGAGAAACCAGGCTCAGTCGGGGGGCCTGTTCTCCTCTGACCAGATGAACCCAGCAGTTCAATTCCAGGCTGCAGAAAAGTCAGATTATGCAGAAGAATCATATGTTTCCTGTGGTCTTGTTCCGATGGCTGTCTAGGAGACAAGGTCTTGATGGTGGATCTGTCTCTGGGGCTCATCTAGTTGTCCTGGTCTCCATTAACATTCAGGGCAGTAGAGATCCTCTCACGTACTGGATCCTGGTGACTGCAGTGACCATCTGATCTGGATACAGACTAGATCTCGTGGCTATGGTAACCTTGGAATAAAAGAGAAAAAGACTAATAATAGTGTAAATGCCATTTTTTTTTAATGATGTAGCAAGTACTAATGTGTTATGGGAAGTACTCCCGGCCCTGGTTTTTCTAATTAACGCAGCCTAAAAATCCTTTAACGGATTGCAATATTAGAAATCTGTTAGTGTGTTATGTGTAAACCAGGTTAAAGAGATGTGTCTTTAATCTATATTTAAACTGACAGAGTGTGTCTGCCTCCTGAACAATGTTAGGTAGGTTATTCCAAATGTTTGGTGCTAAATAAAAAAAGTATCTGATGCCCGCAGTTGGTTTTGATATTCTAGATATTATCAAACTGCCAGAGTTTTAAGAAAGCAGCGGACGTGGAGGACTAAAATGCAATGAGAGTTTGTTCAAATACAAAAACCATTCAGGGCTTCATAATTAATAATTAATAATCACAATTTAAATAGGGAATGTTTTAAAATGTTTAAAGGTCCCGTTCTTCGTGATCCCATGTTTTAAACTTTAGTTAGTGTGTAATGTTGTTGTTAGAGTATAAATAATATCTGTAAAAATCTAAAGCTCAAAGTTCAATGCAAAGAGATATATTTTATTTAATAGAATTCGCCTACAAAAAACGACCTGTTTGGACTACATCCCTCTAGTTCCTGCAGTAATGGCATCACTAAAACAGTTTTTTGACTAACCTCCCGCATGAACACACAAAAAAGGGGGCGTGTTGCTCCGACGGAGAAGAAGAAGAGCTGCGTTTGTGTTTGTCGCCATGTTGTCGAAACGCTGTTATTTTCATCTCAGAGTCCAATCACCTTTGTTTGGGCTTCCCAGAGATGCTGTACTTGGAGATTAATGGTTACAATTTATGTTCAACTCGGTTCCCGAAAATTATAATCAATGTAAAACTATGTGAAGCACATTTTGCTGAGGACAGCGAGCTTCCTCAATCTCAATCAGTTTAATGCCGGATTTGCACAAAGATTATTCTTGAAAGATGGAGCAGTTCCCTCTTTGTCTGGAGAATGCATTGTTTATGGACCACAACCGGTAAGTGTATTTTATTCTTTAAGTTGGTGTGTTTAAGGGGAAGGGGAAGGGGAAGTTCAAGGGGAAGGGGAAGGGGAAGTTCAAGGGGAAGTCGTGGCCTAATGGTTAGAGGGTTGGACTCCCAATCGAAGGGTTGTGAGTTCTAGTCTCAGGCCGGACGGAATTGTGGGTGGGGGTAGTGCATGAACAGCTCTCTCTCCACCTTCAATACCACGACTTAGGTGCCCTTGAGCAAGGCATCGAACCCCCAACTGCTCCCCAGGGGCCGCAGCATAAATGGCTGCCCACTGCTCTGGGTGTGTGCTCACAGTGTGTGTGTGTGTGTTCACTGCTCTGTGTGTGTGCATTTTGGATGGGTTAAATGCAGAGCACAAATTCTGAGTATGGGTCACCATACTTGGCTGAATGTCACTTCACTATTAATTAATTAACAGTTTCTGTAACTTATAACACAAAGGGCAACGCTGTTTAGCTTTGTTAACTCGATGTTAGGGCTGTGCAAAAAAGGACTCGTCAGTAAAAACGCTCCTGTGATTTTACGTACATCTCCAGCACGTGCGTTCTAGCCCAAACGCTTTTCCAGGAGGGTAACGTGCTCTAAGCTGGTGTCGAATCACAACACAGGAACCGCTGGCACAACCAGAACTCGTAATGTATTTCTAAAGAAGGGACTTTATAGAACAAGGAAATCATCAGCCCGTTTTTTTGACAGTGAAAACAGCGGTATACAGATAAGTGAATTGTGTGAAAAATACTATGTTTTTTTACATGCGAAAAATGAACACATGTTATATTGCACACTGTAAACACAATCAAAGCTTAAAAAAAGCACGAAAAACGGGACCTTTAATACAGAGCCAGTGCAGTGTTGACAGAACTGGGCTAATATGGTCTTACTTCCTGGTTCTAGTTAGAACTCTATCTGCTGCATTTTGGACTAGCTGGAATTTGTTTATTAAGCATGCAGAACAACCACCCAATAAATAATTACAATAATCTAATCTTGAGGTCATGCATGCATGAATTAACGTTTCTGCATTTGAAATTGAGAGCATAGGTCGTAATTTAGATATATTTCTGAGATGGAAAAGTGCAGTTTTACAAATGCTAGAAACATGGCTTTCAAAGCAAAGATTGCTATCAAGTAGCACACAGAGGTTCTTAACTGATGAAGAAGAATTGACAGAGCAGCCATCGAGTCTTAGACAGCCTTCTAGGTCATTACATGCAGAGTTTTTAGGTCCTACAATTAACACCTCTGTTTTTTAGAATTTAGCAGTAAGAAATCACTCCTGATCAGGGTTTTTATATCGTAAATGCATTCTGTTTGTTTTTTCAAATTGGTATGTTTCTCCAGGCTGCGAAGAGATATAGAGATGAGTATCATCAGCATAAAAGTGAAAGCTAACACCTTGCTTCCTGATGATATCTCCCAAGGGTAACATGTGAAGCGTGAAGAGTAACGGCCCTAGTACTGAGCCTTGAGGTACCTTTTACTGCATTTGTGATCGATATGATACCTCTTCATTCACTGCCACAAATTGATGGCAGTCAGATAAGTACAATTTAAACCATGCTAATACACTTCCATTGATGCCTGCAAAGTTTTCTAGTCTATTCAAGAGAACGTTGTGGTCAAACACAGCACTAAGATCCAATAAAACTAATAGAGAGTGTGACGAGTGGGGCGGGGCCGAGGGATGTGGGAACGAGCGAGGCCAGTGGAGTGATTGGGAAATGAGCAACACCTGCGACCCACCACCGGTCTCGAGTCCCACAGAGGAGATGGAAGGATATAAAACTGGAGTGACGACAGTGAAGGACGAGAGAGGACCTGGCCTGGGCTTTAGTTTATGTTTTGCTTTTTATTTGTGCGCATCAGTCGTCTGTGAGGGGCTGATGCGCTTTTTTGTGTTTATTTTTGAATTATTAAAGTTTCATTTTGATTGTCCGTCGGTTCCTGCCTCATTCTTCCGGATGAATATGAAGGTTTTATCATTACAGAGAGATACAACCATGATCAGATGATAAGAGCAGGTAATTTGTAACTCAAATGAGAGAAGTCTCAGTATTATGATACGGTCTATATCCTGACTGGAAATCCTCGCAGATTTTTTTTTAAAATTTCTCTAAGAAGGAATATAATTGTGATGATACTACTTTTTCTAATATCTTATGCACTGAATTGTACATCACTAGACTTAATTTCTCTAGCAAATAATGAGCTGATGACTTGCCTGAGGTAAATTAAATGTTACGTGACATTTTGCTTACAAGCTGTTTTACTCATGTCTTTGAAAGGTTGAAACAATGATTGAGCGATAACATGATTCATGAGATGTTCGTTCATGTTTATTTTTCAGTAAAACTTGTTGTAAAAAGAGTAGGAGATGATAACTATCACTCATGCTCCACGCAGCAGTTTAAACTACAAACCTGATTCCAAAGAAGTTGGGACACTGTACAAATTGTGAGAAAAAAAGGGAATAGAATAATTTACAAATCTCATGAACTTAGATTTTATTCCCAATAGAATATAGATAACATATCAAATGTTGGAAGTTAGACTTTTTGAAATATCATGCCAAATATTGGCTCATTTTGGATTTCATGAGAGCTGCACATTCCGAAAAAGTTGGGACAGGTAGCAATAAGAGGCCGCAAAATTTAAATGTATAAATGAGGAACAGCTGGAGCACCAATTTGCAACTTATTAGGTCGATTGGCAACATGATTGAATATAAAAGAGCCTTTCAGAGTGGCAATGTCTCTCAGAAGTAAAGATGGGGAGAGGATCACCAAATCCCCCAATGCTGCGGTGAAATTTGTGGATCAATATCAGAAAACATTGTTGGTGAACACAATCCGTCGTACCATTCTCCGTTGCCGGCTTAAACTCCATAGGTCAAAAAAGAAGCCATATCTAAACATGATCCAGAAGCGCAGGCATTTTCTCTGGGCCAAGGCTCATTTAAAATGGACTGTGGCAAAGAGTAAAACTGTTCTGTGGTCAGACGAATCAAAATTTGAAGTTCTTTTTGGAAAACTGGAACACCATGTCATCCAGACTAAAGAGGACAAGGACAACCCAAGTTGTTATCAGCACTCAGTTCAGAAGCCTGCATCTCTGATTGTATTGGGCTGCATGAGTGCGTGTGGCATGGGCAGCTTACACATCTGGAAAGGTACCATCAATGCTGAAAGGTATATCCAAGTTCTAGAACAACATATGCTCCCATCCAGACGTCGTCTCTTTCAGAGAAGACCTTGCAATTTCCAACGTGAAAATGCCAAACCACATAATGCATCAATTACAAATCATGGTTGCGTAGAAGAAGGATCCGGGTTCTGAAATGGCCAGCCTGCAGTCCAGATCTTTCACCAAAACATTTGCCGCATCATAAAGAAGAAGATGCGACAAAGAAGACCTAAGACAGTTGAGCAACTAGAAGCCTGTATTAGACAAGACATTTTGTAACATGATTTTGATGTGCCATTTACATGGTAATGTAATGTCTGATTTTAAAATGGGTTTTGAAGGATGAATTTTGAGATTTTATGTTTTCAAGTGATATATAACTTGTAAAATGTGATAGAGAAAAAGGCAACGAGGAAGTCTTTTTTTTAAACAAAGGTCAAAGCTCCTTTTGTAATGTAGATTTCTGAGGGTGCACTCTTGTCATAAATTGATCTATTACTTTTCCTACATAATTTTTAACAAAAAATATTGGTATAATATATATTTGGGAGTCTTAGACCTTTCCAACGATATATAGTTTGTCAAGATTAGATTAGATTTGATTGTAATATTGTATAGTCAACGTAGGTGTCCCGTATACGGGACGGGGTGACATTTAACAGGTTAATCCCATTTGAGAGAAAAAAAAGACATTTGTAACACAACCAATTGCTTTTTTCCTCAAGAAAAGTACATTCTTGCTTTCGCCTGTAGGCCAAAATGAAATCTTAGCGGGTGTGCCAGGCAAGGTTACAGCCTGTGTGTACATGCCACATCTCAGAGTGCCAGAGCAGGCAAGGGCCTGCTGAACAAACAAACCCGCACAACTCTATCAACAAACTCAACAGATACATGAAGAAACAGACACCAAACACGGCTCCTGCCTCACGTGCGTCTCCTTCCCCATGGTGGACACTCTCAGGGGACCCAAAGCTAATCCCCACAGATTGACAAATGCATTTTATGTGTACTGAACTCAACTGAACTCAAGTACAGGCATGACCTGTTGTGAGGGAAAAAAATCGAGCCATTGATTACCTGTCTCATATGGCGTATTGTTAGCATTGCAAAACAAATGAGGCATTTAGTTGCACATGCTCGAACTGCAGCAAAAGCTACAACTAAATAGATATGTAACAAAAGCTTCCTGAAAACTTTTTAAGGACTGAAAACAAAATACAACAATAGCAAAAAGCCTTTTATTACAAGATAAAAGGTCAATAGATTCATCTGCAGCCACAAAGCCACACTGTATATTCACTAGTGTCATATGAGGGCTGGATGGGAGGGACGGGTAAAGAGAGAGTGAATGAGTGAGAGCAGCTGAACAAAAGGATGAAGACAGGAGTAGAGTGCAGGGCCTGAGGCAGCCGGACTAAATTCCTGTTGTCTCAAATGAATCAGATGATAAGCTTGTTGACATACACCAGCAATGACTTTACAGGGAAATGCCAATAATGGGTTGTTCTGTTAAAAGAAAAGACATTCCAATACAATAAATTCCGTATCGAAGACCTAATTAAATGACAATTATTTGAAGCTGGGTTTGCTGTGAACAGGATGTCACTCGATACCTCTGTATTATGGTTGGGCAGGTTTTTTATTAACCACAACTGGTTGAGACATGCCAACACCTCAAGCTATCATGAAACTTGTTCATTCAGTTTATGTTTAAATGCTGTAGACACATACTTCTCGATCAAAAATGACTATTATCAGGATCCTTAAATTATATATCCATATATAATTAATTGACCTTTTATTCAATTTTTCTTCTTTTTTTTGGAACTAGATAAACATCTCAGAATTCGCAGTCAGTTTGACATCACTGACCTCTGTGTATCTCTTAAAGTTAGTCATTTTTTATAGCTAATGGAACATCTTCTATCACTGACAGATATTTATCTTTATGTGTCTCTGAACTAATGGTAAATTATTGTTCTTGCCATTAGGGAACCATTTTTGGTTTCCAAAAAACCAGAATAATAGGGTATAAATATTTATAATAAAAATAAACAACAACAAAAAAAATATTAGTGGGAAAAACATTTAAATAATCTAGAGAACCTTTTGTGGTAAGCAAAGGTTCCATAGATGTTGCAGTTTCTTGCAGATGGAATGATTAATGCCAATAAAGGATTTTATTTTTAATTGTGTGGGTGATTTGTTCAGTACCGAAAGTCTTGGAATCACAGCAGATGTGTAAAAATAGTTCATGGTGGACACTGAAATGGCTATGTAAAATAAAGAAATATCCACTCATTCATCTTCTTTTATTTCCAGAATATTAATATCAAAAGTCGAAGTGAGTTTGGACTGCAGCAGATATGCCAGTTCTTGCTACGAGATGTAACTCCACTCTTCCACCAAGGCGCTTGCACGTTCCTGAATATGTCTGATGAGGACTGATGGTTAGATGTGGTTTGCCACTGCAAGGATTATCAGCTGTCCTTGGTGTCTCCCTATGTAGCATTGTCTTAGATTATGGACACTGCAGTTTATTACTCTGGACACATCTGATGTCCTCATGCCTCCCAGCAGCAGCACTATGGCATGTCCATGCAAGTGAGAAGAAACCCTGTGCATCTTTCTTCATGACATTCCCCAGAATCACAAAAAAATCCTCTTCTTTGAAAGTTATTGCCTACCGCCTGTAAACTGTTAGTGTCTTGAGGACTGCTCCACAGGTGCGTGTGTAAATTTTTAAATGGGTCATTAAACTAGCATGAAAAAAAGGGATTTTAATCCTTAAAAAAAAGTTTTAATAGTTTTTAATACATACAGTACTCTCCAGTACTCTTATGCTGTTGCCTTATGTTAAACTGCTTTAAATTACTTTTCTCCCTACTTTTTCTACACTCTATACACAATAGTGACAACGGAAAAACAATTGTTCTTTGTCATAACTTTGTACATTTATAAAAAAAAAATGAATTAAGTACATTTAATAAATATTCATACCCTTAAAATATTAGTTCACCCAAAAACGAAAATTAGCCTTGTGTTTTACTCACGCACGAGGCATCCTAGGTCTATATGACTTTCTTCTTTCAGACGAATCCAATCAGAGTTAAAGTAAAAAAAAATAAAAAATGTCCTGGCTCTTCTAAGCTCTATCATTGTAGTGGGCGGTAGTTTCTGGTTAACAGTCCAAAACATGTTAAATAAAGCGAGCTCATTTTGTAATTCATGAACAGCTTTTTGGTTTGATCTCTCTTGGCATTCGTCACTTGTCACACCGAGCCGAACAGCTTCCGTGTATGACAGATAGTAGAATTGATAGTAAAGTGTTTTTTTATATTTGAAATATGGATATAAATATTTATAAAAGCATGGATTTGATACAGGAGGCCTTCATTCACCACACAACCGCCAGTTAAGTGGTTATCTGATAGTAAGTCTTAATGTGTGAGTTGAATCATCCGATTCAGGGGGCTGCAGCCCACTCAAGCCCAATGGTAAGTCCGGCCTAGAGGGTGAGTAAAACACAGGCAAATTGTAATTTTTGGGTGAAATAATCCTTTAACTCAGTACTTATCTGAAGTTCTTTTACAGCCTCAAGTCTTTTTTGGGTATGATGCGACAAGCTTTGCTCATCAGCATTTGGTAATTATCTGCCATTCTTCTCCTCACCTCTTCACCTCTCAAGCTCTGTCTGGTTGGATTGGAGCAGATGCACATGTTCAGGTTTCTCCAGAAATATTTGATTTAGTTTAAGCCCAGGCTCGGACCGGGACACTCAAGGACATTCACAGAGTTGTTTATCAGCCACTCTTGCTGCGTGCTTAGGGTCACTGTCCTGATGGAAAGTGAACCTTCTGTCCAGTCTGAGGATCTGAATGCTCTGGACTGGGTTTTCATTAAGGCTATCTCAATATTTTGGTGCATTGAGTTTTTATGCTACTCTGTGTTTCTCAGTCCTTGCTTCTGAAAAACAACCCCACACCATGAGGCTGCTTCCAGCACACTTTACTTTTGGGATGGTACCCTGCAGGTGTTGAGCAGAGCTGGTTTCCTTCAAACATTATGCTTGAAATTGATGTTCATCAGATCAGAGAATCTTGTTTCTCAGAGTCTGAGGATCCTTTAGGGGCTTTTGCGAATTCCAAGTGTGTTTTCATGTGTTTTCATTGAGGATAAGATTGAGTCTGGCCACACCAAAATAAAGCTTAGATCGGTTGAGTGTTGCAGAGATGTTTGTACTTCTGTTGATTTCTCCTAACTGCACATATGATCATGGAGCTCAACTAGAGTGACCTTCAGGTTCTTGGTCATCAATCTAGCCAAAGCCCTTCTACATTTGTTCAGTTTGGCCAGGAGGCCAGCTTTAGGAAAGTCCTGGTTGTTCCAAACTTCTTCCATTAAAGATAACCGAGACTGCTTGCTTTTGTGAACCTTCAATGGAAGATTCTGAACTCTTCCCCATATCTGTGGCTTGTTGTGATCCTGTTTCTGAGCTCTACAGGCAGCTTTTATTTATTTATTTATTTATTATTATTATTATTATTATTATTATTATTATTATTATTTTCCTTAGGGCTTGGTTTTTACTCTAATATGCATTTTCAGTTAGACCTTTTATTAAGATGCGTATGCCTTTACAAATCATACCCCATTTAGTTGAATTTGCCACAGGTTATGTTCACTTAAAGTGCAGTAACATCTACAAGCAATATGAATGCTCCTTAGCTAAATGTAATATGTCCAAGGTGAGGGTATGAATTTTTATGCAATTTTTATTTGTAATAAATTTGAAAAGATGTTAAAACCAGTTTTTTGGTTTATCATAAGCAGTTTTAGATTAGCAGATCACATAATCAGATAACCATCACACACATCAAAAATCCAAAACTCAAAATTGAAGATCAGATTGTTATACCAATAAGTAAATACATGCATACATACATACTTTCAATTTTCAAGATTTCCCCTGAATGAACATTGATCGCCCATATGACATAAAGCGATGCCAAGCCCCAACATACTGTGAAGTTTCATATTGGGAAAAATGATGTCCTTACTGTACAGACCTGGTGACTGCATATCTTGTTAATAATTAATAGATTAATTAATATAGACCTATGCCTGCCAAAGTTGGATCTGTTTTATGTAGTACCAACTGCAATTATTCTCTCTCTCCTGATCAGGCACAGAAATGCATCTTAGTGATGTCTCTCTATCCAGAGCATCATTTTATCTGGATGAAGGGAAGGCACTGAAGGTATGAGAGCCCCTGCTGGCCAGTTAAGAAACGATTTTAGGATATTTTATTTGTGGGAAGAGTTATGAAATCAGATCAACATCTTTCAAGATGAATTTCATTTCATTAAAATTCTTATATGTTTCCTGTTGAGCATAAAATTTACATTTATGTACCGAATATAGTATGGAAAGTTACTGTTAACCAGTTAACAGGTTGTTACTGTTAAAATCACAATAATAAGTGTTTGATGTATTAAAGGTAAGTAAATTTCCACATGGAAATTAAGTTTTATCAAACAGATATACTGAAACTTGCTCCTGTTCATATATCTTTGCACCTGTTCTGGTGACTGATGGTTTGTTGGTGAAACAGATGTGCATGGAGATAGACTGTTGTTCATGGGAAGGAGTCCTCGATCTGATAAACCACTTCTGATCTTTGCAGCAGTGTTAATGCCAGTCTTGAAATTGTTTACTTTCTTTCATCTTTTAGTCAACACAAGCTTTTGGGAAAAGAAAGAGCTCTTTTGAACGCATACATTTTTTTAACCTCAACAAAACTAGTCATTTAAATCAAGGATTTACTGTTGTAAATCTTTGAATGCTGTGTTACACTGTGATTAAGCATTTACACAAACAATTATATTTAAACAGCTAATAATTCCAGGAATACACAAAATTTAGTTTCTGTATTTAATGAACCCAAACTGTGACATACTTCCTCTTTTGTGACTAAACAATAAATAGTTTCTTGCCAGGGATTTTTTTTAAAGCTCATCTTTGAGTAAAACAGCTAAAACAGTAAAACAGCTTTCAGTAAAAGGAGCTGTCCAGTTTTTCCAAGGAACTTCCAAATTATTCTGAAGCGATAGTCTCATCAGTGCTGTATCAGGAATTACTTTATTCAGCATATTTGTGATATTTGCCTTAAATTGATTGCTGTTACACTTTTAAACTTTATGGAGAACAATATTTTCCAAACCTGATTTAATATACGTCACCATTTACATTAAATTCTGAAATTTAATCAATACATTAAGTTAGAATAATAAGACACTATATGGTTGTTACTTTTCAACTGAAATCAGTAACAAACTCCATCTTTCCATTGCAGAGGAAACACAGAAGCTGCATCAAAAGTGACATTTAGATGTATTTACTCAGACTGTTTAATGAAGATAAGAGGTTCCATAAATTAATTTACTCAAAATTGCAAATGCATAAATAATGTTATTAGGTTTATGTTTTACTTTTTTGACATGTTTGAAAGATGCAGTGATACTTTTAAATATGAAATTGAACTACCAGTAGGTTGTGGCAGGTCACTGTCTTAATGAGTGAATCATTGATTCAACCGATTTGTTCAAATGACTGATTCATTCAATAAATGAAGCAAGTGACTATTAATGTCTCACTGAATCATTGACTCTTTAAAAAACGCTGAATCATTTAGTAATGAAAGACTGTTGAGTGTTGCTCAGAGATGCGCAACTGTTCTGCTGTGGATTTGCTTAGATTATTTTCGTTAATGAAATGGAGCAAAAACTATCAATAATTTGCTTAAAATGTAAGTCAGTTAATATTACTTCTTTATTGAGCTAAAGTTGTATAAAACCAGTATCACATTTACAATCATACTGAAAATAGGGAACACATTACTCTTGTTCGTGTGTTGCATATAGTATAGGCCTATAGAATATTTATCTTTTTTTCTACTGCAGTAACCACCTTTTTCCTCAACGCGGAAGTAAGCCTATGGGTGAGACTACCGTTTCATTAGTCGCTATAACGAGGAGAATAACAACATGCAGTAAACGGTAAAACTGTTTGTAGTACAAAACAGTGTGTTGTTAATTAAGATAACAGATTAAAATAATATGATAGGACACATCAATTGTCAATATCAAGCAGCAAAATTAACTGTTTTGTAAAAATAACTGGATTCAAATGAGACCGGAAGCTTTACCCATAGAATTTACAAATGGCGGCTCCCATTTTTACGTCAGGAAAAAGGTGCATAGTTTTGATGTCTCCGCGAGTCAGACAGACTGCACGAGCCTCAACTGACTCTACCTTGATACTGTCAATACATTATCCATTATTAGTCACCGTTTACACTGAAAGTAATCAAATCAGAATAATTATCGCCAAAGTTTCGGTGCTGCCCTAGTTATTGTTTGTTATTAAACATTTTATCAGGTTACCCGCCCGGTCGGGCAGGTAAAATTCTCTCAATATTCACTTGTCCCAGACAAGCGGATGAGCGTTAACGTCGAGCCCTGAGATGAATGCCCAAGAAGATTACACAGAATATTCAGATTCCTGGTAATATGGATTTCTATGGAAATCTTGATCCCCTCCCAACCTTGATTTTGTGGTAGGCCTACATTCTTAATTTTAAACATTATTTTATGCTAATATAGGTTGAAAGAGTTCATACATCTCTAAATGACAGTTTGTCAAATTAAGGTCATGTTATTGCAGTATTTTCTTACTCAGACAGAAGCAAGTGTAGGCTTGCTGCAAGATTAAAAGGTTTGATTAATTGTAACATCAATGTCACTGTTCTTAGACCTATATGTAGTCAGACACGTCACCAAGATAATTGACAGTCCTATTCGTGTTTATCAGACATTTCTAAACTTCTAGGGAATTTTTGACAATAAAAATAAGCAAAAGACCATCTGTCCCGCATCATTATGTTATCAGAGCTTAATCTTGAAATATTAGGAAAGCGTTCACAGAATTGCAGAGATGAGAGATTAGGTTTACTGGTACAGTGATAGAAAGCAAAGCACAAAATCATTTAATGCAGCATTGATTTGTAGAACATGCAGACTATGCATCAACCCTGATATTATCATTAATAAAGTGCATAAAGCAAATTATTCAGTCAAAATGACTGACATCAGTCATGATGATCCTTTCATCTCTTCTAGAAAAAGTCAAATGTTTATCATTTGGGAATGGCCTCATGGTTTTGAAATGTAACACAAGTGTAGTTGAAAAGTAGATTAAAATGAATACATTTCAAATTCTCTGTCTGGACCTTTTCTGTGACCTTAAACACGAGACTATGTGTAACTAAGATATAAAACTGTCAGCAGTGTTATATTCCATCATTCATATTGATTAAGATTAAGGAGGCCAATTGGAATGTGTTAACACTTATTTTATCTCTCAGTATATTTGTAATTGTATGTCACAGATTTCTAGAAACAAATATGACGATGACTGTGATACGTTGATCCTGCTGTGGCGCCTCCAGTGCAGTGCAGCACTGCCATCTAGTGTTACAGAGAAACACAGCACTTATCTGTGCGATAGCTACAAAATAAATATCTATAACGAAACCATACCGTACAGTGATTTCTGACTGGGACTGCCAAGAAAGAAAGAAAGAAAGAAAGAAAGAAAGAATAATGTAATTATTGTGGATTAATCATTTGGTTATATATATTATATATATATATGATTATATATATAATGATTTATTGAAAAGGAATGAATTAAGAATACATGGGTAGTTTCACACAAGCTGAATGAGAAAAATAGGCTATAGATGAACGTCCATACTTTCTATTTTGAATAAATATATAAAACTGGAATATTAGATTGTGCCCGTCGGGTCAGTTCACCTACTTCGCGTGTAAACGCTCAATAATAGCTAATTGACATTGACATATTAGACTAATTAGCATATGTTGCACGAAAGAAGTCAGAAAAAGCTTTATTACCTATTATACACACAAGGAATTTGACTCGACGAAAGGAGCATCCAGTGCAAAAGAAAGACATTCTCCAAACATGATAGTGCAGAAATATATAGGGATAACACAGTACAGGTAGCCTATAGGCTATAGAATGAATATATATATATATATATATATATATATATATATATATATATATATATATATAATTTTAATGAATGTACAGATATGGTATTTACCGGTGTGTTATCTACAAATGTTTACAAATGTCCTTGCCTCTTGCCGTCTGACATATAGGCTAGCCTACTATATAGCCATTCTGACTATTTCGTGTTGCTTGTAACTAACAAAACCATTTATTATTATTATTATTATTATTATTATTTATAACTTAAATTGTGTGATGGTGTTAAAATATAACCTATTGTGACGCATGCAGGAAAACAAACAGCACGTAAATAATGGCCTATAAATATGAATATAAATATGAAAATAATTACTTGTAAGTATTGTTGGTATTGTATTAATCACAGTAGCTAGCCTACTAGATTTATAATAACAGCATCTCAGGGACTAACTGATAAAAAGTGAACGGAATATTTTTAGAGGGAGTGTGTGTTCGTGTGTCATCGGTAGATGTCAGTATGATCTAATGGAGCGATAGAGAGCGGCAGCGGTGGAAGCTAGGTTATGCCAATGAAAATGACATAAAAAATAAATGAAAAACAAAAACGCTTTATTCAGTTTGTCAGCATTTGGATTCATATCTCTGGTTTATTGAGTCTTTTGTTTGTTCAAAACCTTTACGAATTCAAAAATATTGTTTAAATAGTGTATATTAATTTATTCTGGAATAACAATTAAATATATGCATTAGATTGAAATAAATTATACTTACAGAATAAATGTGTAAATTGTATAAATTTATAAATGTATTCACGTATATATAAATGAATAAATTGTAGTAGCCTACTGTGATATTTAGATAGACATTGTTAACATTTAAATTTTTGTTAGGCTAAGATTGTTTCTTTTCTTTATTATATGTTATTATAAATGGCCTACATCATGGACTGAACAGCTTTGGTCCACATGGGTTCACTGTTCTCTCGCATGTTAAAACTCGTGAGTTAAATATGCTGTGGCTGTCCCGCCTCCTCAAATCAGGTAATGAAAACAAACCGCAACTGACATGACACACCTGTTGAATGAAGACTAGCAGGTTAGCAGCCCATTACTCGACCATTCTGCGTTTGTTATAACATTCCGAACGCGTGGCACTTTTATATTCAGCTTTATAACCAGGTATCAGGATGGTGAGCAGTCAGGTAAAGGCCACAGGGCGCGAGAAGCCACCTAAACACACCGAACAGCGCGAGTATTCGTGCAACGGGTCACCGCTGCCAGCAGAACTTCCTTCACACGCAAATGGACCGAATCCACCGGTACCGAGCCAGAAAACGTCAGGGGACAATAAAGCCAATTACACCAGTCAAACAGGTGGGTACAAACTCTCTCCAAAACACTGTCCAGGAGAAGATTAATCTCTCGGATATCCCTATAGGTTATTTGGGGGAAACGGTTAAAACAAGCCTGAGCTGATGTGCTGGTTTGAGATGATATAATCGGTTTTATGATTATCTCTCTGTTGGGCCGAGATAGTGTTTAGCTGCCTTGTCAGTACCATTTTGATAGTTTACATATTTTGTGTAGTTGTATACACGCAGGACAGACCAAAAGTTTGGACACACCTTCTCATTCAAATATTTTTCTTTATTTTCAGGACTATGAAAATTGTAGATTCACACTGAAGGCATCAAAACTATGAATTAACATGGGGAATTATATACATTAAAAAAGTGTGGAAAATTGAAAATATGTCGTCATTCTAAGTTCTTCAAAGTAACCACCGTTTGCTTTGATTACTGCTTTGCACACTCTTGGCATTTTTCTTGATGAGCTTCAAGAGATAGTCACCTGAAATGATCTTCCAACAGTCTTGAAGGAGTTCCCCGAGAGATGCGTAGCACTTGTTGGCCCTTTTGCCTTCACTCTGAGGTCCAGCTCACCCCAAACCATCTCGATTGGGTTCAGGTCCGGTGACTGTGGAGGCCAGGTCATCTGGCGCAGCACCCCATCACTCTCCTTCTTGCTCAAATAGCCCTTACACAGCCTGGAGGTGTGTTCGGGGTCATTGTCCTGTTGAAAAATAAATGATCCAACTAAACGCAAACCAGATGGAATAGCATGCCGCTGCGAGATGCTGTGGTAGCCATGCTGGTTCAGTATGCCTTCAATTTTGAATAAATCCCCAACAGTGTCACCAGCAAAGCACCCCCACACCATCACACCTCCTCCTCCATGCTTCACGGTGGGAACCAGGCATGTGGAGTCCATCCGTTCACCTTTTCTGCGTCTCACAAAGTCAAGGTGGTTGGAACCAAAGAGCTAAAATTTGGACTCATCAGACCAAAGCACAGATTTCCACTGGTCTAATGTCCATTCCTTGTGTTCTTTAGCCCAAACAAGTCTCTTCTGCTTGTTGCCTTTCTTTAGCAATGGTTTCCTAGCAGATATTCTACCATGAAGGCCTGATTCACACGGTCTCCTCTTAACAGTTGTTCTAGAGATGTGTCTTCTGCTAGAACTCAGTGTGTCATTGACCTGGTGTCTAATCTGAGCTGCTGATAACCTGCGATTTCTGAGGCTGGTGACTCGGATGAACTTATCCTCCGCAACAGAGGTGACTCTTGGTCTTCCTTTCCTGGGGCGGTCCGCATGTGAGCCAGTTTCTTTGTAGCGCTTGATGGTTTTTGTGACTGCACTTGGGGACACTTTCAATTCATTTCATTTAAAGTAATGATGGCCACTCGTTTTCCTGTACTTAACTTCTTTTTTCTTACCATAATACAAACTCTAACAGTCTATTCAGTAGGACTATCAGCTGTGTGTCCACCTGACTTCTGCACAACACAACTGATGGTCCCAACCCCATTTATAAGGCAAGAAGAACCTAGAATATGACATATTTTCAGTTGTTTCACACTTTTTTGTTATGAATATAATTCCATATATAATACCACATGTGTTCATTCATAGTTTTGATGCCTTCAGTGTGACTCTACAATTTTCATAGTCATGAAAATTAAGAAAACTCTTTGAATGAGAAGGTGTGTCCAAACTTTTGGTCTGTACTGTGTATATATATTGCTATATGACTTGGAAAACATTAAAAGGTTTGTATTTGCATTGTGTTATATTGAAGGATGCAGTTTATTAGTTAACCTGCTGCATCTCTAATAAGCCTGTGTTCCTTAAGGACCAAAAAAACACAAGTCTACTTCTGAAAAGAAGTATGTTGGAGTCCGAGTGAGAATGCCAGTGCGGGACATGCTCAGAAATATACAGATAGCCAAGGGTATTGACCCAAAAGATCTGCAGGTATGATTCTTTGTCTTATAGTCTTTTATGGTCCTACTGAGGCATGCTCTTTATGTTCTGATCCTGTCTTTTTATAGGGAAAATGTTCAAAAGCTTCTAAAGGTGAGGTTAAGAAATATAAAATGTCAGCATAATCATTTTAACTTCACTGTGTTTCTAATCAGCACTGTGTTTGGTCCAAAGGGGAGAAGAAACGAGTTAACACAGGTGGAAACCAGAGACGTTTTCTGGTGAGTGGTGTTTTTTTTTTTTGCCATTGCAAAACTTGCTTCTTGTTTGGCAACTTTATTGATATTACAAAGACAGGCTGTGATGAATTTCTCATGTCTGTTACAGAAGAAACATCAAACAAAAAGCCTTGATGAGCTTGCAATTATAGTAGAAGTGCTGGAAGAGGATCTCAAGACCTGTCAGTTAACCAGATCGCCAAATAAAAGCCCTTCAGGTTCATACTCTAAGTTCTGGGTTGAAGATGCATCTCCACAAGGTGTCATGAACACACATGGCCAGGAGAATGAGATGCCTCTGTCTCCAAGCTACTCTGTACCCTCCTCAACCTCCCCTGTTCATTCTGTGTCCAGCCTCTACCCATCTCCAACTTACAGCCAGGGTGCTGATGTCTTCTTTGGGAATCAGGAAGACTATAGTAGTTATGAGTCAGATAAGTACAGGTATGATGATCTATATGGAATGAGCTGCTCTCCTGCCAATTCATGCGAATACCAGGTACCCTCTCCACAAAACTCATTAAACGCCAGTCCCAACCCAGATGTCTGGGAGGTTTCTTCTCAAAAGATGAACTATCCACTATGGCCATACTCTCAGCAGGAAGAGTGGAGCGGTGTGACCTTCTTTTGGACTCAACTGGAAAGAGAGGAGACTCTGCTGAAAGAGATATCGAACCAAGAGCTTCTTGCTGTAGACAAAAACGGAAGGATGTAAGATAATTTTTCTGTACTTCAAGAATTTACTGAAGCCGTTGCAAATGGTTTCTTCATGCAGATCCTAATGACTAATCTTTCATAGGCGGCTGTAATTTATAAAAATGAAGAAAATGCACACATTTTCTGAAAATAATCTTCAAGTACCAAGAATTGCAAGGGTACTTTTTGCAGTGCCACCTTTATCATTTGAAACTTTTTATGAAATACAGAAAGAACGAAAGTGGGTCTCCCATCGTTGCTGTCACGCTCAATAAGCAGCTGCATTTGTTTTCCACTTCCAACTTTATGACAAACCCCATTATTAAGTTCTCGAGCAGACTAAAATAAATTAATGGGAACCCAGCTGAAATCTAAAGCATATCAGTTCCAACAAAGATTTTCACAGAGGGTCTTCAAACAAACCTTCTTGCATTTAAGTGACTCGAACAATTGTTGGTAATGGCTGCATGCACAGACCTGACAAACATCCTGAAAGACTACACCGGTTGAATTGACTGTGTTTTCAAACTCTATAAAAGAGGAATAGACCTGTAGTACTCCACCCATCAAACGCAGCTGTTTACAATTAGCAATTCTATGACATTGCAAGGTGAGCTGATCATGCAGTGAAAAGTAACTGCTTTCATTCTCTCTCCACAGTCTTTTACACCAAGTTGTTGAGGAGGGAAAGAGATCTCTTGTGTACGTTATTGCCAGAAGGATGGCAGCTCTGAAGAAACTGGATATCAAAGATTCAGAGGGAAAGGTGACAAACAATCATACATGCATATTCTCTGAGTGTCAGTCACTAGACAAACACACATAAATGTTGCATGGGCCTGTTTCTCTTCCCAGACTCCCCTTCATCTTGCTGCACAAAAGAATCAACACTTCATGGTGGCTGATTTGGTGTCACTTGGTGCAAATATCAATGTGAAGGATCGATATGGGAAAACATGTCTTCATCTCAGTGCAGAGAATGGATATATTCGAGTCTTGGAGGTAAAATCTTTATGTGGTGCTGGAGTATTAACATACATAGCCTGCTCCTACTTCTACAAATTCACTCATATTTTAAATATCTTTTTTTGACAGGTCCTGAAAAGTTTGATGAGAAATGGCATATATATTAATTTGGAGGAAAGAGATGCAAACGGTAAAACATGTTTATTGCTGATTTCTATAACAATCAGCTGAGTTGTTTTTATATTGTTCAAGTTGGCATTTTCCAAATCTTTTAAGTTTTGCTGCAGTAAGGCAGTGGCTACGCTGGTGAAGAATCCAGCAGTACTAGTCACAAACTTATTATTTTATTACCCTGTTGTGAAAGAGGTGACTCATTTGAACATGTTTTGCAATTAGAATTTGCATTACAAAGGAGAGACATAAAGTGATGTGGTTTAATAATTAAATATTTGAGCTAGTAGTTGAACGTTTGTTGGCAGAGTATACATTTTGTTCCAGTAAATTAAGAATATGTACCAGTTATAAATATTTTGGTAACCCTTTTAAAGGTTCTATTAGTAAACATTAGTTAATTAATTAAGTTTAAACAAACTTTAAGTTGGCTTGAAAAAGTTTGAAAAGCTTGCAGTCTGAAAATATTCAGTTTGAAGTAGTTTAAAAGTTAATGTTTTTAAGATTAAAGTTTGAATGGTTTCAAGTCAATACAGTCTATCAGAAAAACAGATAGGTATAAAACGTTTTTAGCATGATTAACATGTTGCTAGCCCAATTAACATGTTAGTAGCATGTTTCTAGCATGATTAGCATGTTTATAACATGGTTAGCATGCTACTAGGATGATTAGCAAGTTACTAAAATGTTTTGTAGCTTGATTATCATGTTGTTATCATAATTAAAAAGGAACTAACATGTTGCATGATTAACATTTTACTAGCATTGGTGGTGGCAAGCTACCAGCATGTTTGTTAGCATGATTAGCAATATACTAGCACATTGTTAACATAATTAGCAAGTTAATAACACATTCCTAGCATGATTCTACCATTATTAGCATGTTATTAGCATGATGTTTAACAAGTTGTTAACGTGTTAACCTTTTTTAACATGACTAGCAAGTTACTAACATGTTGCTAGCATGATTGGCATGGAATGTTACCAGCATGATTACCATGTTACTAACATGTTGCTAGCATGTTTCTAGCATGTTTAACACATTGCTATCGTGTTTCTAGCATTATTAGCATGTTACTGTCGTGGGTGATAACCTTTTGTAACATGATTAACAAGTTACTTGCACATCTCTAGCACAATTTGCATGTTAATAGCATGTTTCTAGCATATTGTTAACATTTTTTCTAGCATGATTGTCAAGTTAGTAGCATGTTGTTAGCATGTTTCTATTCTTATTCAGCTAAAACCAGTTTATTCAGTGTAAAAAAAATAAACCTGGCTAAGACCAGCCTGGCCTGCTAAAAAAGTGTCCCAAATCACTTAAAAATCAGCTTGGGAGAACAGCCAAAGCAATCAATCAGCTAAGGCTGGTTTTAGGAGTTTTTTCACTAGAAAATTTAAGCTTTTCTATAGAGTGGTGGAGCTATGATGTCACTTTGTTGGCAAAAACCTGCGGTTGTATCGTCCCAGAGAGAATGGTTTTTTTGAATGGGATTTTGTTTAAATTGTTTTTCGAAAGGGAACTCCACGCACTGTCCTTTAGACGGCGCTAAGGGAATGAAATACCAGCACTGCCATGCTGGGGGATGTGCCCCCAGGTAGCTGTTTCCCTAAATCAAGACTCAAGGAATAGCATCCCTGCTAGTGAAACACTAGGCATTACTGGCAGGCTCAAGCTCTAATCGTCATAGACTAACTCACCCGCCAGAGTATGGAAATCGAAGAGTAGAGGTCTCAGCATAACGACTCCCTAAGCTAGAGGAGACCTAGCTACATGCTAAACTCAAGAAGCAGTTAGTGAGGCTTGAAAGAAAGAGCCTTCAAACTCATTTTACTATGAGTGGAGGCTTCAGCAGGATGACTCCCATTAGAGAGAGGAAGCCTAACAGCACTTAGCACTAGAGACAGTTAGCGAGGCTCTCAAAAAGGAGCCTACATACCAATAGTACTGACTAAGTTGAGCTCTGGAGAGCGGAAGCTTCAGCAGAATGACTCCCTTAAATGAGAGGAAATCCACTCAGTTCTAGTTTAGGAGCTCTTAAAAGGGGATACCTCAGCATAACAACTCTCTAAACCGAGAGAAGACCTAGTTAAGCACCAAAGGCAGTTAGTGAGGCTCAAATAGAAAGGACCTATGACTTGTATTAATGCCTAAGCGGGGACTTCAGCAGGATGACTCTCTAAAACGATAGGAGACCTAACAATGCTCAACCCTGGTAGGGAAGCTCTTAAGCGTGGAGGTCTCAGCATGACAACTCCCGAAAG
Source organism: Carassius gibelio (assembly GCF_023724105.1). NCBI lineage: Eukaryota > Metazoa > Chordata > Actinopteri > Cypriniformes > Cyprinidae > Carassius > Carassius gibelio. Next base: position 16,001,743 of record NC_068410.1, on the reverse strand, counting down.
TGAGAGGAGACCTAGCTACACTCAACGACAGAGGCAGTTAGTGAGGCTTGACAGAAAGAGCATACAAACTCATATCACTTCCAATGATGGAGCTCTGAAGAGCGTAGGCTTCAGCAGGACGACTCTCTTAAATGAGAGGAAGTCTAACATGACTCAACCCTATTAGAAACAAATCGTAAGAGTGGAGGGCTCAGCATGATGACTCTCTAGAATGAGAGGAGACCTGACTAAACACAGTACTAGAGACAATTAGCGAGGCATACCAATAGAACTGTCTAAGTGGAGCTCTGGAAAGCGGAGGATTCAGCAGAATGACTCCCTTAAATGAGAGAAAACCCAACAACACTCAATCCTAGTTTAGGAGCTCTTAAGAGTAAAGGCCTCAGTATAACCACTCTCTAAACCGAGAGGATACCTAGCTACACTCGGTGCCAGAGGCAGCTAGTGCGGCTCAAAAGGAAGAGCCTACAACTTAAATTACTACCTAAGCGGAGCTCTGAGGAGTGAAGGCTTCAGCAGGATAACTCTCTAAAATGAGAGGAAACCTAACATTGCTCAATCCTGGTAGGGGAGCTTGAGTGGAAGTCTCTGCATAAGGGCTCCCTAAAATGAGAGGAGACCTAGCCACACTCGACGCCAAAGGCAGTCAGTGAGGCTCAAAAGAAAGAGCCTATAACTCATATCACTGCCAAAGTCAGAGTTCTGAAGAGCAGAAGCTTCAACAGGATGACTCTCTTAAATGAGAGGAAGCCGAACAACACCCAACCCTAGTCGAGGAGCTCTTAATAGTGGAGGTCTCAGCATAATGACTCTCTAAAATGAGAGGAGACCTGACTACACTCTAGACACAGATAGTGAGGCTCACGATAGAGCCTACTTACAAATAGCACTGTCTAAGCAGAGCTCTGGGGAGTGGAGTACACTGCATAACGACTCAAAAATTAGAGTACTAAGCTAGGAGTACTAACCATGCTCCTAAGTGTCATAATCGGTATGAAGGCCCCTCAGGTGAGAGGAGTAATCAAAAGCTCGACCTGAAGAGCGACTTATCAAGAAGGCCCAGAAGAGCTTAACAACCAAACAGCCACAGAGCTCTGTTGAGAGAGCACTAGGAAATGTGGTCTCAGCATAGCGACCCTCAAAGGGACGGGGAAGCTACCAGGCTAAAGAACAGCTGACCAGTGAGGCTCACAGATAGCATCCCAACCTGAAATAACTGCAAATCAAAATAGTGCTCAGCATAGCAGAAACCATGCTAACCTAAATACACGTACCTGGGCTGAGAGGATGAGGAGGCTCAAACAAGAGCTTAACAACTAAAAAAACTTGCTATTACACCAAGTCAGGAGCCTCCTTCACCAATAATATAGATATCCCACATTATACACAGTTCCTATTCTGCAAAATAAATAGAAACAAAAAAGAATTCCAAAAGAGAAAGCACTCCTTGTCAGATTCCTTTAATTGCCCCACCTACAATCCCCATGATTTGCCTTATTAACTGCCTCGGCAGCCCCCGGCTCCCCGGGATGAGAGGCCCTAAATTCTCAAAGAGAAGCAGGCATATAGGTATTCTCAATGCAATCACATCTCACACACCCTGTTCAAACACTAAATTGCCTCAAGAATCAGGCAAGAACAGAAACCGCAGCAAATGTATCGCATTAAGCTTCTTTAACTCCCCCGAGAGGCAACGCATTCGTGCAAAAGTTGACAAAAACTAGAGTACCGACCTCTGCTCTAGTAGTTCCGGGAATGCAAACGGTGAGCGCATCCTTCTCTCTCGTGAGTCAAATGCATGTGCTTCCGTACTCAAGGCTTGAAGACAAAGAAGAGGATGGTGTGTTCTGCTGGTGCTCTTTTATGAACAGTCGCTTTGTTTACATTATAGGCTACCATCTGCCAATGTCAAGTTCATTGTCGATTTTCATTCATGCTTCAGACACCGGTCATACTTCCCCTAGCACCCTCTAGAGGACACTGCATGAAATTCCCTTTCGAAAGGGAAGCTTGTTTTATCGCTTTCCTACTGATGCAGAGACTGGATTCGTAAGGTAAACTCATACAGTATTACGATTATTAAATGTAAACATGACATTTATCAGCTTAGTCACGGTGAAACTTTAACTATGCGCTTAAATCCAAAATAAATTGATATGTTTTCTTACACATGAAGCTGTTAGAAAGCATATTAGGATTTCCTAGATTCATGATAAAATAACATTTTATGTTATCCTAACAAAGATGAATGTGGTGTCTTTGAATGTTCATCTTGCATCTGATTTATTAATCAATACAATTACAACTGTTCATTGTTAGCTCAGGTCTATTAAATTATATTCACAGATACAATTTAATGATGTATTGGTAAATGTTAATTAACACTATCAATAATAAATAGTGTGTGTATACAAACGCGCGTGCAATAGTGATTGTGCGGGTCTGGGTTTTTTCCAACCCGCGGGTTCCCGCTTTTATTAAATTATTTGGCCCGCCCCAGCCCGCCCCGCAAATAAAGTAAAATTTCTTTACCTGCCCCGTGCATTGGGGACATCACGGAAGTTACATTGCTACTTAGAACTTCGTATGGTAACCTTATTAATATAGGCTATAGGTAATTGCACTATGATGGTTAGTTTGTGAACAAATAGTTGTCAACGAATCACACTCAACATAGACCGTAAAAGACTAATTTCTTGTTCAATGAAGTTCCTCCCACAGTAGCGCGTGAGCGCAGCGCATACGCAGCTAGTGAACAGCTCTGTGAACTGTTTCATCCTGTCAAAAAGAGTTACTCAAGATGTGACGGAGCATGTGACTTGTTGAATGTAGGGAACGAATACGATCTTCTCGTAGGTGAAAGAGTTGAATGAACTGATACATCTCATTCGTGAATGAAATGAATGAGAGTATACAGGGTCAGTCAGCCAAGCATGTAAATCTCGATCAGCAATCAGCAGATACAAAGCGCAGTTATTGGTGCACATACGCTTGTTTTCTCGCTCAACACAGTTGAGTGAATCATTTTGTTAACTTTGTGGTTTATTATTTTGAGTGGTTAGCGCTCACACTCACTGATCTATGTATAACTGAACCACTCTCTGGCCCACCTCTTCCAACCAAGCAAGGGACTGCTAAACGGAGCAATCACTATTAAAACGAGCTGGGTGTTGGGGGTCAAACACGTTCCTGCTCGGTTAAGATTGCCTAGTGTGAGCACATCCTAATTATTCTCCCCCATCCCACACATACAAGTCTCTACCCACACATAGTGTTGTCCCATGCTGCACTCTGTTGCAATAGGTCCTGCGTGCGGGTCTCTAATAGGACGGTGCCTGTTATAATGTTATGATCGAGGCTCTGGACTCTTAAGCATAACTTTTTTTTTTTTTTTTTTTTTCTATAACAAACTATAAAATACTTTTTATAAAAATGTTTATGTCCTGGCAGTGACAAATAGCTTGTTTTATATTTATTTTTAATTATAAATATTTTAACTGATATTATGTAAAAGGAACACTGCTGTAAAAAGCACCTTATTTGTTTAAAGTTTTTGCAAACCAAATGTTATTTACACTTTTGTTCATATAGTAGTAGGCCTACTTTAAATGGGGAAAAAAAAGAGCTCATCAATACTTTTGAATATATTTTGAGTTTTGTGCATAACAATGCAATTCATTGTGATTTAATTGCGATGAAAGTAATTGTTGCCCAGCACACATATACATTTCTTGTCTCTATGACTATGTAAATCTATATAATTTGTCTATACACTTCATATATAGTCACATCATGTTAATTTGTTAATTTTTTTTTTTTGGTAGCATAAATTCAAAAGTGGCACAGTGAGATATGTGTTTATATATTTAACTTACTTTATATATGACCACTTTATTACAGGACTTGTATAAAACTAAATGCATCGTGCAATTTAAACTATGCAGTAAGTTGTAGTTCTTGGTAAAGTAAGCAGTCAAACTGTGCTAATTTTAGACCCTGGCTTAATCAATGTGCTTTCACATTCAGCTTGTTTTTGATGAAAGCAATGACTAATCAGAAGCGTATTTCTACCATGTGTAAAGAACATGGATTCATGGTATTTGCTTTGCAGGGCTCAGTGCGCTGCAGTGTGCGGCAGTATCTCTTAACCACACAGTGCGTGAGCTGGAGCTGTGCGAGTCTGCAGGACGGGTCAGACTGCACACCCTTCGCAAGGAGCAGATGATGGAAACGCTAGAGTGTCTCCTTCAAATGGAGTGCCATTTACACGCTCCGGTGAGAATGAGAGACAAACCTGCAGCTGGCCAACATGATTCACTAGAGTAGGATTTTTTTTTCTCTCTTTTTTTTTTTCATATAAGATCAGGGTTGCTTCAGTGTGATGAAAAGAGCTATTGATTTGAATCTGTGTGAACAAGCAACCTTTCAGGCAAATTAAATTAAGGTGTTAGGCATGTTTAATCTTGATGTTCTGCAGAGAATCGTGTTTGAAATGGTGTTAAACAGATAGTTTTAACCTGGTACATAACTCATTTTGTTCATGACAGCAATTCTAAACGTGATTATTGAATTGTTTTTTCTATTTACAGGCCAGAAACAACATGATCTAGGAGCGGCTGCTTCTAGCAAGAGTTGTTTTCTCTGTCAAGCCAGGCAGTGCTGTTAACTGACGGTAAATGTTTTTGAGTGAATACAAGCTTTTACTTGCCATTGAAGACAAAATGTACATATATGTACTCCTTTTCGTGTATACACACACACACACACACACATTACTTAAAGGAGGATGAGGATAGTCTTCAAGTCAAGGTAAAGCTATGTATTATGCAACTGTAGATTTTGTTCCATGTTCAGGTGAAAAGTGGGGAGCAAAAACACAATGGTTGCCCATTAGCTGGTTTCTGTGAAACTTCCACTGTTAGTTACATTTGAGTAGCAAAATGTTTAAAAAGGAATAAAAGTGTGGTAAGACCTGCGAGTCAAATGCCAACATTCCTATTTGCTCCAAGAGCAAATAGTTTTGATACGGAGGAGACGGTAATGCTTATGTATATTGGTGTACAAAGGCAAAATGCAGTAACTGTGTCAAAAGTGGAACTGAATTGTTTTTTGTTCTTATTGATTTTGAGAGATTTTTTTTTTATGATTCTGAATTTTAGAAGACAAGATTTTGACAAAAAAAGCAGTTGTTGTATTTTGCTTACGCACAATAATATACATGTATGTTTCCTAATAACACTTACAGCAAAATATATAAATATTACTGGTGTTATTTTCCTTTTTGCAAAATTGCAAGTGTATTCTTATTCTCAAATTAAAACATTTGGGGTCAGTAAGATTTATATTTCTATTTTATTTTATTAGAAATTAATAGATCAATTTAGAAAGGATGCATTAAACTGATCACAAGTGACAGTAAAGGCAATTGGGGATGTTAAAAAATATATTTCTCTGTCAACTAATAGCTTATTTTGAACTTTATATTTATTAAAGAATCCCCAAAACAGTATAAAGGTTTCCACAAAAATATTAAAGAGCAAAAACTGTTGATGATGACGATAATAAGCAATTATTTTTTGGAATGATTTCAGAAGGTTCATGTGACACTGAAGATTGCTGAAAAAGCTGTAAATTCAGTTTTGCCATCACAGGAGTAATTAACTTTTTTAAAATAGGAAAAAAGGTAGAAAATTGTAATTTAAAATTTTAATAGTATTTCACAGTTTTATTATTTTTTGTTTACTAGTTTTTTATTTTGTTTTATTTTAATTAAATTTAATAATAGCAGTCATTGTGTGAATAAGAGGCTTCTTCCAAAAAAAAAAAAATCTTACTGACTCTAAATGTCTATATCGATATCTTATTTGCTAGAGTGGTATGAAAACAAAGAGGAACTTTGTTCTCTGATGATTTGATTTAGAAATTATACTGCAAGTTAGTGTTTGAGGTGAGATGCTTAAAATATTCTCATCAAATTTTGTGCTTATGTAAGAAAGAAAAAAAAAGCTTCTTAACACTGGCTGTGATTAATAATGAGGTTCCACGTATACAAATAATACAGAGCCATGAGTGTGATCCTGATTAAAGCTCTTTTTAAAGGTGTCTAACTCTCAGACACAATGAAACCTATTTGTTCTTTGTATCAGGGACTGTAAGGGGTTTCCAACAACATGGTATTTAGCATATTTTTTGTAATAGGTAATGGTAATATTCTTTAATATATCTTAGAATTCATGTTTTGTAATTGTTCTCCTTTTCTGTTTTACATTATTAAATCAACGGGCATTTAACGCTGTTAATGTTACACAGAGACAGCGAGGGTGAAACGTATCTCTTGTATACTAGATATAATGGGGGTGCTGTATGTTTATGATATATCTAGGGCTTCATTTATGTTTTATTGTAAGACATCTTACAGTACATAGTATGTTTTAGTTTAGTTTTATGGTTTAGTTTTTTTTAATATGTATTAACATATATATGGTTTCAGAAACAAAATAGATATAGGGGAGTGGGTATGAATTAAGACATTTGTGTTCGTCTATCTAAATGTATTTCAATTATAATGTGAGTGTATGTGTATGTGAGTTGGAATTGAACATCCTCATGATAATTAATTTTTTTTTTTCTTTAGTTTTTAATTAATATGTGTTAAGTTACTGGACAAAAATGAGAATGCTATTTTTTTTTTCTTGCCAGTTCATAATGTGTGAAAATAAACAGTATGTAGAATATTGCAGATTAAGTATTTGGTCATAAAATGTCAAAGATTTGTGATAACATAACATAACTCTGGCCACGTCTGTGATTATCTTTGCGTATACAGAAGAGATTTTTATATTATTGGTATTGGGAGTTATTTTTGCATTACTCTGGGAAGAGGAGTTCTCATAAACTTAAATTATGAGTTTTTGGATTCCTATCAGTCATCTCTTGCACAGCTCTGTGCCAGAGGCATTATGGGGCAGGTTTGTACAGATGAGATACCAGTGTAATTATCTGCTTGCTTTGTTGAGAGAGTAAAAAAAGAGAGTCTTTCTATGGATATAGGCACAGTTTCTGTTACATATATACATGCTGTGGGGAAAATAATAAAGCGGTTACATTCTACTGTTGCTGTCTGTGTTGTATGTACTCTGTGTAGGCAAGTATGTAATAATAATTTCTATTTTAACGTTTCAAAAATGAAAAATCTTTTATATACACACCTTTCATGTAATTCTAAACCTGTGTTCTTTTGTGGAACGTGAAGATATATTTCACAGAATCCCCATCTGCTTTTTGTAGAATAGCAATAAAAAGAGGCTGCAGGGCAACCAGAATGACAAAACAATAGCCATAACCGTTATTCATATGACAAGTCTTCAGAAGTCGTACAATAGCTTTAAGACTGGTATTAAAACATTACACGCTGAAAATCTTGACATCCGCCCTCGCTCTACTTAGAAAGTTCCTGCAGAGTTCATGAGAGATGACTGATCCGGCTTCTCAAGTGACTCTCTAACTCATTGATCCGGACACGGCTGGAGGGGAAGCATTTCAGAGATTAATGACTTTTTCTCTGTTACTCATGCTGATGTGTGACTTCAATTGAAATATATAGACCAGTGTTTGTCAACTCCAGTCCCACTGGATCCAACGCTCTGCACATTTTGTATGTCTACCTTATTTAACTCCCCTGATTCATTAACTTGTTAGAAAAGAGATCCACAATCTGAACTGTATCAATTACGAGAGATGTAAAAAGTTGAGAGCCACTGATATAGACCACTTTAATGATGCATGTACTGTATTTTAATTGTGCTTTTGTGCCCTATTTGATGCTTAAAAGCAGTGGTATTTTTAGTTATCGTTTATATACTGCATCTAATCTTTTCATCCAGCAACCAGCCCTTTCTTCAAAATTTCTCAGTTTGTGTTCCACGGTAGAAATAAAATTCTACAGATGTGTAAAGACATGAAGGAGAGTAAACAATGGCAGGGTTGTCATTTTTGGAGCTCAGTTTTAAAAATGAAGTTTTGCATTGATGCCACAGAACCATTTTGTGTTTGTGTGAACATTTATAACAATAATCTAGATAATCTTTTTTTGTTGTTGTTGTTACTGTTTCCATTTTACCTTTTGTGCAATGGAACAGTTCCATGGATGTCAAAAATTCTTCATGGGACCGTAGATGCCAGTAAAGAACATTTCTTTTTAAGAGTGAAATCTGTCCCTTGCCAAATTCCACCACCCATAGATAAGAATCACTTTTACTTTAGGCAATAGCAGCCTTCTATTGAAAGATGTGTGGGGTGTGTCTAAATGCGCATGTACTTTACTCATCCTGCGAACACACACTCTTTGAAGCGATGCCAGTGCTGTCAGACTGTTTTTCTTATATTCCTTCAAGCATGATAAGCTGGAAGGTAAAGAGATTGCTGAGTGAAATGCCCTTTGCCCTGAGGGCCACAAGGTAACGCCTCTCAGCTTCTCACGCACATCCTTCTCCGTTCTGCATTTCCCAGCTCTGTTTCTTCAGAAGTCACATCACACACTGCCTATTAAAAGGCTGAAAGGAATTCCGGTATTGGAAATAAAGACGGCAGGTGCGATTCACCAAAGGCTTAAAAAGATTCCAGGAAGAAAATATTGATTTTAATCACATCATTGCTTGTGAATGCTGTGCTTGAATTAAACATGAAGAATGGGGCTATGATTTTGAAATATTAAAAAACAATCCATTGTGTTCTTCTTAGACGGAAAATATTTAACACACACTCATGCATTTTGGGGGAAAGACATATTATTCAAAGATAATGTGAATATATTCTTCCACTAGCATGTTACGGCTTGTACAATACTTTTTTCATCCTCCGGATTAAAAAGCAATAATAGGGATGTCTGCAATTATTTGCAATGAGTGTAGTGCTTGTCTTCTCTCTCTCTCTCTCTCTCTCTCTCTTTTTGTATGATTATGTATCAAACAGACTGTAGGGATTAACAATGCTTTAAACAAGTAGGAGAGGATACCCCAATTAAGAACTAATAAATAATATATTTAAATATGAGCTATTCGTTTACAGGATGACATTGCACTGTTCAGTTTAGTTGGAATAATTGAAAGAAAGAAAGAAAAAATGGATCGGTCGGGGCCATCTTGTGATCCCCAGGGCCAGAAAACTTGTCCCAGCTATTTTTAAGTACATATTAATATTTTTTAAATAATTATTACAAAATGTTGTTTCCAAAATATCATTTTTCATGATTTCATATGTTATTCTTTATTTAATTACCAGTTTAGTTCATACAAATTTCAGAAACTGAAAAATCTCTGAATCAGAGTTTAAACGAAGGGAATTTAAATGAATGGAATTTCTACATGACCACATTTAAATGGAAATCTGCTGAATTAAAGACTTCTCTTTTGGAGATTTATGATTAGCTTTTTTACAGTCACGAATTATTACGTGGAAAAATACAGAAATGTGCTATTTGCATGCGTGATATTTAAACACTGCATTTATCTACACGAAAAAAAAAAGAATTGGAAAAAAAAACAGGGTTGAAATAATTGACACTTAAAAATTGATGGTAAATAGTAATATCAAGTAATAATAATAGTTATAATTCGAAATATATATTTTTACACTGTATTAGTATAAGACCAGATCATATTTTAGGACCGATTTTTATAGAAATATATTCTAAATTAGAGGTTCACACATTTCTTCCTGCAACTGTATGTTTTTCTATCAACAGTTAATTGTAATACAGGATGTAGGCTGTGAGCGCTGTGATGTAGGCTGAAATAAAGCGGCTGGGGTTCTCTCGCCAAAAATAATAGCACGAGCGCTGCCTGCAGTCTCATTTATTCCTTTGATGCCATCGTGAGGCCACATCACACATTACAGCAGCCACACGTCTAACCTGCTAGAAATTTGATGGGGAAATCATTATTATAATGGGTTATATAAAATCAGTAGCTTGTTAAAAGAGTAGCAGTTCGACAGCGGTTTGCCGTCAATTTTCGGCTCAAATACGAAAATTATTGCATGTTATTCTGAGTATTGAAAAATTTAATAATAGCTAATAATAATAAATTCTAACAAAAGTTAAAATTATACTCTAATAATAAATACAATATACTTTAATAATGCAATAACTCTAATGAAGGATAAAAGATCGACTGGTGAATTTATCAGTTCACATAGCTACATTACAAAAATTGATGGGTTTCAGAGATTTGTCTCTAAATGTCGTGTTAAAAATTACCCCCCCCCCAACCCCACCCGAGTGGTGTTTATTTAGATAAACTGTTCTTTATTATTATTATTATCATAATGCGTGCGTGTTTAAACAAGCGCAATAATTTTCCATCACAATATTCGTAAAATATTTAAGAATCATTTATTGACATTTTAATCAACCAAAAAATAAGAATTACTGCACAATATAATTTGTATTTATTAATCAAGTGTTGGTAGATTCTGAAACACATTAAAACCTGCAGAAATAAATGCATTCAGATTTGCTACTCTTGTCTGTTTTCAGAGGCACAGTAAACTACTGTAGTAATGTGCACCTGTTCAAATAAGTTGAAATCGTTCAAATTCTTCAGAATTTTAAATCCTGTAGCAAATGACAGTGATTGTTTTCCGCAAACCAGCATAAAAACAATCTATATCTCATACCTATTACATACATTAATTCTAAATTAAAAAGAAGAAACAAAGCACATATTTTTTAAAGCACTATGTTAATGAGTATAAAACAAAAGGGCAAAATAAAAATTCTACATATTGTCATAATGCACAAAAGCATTCATTTCATATTTTGGGTCATGCAATAAATTGTAACCCATCATGCTTTTCAATGTATTAGACATGCATTCCATACCTGAGGCAAAAAAAAAAAAGAACATAAAAAATAATTCAGTCATTAATATGCTATTAACCTTCATGTATAATTTATTTTAAAGCAATTTAATTATAACTTCAAAAGCTGTTTCTCCTGTATTCTAAATATAATTACATGAGATATTTCACAAATAAAGGAGAAATAGAAGAAAATACATGAAAATATAAAACCTAAAAGACGGACAACAAAAAAGGTAGTGACATTATACATTGCAGTGTTTTGCATTATTACAATAGTAAGAATTTTGACCATGTCGCTACATTATTACAAATTCTCATGTTGTGCTGATTTTCCATGATAAATAAAGAATGGAGCAAGCCTGTACAGAATATCTTTCAATAAAAGTAGCACAGATTGTGAAGAAAGAAATTCAGTCAAACCTTGAGATGGGCAGCTTTTCATTAAATATATCACTGTAAATTGAAATACCAAGCTAGTATGTGTTCAAGGCTATCATCACAGTGCTTCAGATATTATGCTCTCAGTTTCATGAAACCATGCGGATTTCGCTTTGGAAAAACACAACCATTTTAATACATGAGCTCTTGATTTTTTTTTTTGTTACTAACTATTTAGAGCATAAAAACATGCTGTCAGAGTCTGGTATAAGTGAAATGCTGGTAAAAGACGGTTTAGGCACTGGAATCCTCTTTTAAGCGCTGACTGCGAGCCTTGTAGACTTCAATCAGGAGATCTTTCACATACTGAATCTCTCTCTCTACAGATTCTGCTTTGTCCCGAAGTTCTCTGTTCCGCCCTTCCAAACCATGAAGCTCCTCCTCCAAACAGTCCTGCTCCACCCTCTTACGCTGACGGTACCTATTGTTTTTTGGCAACATTTGTGGAATAAAATAATATGGTTCAGCTTTTCTGCTCATTTGAAGCAAACATGCTTGCTTTTTATTAACACATGCAATATTCTAGCACTTTCATTTGACTGAGTCACCAAAAACGAAGTGGGTACAGTACCTGTGGGCAGCAGACTTGTTCTGATCCCTCTTCTTCTGCTTGCGTTCTCCATGGTTTCTCTCCAAGGAACCTACTTTAACATCTGGCTTAAATACACACTGACTTTCCCGTGACCTTTGTAGTGGTTTCTGGAGGGGCAACTCCAAAGAGGACCCAACACTGTCTCCGGACAGACATTCAAAGCTTTGATCCCCAAGGCATTCGTGGTGCAAGTAGTCATTATTCTGGATATCAACAGCCCCAGTTCTGATTGGCTGATCGATTTCATTCATGAAGCCGTGATATGGCTCTAAATTGGCAGTGATCTGATGAAAGTAGCACTCGGCTACTTCGGACTGTTTATACGGCGGACAGCTCTCGCTCTCGGCACACTGCAAAATGGGCATGGCAATCCCGTCGTGGCCGAGCATCTTCATCCCATGGCTCTGGCCCTCCCGTCTGTGGTGGGGCTCCAGTGTCCCGCCGAGATCGTAACTTCTCATCATCTCTGCTCGGTAAAGCACGTCTTCCGTAAAGCAACTTTTTTCTTCTTCCTTCAACAGTATGGCACATTCTCGAACCTTCTTTGCACTCGCGTGGCTCTTTCCGAAGGATCTGTCGACAGAGCACTGGTCAAAAGCCAGCTCTGCATAACCTGAATGAGTCCCTTTGAAAGTCCACGTTTCCTTCTCAAACACTTCGACATCCTTACATCCATTCGTTGATATTCTTTGGCTGTTGCAGTGTGTCCGAATGTAGCTGTAGGGGCCGGGTCGAGACATTTTCGGTCGGCTCATGGAGCCCCCACAGAAGCCTCTCAGGTCGAGATCTCCAGTTGCTAGGGAAACCAGCCTGGGATTTGTTTCAGATTGGTTTACATTGTACGAAGCGCAGGGTAACTGATAGTATGACTGCGTAGCCATAGCTTGCAAGCTTTTGTCACTTTTTTGCCATTTCTCCAATTTCATAGGTGCCGATTCATACAGGTAATAATCCTCCAGTTGAGCCAGTTCTTCTTTAAGAAGAGTGGTCATAACCTCCAAGTCGGAGGGCATTTGGACATCATGCTCCAGAGGTGAAGGTGGGATAGAGGAACCAGGAGAGGATTCCGTGGAAGTTGAATTTGGGTAAGCGTCAAAAGTTTTTGTCATCCAATCTGTAGAGAAAAAACAATCTGATTTATTCAACAGCATTTTATGAACGCACAAATGAAATATTTTCAACATGCATGGTTGCGCAAATGGTCTAATAATAGCTATATATTTTTTCTGTTAAGCTATGTAAGTAGCGAAAAAAAAAAAAAAGATGAAACAATGTGGATCACCAAAATATTTGCTTTACTTACTGTACGCCATTAACACACACGCTGCAGTGCGGTTCCCACCAACAGTCGGACAAAATAAAAGTGTCGTACTGCTTACCAATTTAGTCCAACGTCTGTGCAGACTCCTCCCTCCACCTATGATTGGCCTTCGTTAGCCAGTAGGAAAGAGGGAGCTCTTAAGCCGGCTGTGCAAATGAGGGGAGTCTTCCTGGGAATAATCTATGCCGCCACAATTTGCTGTATTCCGGTTGAAATGGTGAATTGCGTACAATGCATGAGAATCGAAGAAATGCCACATACAGGAAAGAGATGCGAAAAACTGAAACCTATATGAAAATGTAAAAAAAAAAAATAAAAATAAAAAATAAGTAAAATAAAAAAATAAATAAAATGCAATTGTTAATTCCGCTTTCCAGGTGTCAGAAATTTTAATCAAAACACAAGCTCAAACATTTCATTTTATGGAATTTCACTTTTTTTAATACTAAAAACACAGGGTCGTGAAAAAGATTAATTACACAAATTTATTATTTTAACCTAAACTGACTAAATTAATAGGATGGAGTGCAATATTTTGTTATAATTTAAATATAAAATAAATCTAGATATTTTAATCTGAATTTGACCTTTTGCTAGAGGTCATTTGTTATTCTGTAATATGATCTCTCTAGTCAAGTTCAGTGCCAAATGTGAAACAAAGGTTAAAGTCTTAAAATATTAACTACAAAAAAATTTTACAGTTAAAAAACAAAACAAACAAACTTTGTACTGTAGTTTATACTGTTTATATGGTAAGTTATTCTAATTTAAAACAATAAAACGATATTGTTTTAGAAACCCACCCAAAGGCATCAAAAGGAGCCTAAAAATAGAGCATTACATTATTCAAAATGAAGCTTGTTAAAAAGTACAGAAAATATGAAGAAACCCAGTTAAGCAATTTTAAGTGCACTTTCATAACAAAACGTCATGATTAAACCCCATCTCTATACAATTTTTGCAAGTTATTGTTGTACTTTAGAAACTCTGAAAACTAGTTAAACTGAGATATACTCTGTCACTGGAAGTTGCAGCTCATATAAAAGTCTGAATGGAAGTTGACACTTACTCCATCGTGCTGAGGTGATCCGGTCTGAAGAGCTTCTGTGAGCGCAGTAAACCGCAGTGGAAGAGCTCACGTTTTCAATTTAGTAGAACATTGTCTCACTCTTCTTCATTTGATGTCGAGGCTGATCGGTTACACGATAAATCGTTCAAAAGTTTTGGAGAACAGAGGAGTATCACGTCAAACCAAACAGTAACCGCATCACATGAGCTCGTATCCATCCGCCGCCGCGCCCCTCAGCACAGAGTCCAAACTAACGGAGCAAGTTCAGTCCGAACTTCAACCTCGAGTCCACATTTCAGTCGGCAAAACTTTGTCATGTCCCGCTTGATCTCGATTAAAGTTCACTGCATTCGCGTTTTAGAAATGCATTTCCTTTTGAAATGTAGAGGGTAAGTCAATTCTGATGATTATTAAACTGGGTCCAGATTGCCAAAACCAGACTGGGTGTATATCAAAGTACAAATCTAAGCACAGAGACCCATGTAGAGCACTATATAACCACATGCGACGAGGAAGGACACTATATTACACTATGGAGATGTAACTCTTGTTGCAGCCCTGTTGCATCAGACCTGCTGGAATGTTGCCCGAGTTGAAACTTTGTTGCCACATTTGTCCTGATCCGTTTATTCTTTGGACATGTATAATGAGGTTTCATCTTTAAGACCATTGTTTGCAAAAAAAAAAAAAAAAAAAAAAAAAAAAAACATCCAGACTTTTTACTTGCTGTAAAAACACTCATTAGCCTGTTTTGATTCGCACCGCACTTCCACCTCTGTATAAAGGAAAACGGGGCTAGTTGTCACACTGAGAAGTTGTCACAAAGGCTGTATCTCAGAAACAAGTCCAATTACACAAATGCATGTTGCTCTAGCTGTGGTTTGTATGTTGGTTTCAAACATATAGTTCAAAGATGTCTTACATTTTGTGTGTGGGGGTGAATTCGGTCCTCTTGACTAAAATTAGACTATCATCATATTTATTCTGTAGCTGTTGGATATCTATAGCACACATTCAGACAGGTGTCATGTAGATATCGAATAAGAGGACTTTTAACTAAAGAGCTGAACTGTGTTTTCCGGTGACAGGTTGGGGCAAGTTGTCACATTGATTTTTAATGCATTTTAAATATACTGTATTTATATAATAGATTAAATGTTAAATTAATAATTCAGCAAAGATTAAAAGTGACAGTAAAGGCACGTTTACACTGATTTCCATTTCAAATAAATGCTATTCATTTAAACTTTATCAAATAATTCTGAAAAATAAATTATGGTTTCCACAAAAATAATAAGTTTTTTTTTCAACTTTGATCGTAATAATAAATCTTTCTTGAGCAGCGTTTTCATAATTGTTTTACTGTGCACATTTTGCTCTAATTGATGGCAGGTGTAAGTAACATGGTGAGACAACATGGCCCATAATTATTACTGTTATTATTAATATTGAATTAACGGTGTAAACGTTCAGTACCTGTATCTGCAACACCGCTGCAGAATTCTGACAACAAAATTGACTCATCTTGAGAAATATTCTAATAAGTATTGTGACTAGCCCCATTCTCCCCAGTTCATCTCTACTGTATTTTGCAATTGTGCTGAAAACACAAAATAATACAATATATAAATATAACAAATTGATACGTAATATATTTCATTATTATTATTATTATTTTTATTATTATTATTATTTTACAATAAATCTAGTTTATAATCTTTAAACACTGAAAAATGCAGAAATGTTGAAATATCAAAACATGAATTTTTAGATCACATATAACTCCTATTATATCTGATACAAGTTCATGCTTAGATCTACTGCACACTTCTCACTGTGTGAAACTAACTACAATTGATTGAACCACCTCTTGCCCTGTTGCCAAGTCAAAGTGAATACTGTTCTTGCTGCTTTTCTCATCCTGTTACCGGGGTCTTACTTTTTTTTATCTTCTTCAACTTTACGATTTTCTGTTGCAATGGATGATCAATCTGCATGCACACAAGACATTTTAAAAGAATAATATTCCAGACTCCATCATGTTTCAACTCATTTCTGAATTAAAGTTTATTGTTATGTCCCAAATGCTAATGCTGAATATGTACATTGTAAAATATACATTATATTATCATGTGTTTTCTGAACAAGAACGAGGTCATTCTCAGATTCAGAGTGCCCTCTATCTATCAATGACACTCCACTACAGACTAGTGCCTTTCACATCTGTCAGAGAAAAAACATTTCATGTTTTATTTTTTAGTAACTTTTTTTTTTCATTTCATTCTTTGTGATTTGTCATCATGACAATATCTGCAGTTAGAATATCTGTTTTGTGATATCCATCCTTGCTTCGCTGCCATGAAGACTCTGGTACATTGATAAAGGTTACACCATAATTTCATCACCAGCTTGCAAAGAATCCTGCCCCCATTAATGTTTTATGTTCTATCTGGGGTAACATTAGAAATGCACACATGGGTTGTAAGAAATTCTGTTGCTAAGGTGCCAGTTATACTCTTACATCTGTAATTAGTGAGGAATTATGATAATTTTTCTCTTTTTAAAATAGCGTTTAAATGAGAGAATATATCAAGCCTGAGTAATCAGTTTGTGAGATTTCAAGACGTGAAAGCGCTGTGGGAGTGTGCTCTGTTTTCCAAAGGAATTATGTATTTTGATAGGTTTTTGAGGGTAATAATATGGGGTTTAAAAGTAAAATATTTAGCTGGTCACTGGTCACAGTGATATCAGATGGGGGTAAACAATTTTCTGCATGAGAAAGATGAATGATTTTATTTCATCAGATCAACTGCCATATTTTATTTAGTGTGGACAGACACAATACTAGAGAGTCTGATTTTATAGACAGAAAAAAAATTCTAAATACCAAATCATATGGTAAAACAAACAAACAAACAAATAATTGTTATTTTTTTTCCTTTACTTTTATTTTAACAGTTGATATGATTGATAATTGTTGTACTTTCTTATTTGCCACTGGTAGGAGCCATTTTACACTCATGCGATTTGATGATTTTTGATCCTTTTAATAACAAAAGCACATAGTACTCTAAGAGGTTTATTTATTTACATAAACCTTAATTAATTTGTGTGTTAATAGATATAATCAAGGAATGCTGATGTGTCAGAGGGATGGAAATACATGTTTTACTGCTCATACTCATATTATTTTGCAGTCATTTACTGAACTTAATATATATATTATTTACTTATTGTACTTGCAAACCAGCTCATACTGTGAGTTTATTTGTTAAGTTACATTATTTCATCTCATTTGTATTTTCATATATTCATATATTTTTAGTAGTGCAATACTGTGCAATAATACATTATATAAAATATATATTAATAAACAAAATTCTATAAAAGTAACAGTTAATTTTTTTAAATGGTAAATCCTCCTTTTTTCATTCTAAGATGTGTAAAATGCAAAGCAAACATGCAGCAAAGGTAGATGGATTGTCACTGTTCTTTGACAGTGTTCAGGCATGTAACCTGCAAAACAAAGGTGAGGAAGGAGTGTGTTTGACAGCTCTTTGTTGTCACTTTTCAACAGATGACAGCTGGCAGGTGCGAGATATATATGAAGTACTCCCCTTCAGCACTGCGCTGCCTGTTTTCCTGTGTATTATTTGCTGAATCCTTAAGAATCTATTCAGAACGTCTAAATACCACACCTTATGCTGTTAAGTAAATTAGTTTTACTTCAAAACCATCAGAAAAATGGAGGTTGTTTGAAATTGACGTTGAAATTGAAGTTTATAAAAAAAATGGTATTTGATTTTAAATGTACACATTGTTTCACATTTGACTTCTTTACAATTGACAGCGAGTGCTTTATATAACTTTATTTTTTAAGCTTTCTGTGGAAGCTTGAGAAAAATTATAGGACCATTTTTGGGGAAAATTCTTTGCTTCTGACAAAGCCTTTTTCTCTGATGCACATGGTCTGAATACTGAAAATATTTAATAATAAATATGAATTCATATGATAAATAAAATTTCTTAATTTTGTACATGTTGTGTTCCGATCATTTTGAACTCACAAAGGGTATACTTTACCCCCCCCCCCCCCCCCACACACACCTTGTTACATTTGTAGTGTCAAAAATAACTGGCCTAAAATAATTTATTATAAATGTCTCGTCATCATATATTATTAGCAAATATTGGATTCTGTATTTTTATCAACTTGTTTTCTTTCAATTAGAATAGGTTTTGATTTTTTCTTTTACTGATTGATCATAGGCCTTATGCACCTCAGCTTTTGAGTGAATATTGCCAAAAAAAAAAAAAATTATATATATACATACATATATATATATATATATATATATATATATATATATATATATATATATATATATATATATATATATATATATATATATATATATATATATCCTATATTAATTTAGTCTGTCTAAAAAAGTTTTCCCCACTCAAAAACAGAAAAAAGTTTACATCTGTAAGGGCTCCATTCTATCAGTTTAAACACTGTAAAAATGTTGCTGCACTAATAAACACTAATATTTGGGTTAATTCAGCAAGGGATATTTCTTTGAGTCTTTTTATTATCTATTTATTTATCTATTTTTAATTCTGCCAAATGTTAACTCTTCAGTGTAATGTCAGATTGTTTATCTTCATTGAATATTTCAAGTCAAACAAAGGCTGCAGCCAGTGAGCAAAAGGATGGATATTTCGTTCATTCCAAGGTTGTGTCAAATGTGTATGACATTAGGGGTCACTCTCGGGAGCCTAAACAACATTTTTTTTTTAGAAAAGGCCAGTGAAATTGGGTGAGCAGAATTTGCATAGCTGGCCGAGCACCAGACATCTGGATATAAATGGGCCAGTGTGGCATCTGTTCACTCATTCTGTTTTTTGAAGCCGAATTCAGTGTCTCTCACAGAGAAGTTAAGATCATTCACCTCTCGATTCTTTGTTGTTGGATCTAAGGCATGGTTAGCACTCTCTCCCTACTCATACACAGATAAGTGTTGTAACAGTACCTCTGGGTGCATCGACTGTAATCTCTAGAAGAGCAAATTTCCTCTTCTAGAAAGAGCTACACAGCGGAATTGTGTGCTTCATCCGTCGTTTCCAACTGTGTGCGCTCGCAGGTCTTCGCCAAAAGACCTGGACCTCTGGATATGAAGCAATGTGCGACACGGAAGAGCATTAGGAGGAGGAATTAATTTCGCCAGGGCAATCCCCATGAGCTTCCCGTTCTTCCCTTGCTTTGTGCTCATTGGTGGAGTTTCCGGATGAGTTTGAGAGTCATTTGGGGAACACAAGCAGCCGTTGATCACAGCATCAGAGGGCAGGCTTGAGCCATCGGAAGCAGATGATTCAGCTGAGCAAGCAACTATGGGCGCTGAGCCTCAGTCTGAGGCTGATGCTGAGATGGCAGCCATGCTTCCCTGGGCAGCCAAAAGCATCAGGCTGGAGTGGTCTCCCCCACCCTGCCCCGAGCAATCACGGCTGGATGATTGCTCCCTCAACAAGCTTGGCACGGTGCCTTTCATCATGGAAGTGCACGAAGAGCTGACAAAATTGTGGAAGGCCCCTTTTTCAGCCAGAACATGGTACGCCAGCTCCTCTGCCCTCACCACCCTCGATTGGGGTCCAGCAAGGGGGTACCCAGGTGGAGAGAGCGATTGCAGTGCATCTTTGCCCACAAAACACCACCACCTGGGAGGATGCCCGAGACTCCTGTCCAGGGCCTGTAAGTTCTCTTCATCTCTAGTTGCAAAGGCTTATGTGGCTTCTGGACAAGCTGTGTCTGCCCTGCATGCTATGGCCACCCAGCTGGTCTACCCAGCAAAAGTGTTGAAATAGCAGCCAGAGGGTGATTCCAACCCATTGGTACTTCAGGAGCTGCGCTCGGCAACTGACTATGCCCTCGGGGCTACAAAGGTCATGGCTAAGGCTCCGGGGAGGGCGAGGTCCACTTTAGGGTCCAGAAATGCCACCTATGGCTCAAACTGGCTGAGATGTAGGAAGCAGAGAAAGTAACTTTCTTTACTCACCCATTTCACAGGTTGGTCTCTTTGGCGAAACAGTGGAAGAATTTGCCCAGCAGTTCTCCACAGTGAAGAAGCAGACAGAGGACATCAAACACATCCTGCCTCTGTGTGGGTCAGGCCCTGCTATTGCACCCCTGAGCCAGAAGCCCCCATCTGTTCATTG
This sequence comes from Carassius gibelio, assembly GCF_023724105.1. NCBI lineage: Eukaryota > Metazoa > Chordata > Actinopteri > Cypriniformes > Cyprinidae > Carassius > Carassius gibelio. The sequence continues at coordinate 15,981,247 of NC_068410.1, read as the reverse complement.
CAGGGGACAGCACCCTGCGAGGACTGCTGAGGCACCACAACATCCTGGGCCTTCAGTCAAGTCTGACTAATGACTCACCACTTGCAGGAATGTGGCATTGCCAGCTCATCATCAGGGCACCAGGAACCCTCCCAAGTCCAAAGCGTTTCTGAGACAGGCGACCAAATGGAGGAGGGACCATCTGGCCAGCCTGGATCCACTTTAGGCGGGGGGACAGGAGGTGGATTCGGCTACACCACGTCTTTCTGCCACCTGACTAAGGGCACAATTTGACATGCATGCCCGTATAACTGGAACCTTTATTTTTGGTCCCTGGACACGACCAGGAGGAATTCAGTGACCTTTCACAAACAGATGTGAATACGATTATTCAGGCCAGAGCCCCCTTGACGAGGCGGCTGTATGACCTGAAATGGTGCATTTTTGTGAATTGGTGTTCTTCCCAGAGGAAGGACCCTCGGAGATGTGGCATTGGTTCTGTGCACTCCCTCCACCAAGGAGGCCTGGACAGGCAAATATGTGCCCAAGGTTCCCTCAACTCCTTTCAGGGACCAGGTGGTAACTTTGCCAGCTATCCCCTTCCAAGAAGGGGAACGCGACCTGTCTCTGTTGTGCCCAGTGCAAGCCTTACGCACGTAACTGGATCTCACTCAGAGCTTCAGACATTCTGAACAGCTCTTTATCTTCTTTGGAGAACAGCAGAAGGGGAATGCTGTCTCCAAACAAAGGATATCCCACTGGATTGTGGTCTCACTCTACCAGGGGCATGGCTGCATCAGCAGCCCGTGTGAATGGGACCTATCTGGCAGATATCTGTAGAGCTGCATATTGGGCTACATCTAATACATTTGCTAGATTTTATAATCTACGAATGGAACCAGTTTCTTCTAGAGTTCTGAACATCAGTTCTTTGACTCAGGGAGACTGGCATGGTGTAGAGTTGCTACCAGCCCTACTTTCCCCAGGGAAATTATGTACTTATTCAGTCCAGCTCAGGTTCCTTTCACAAACTCTGGACTGCCCTTCCATCACATAAGACCTTTTTTCTTAGTGAAGTTTGATGGAGGGACTTGCTATTAGAAGTTATTACGAGATAGGTTCGCGTTTGCAATAATCTATGATGTGTCCCTGTTTGCGTACAGGGACATAAATAATAAATTAAAAGTGATAAGTGGACCAAGGTGTCTGAGATTGTTCATTTTAAGTAAAGGATCCTAATATTTCGTCCACAACAATATTTAATGAGGTTAACTTATAACGTTACTCTCCTTGTGATTAGTCTGCAGGAGATCAACAAGCTTGTTTGCTTTGCGGCCGCTTTAAATACAAAATAAGCATTCGATCTACGTCAGAGTGTCTGAGCGCTCATGAATCTTTCTGCAGCGTCGTGAGCAGAGCGGCAAGAACGATTTTTGACACTCTCAACGCCGGCGGTGTGAATGCACAGTGAGGCTCAGTGTTTCCCTAGACAGACATTCTGTCAATAGGTTCTGTGTCTTGGTAGATCTTCCCTTACGCGTAGCCCAGAGAACAACCTGAGGCTGGTGGGAAAAGAAGAAGGAAATGATACGTGTGTGGTTTTTTGAGGCCTGGATTCCAAATATATTGGAAATGGAATCGAACATATCTAGGATTGTGCACACAGAGTGGGCCCACAACGGAATAAGGATGTTTGTAACACAAGACAGGATGCCAGTACATCACCAAGAACACTAATAATAAAGTTCCTAAACTTCAAACAAAAATAACAGGTGCTTCTAGTGGCCAGGTCCAAGGGGGTGATTTCAATCAAGGAACACACGCTTCGCTTTCATCCAGATGTTTCGGCTGAAGATCACAGGAAACAAAGATTTTATGATGGAGTGAGACACAAGCTGGGAAAGATAGGAATCGGCAAGATCGTGTACCCCGCTCATCTGATTCTTACTCACCAGGAGAAATCAAGGGTGTTTGACACTCCGGTGGTGGTCGAAAGCTTCATTGAAGAATTAGACACAAAGGCTGGCAGTCCAGCTGGACTTTTAAAATCCTGAATGTAGGTTTAAAATAACCCAGATTATACACCATAAATGTTATCCTTTATTGTTGTGGAGACTCGATAGTGAGTCAAGACCAGTTTGTAAAATAATAAAATTATATATAGGCTGAAGAAGAAGACGGGAATGTGCTCAGGACCATTGAAAATCAGAGGTAAAAATTATATAAATACTGTTCAGTTTCTTGCATGGACTTTCTATTCTATTATTGAGATTGACAGACAGCAACATAGTATCTTTAATTGGTCAAATAAATATTTTGAAAATTGTAGTATTTTTTTCAAGAACATTCCTCTGCCTAGCCCAAACATCTATTTCAACAACTCAAATTACTAAATTAATTTGGAATAACACATGTTCCAGACATCGTCTTACACTTCTATATTTGCCATATAATAGAGGAGGTATACAGTGTCCTTACGCTATATCACTCTATATCAGAGTGTGAAGAAGTTTGGAATTTTTGAAAAGATGTGAAAGGAATGATAGAAAAGATTATTGATGTTAACATACCACTGTCACCTTTAATCTTATTATTTATTTTATATCAAGTTTAAAAGACGGAGTATATATTTACAAATATATGTATTCTTCAAGCAAAGCAGCTTATTTCTTTTAGTTGGAAAAGTTATATATGCACCAACCATAGGATGATGGCTGAAAGAAATGGTAACGAATATGTTAATGGAAAAGATAACATGTTAAGAGATAAATACATAATTTTTGTTTGAGGACCTTTCAAATTGTTTTTAAAATGTGGTGGAGTTGGATAACAAAGGCTAACAAAGAGGTGATATTATATACTACTGTAAGATAGCGAGAAGCCTTTTTTATTTTGTCTGTGTGTGTGTGTGTGTGTGTGTTTCTCTGTTACATGGACATTTATATGTGTATTATTAAAATGCAATAAAAATAAATTTATAAGAAATATATGGGTATATTGGATACAATAAGAAAAAAAAGACAAGAAAAGAATAACCTGAGGTTTGCATGAAAAAAAAATATGCTGATGTTATTATATTTGACAGTCCAGTTCAAATCCCTAATAAGGGAGCCATGGCACAGCTGCTTCTTGGTGATGCAACTGTTACAAAAACAAATTAAAAATTTAACACCATTTGAAAATGCCAAAGTCACAGAATATTCTGTAATTAAATGAGCCAAAACTATCTGTGAATTATGAAATATTTCATTATAGGCCTATAGGCCTATTATAGGTGTATTTTTCAGTATTTTTATTTGTCATGTCCTTATTTAAATTTGCATTTGATTTACAACGAACAGATTTGCTTAGATTATTCAAACACTAGGAAAGCGCTTTATAAGAATGTTAATCCTCATCAATATTTGTGTTCGAGGTTAAGAGGTTAAATCTCACAGTATAAGATCAAGAGTTGAGTCTGATGTTTATGGTCTCATAATTTTTTTTTTTTTTTTTGCATTAATCTGTTTTGCCCCATTTTGTCATTTCTCTGCTGTATCATTACAGTGCATAACAAATATAAACAATACAAACTATATTTAATATGAAATATAATACATTAAATATGACATTACGTTTAACACTTTAAACAAAAAACAACAGCAAAATATGTACACCAAAGTCTTTAGATTATACAATAAAAATAATCTATAACTATAACCCATTTTGCATAAAATGGAAGAAATACACCTCAATAATTATCCAGTCCATTACTAAATCACCAAGTTGGAGGTGTAGTGTCATTAAAATAAAAGCTTTCCTCTTCCCTACATTATTCCACATACACATTAGAACCCACTCTCTCTCAAACACACTAAATGCCATGTGTATTTGTTTATGCCTGACAATATGTTTCTAAACTTGGTTTTAGGGCTCTTAATTTGCATCAACAATTTAAAAAGAGCACTGTTACATTTAATGTAATTTAGCACATTTTTGAAGATTTCATGCACATTTCTAATGGTTTGATTTTCTGCCGCATGATATTGCAGGTTTATATATATGTATATATATATATATATATATATATATATATATATATATATATATATATATATATATATATATATATATATATATATATATATATATATATATATATATATATAGCAGTGCATGTCATGTTAAGTCACACCTTTAATGGTCAACAAATGAAAGTAATTTTATGCAAATACTGGAATGTGTGCATTATCCACACACTGTATCCTCTTTTTATACTAAACATTTCATTATTTATGGATGGATTACTTATGCTGAATAATATTTTGAATATTATATTAAAGTAAATATATATTTGGTGTAGATGAATGAGCAAAAATATCCTTAGATCTTTGCACACTCACATTTTTATTCATATCCTTTTAAGTTTTTAATGACTTTCAAAATATAACAATATTTTTTATAATGTATTTTCATTACTTAAATAAATAATGCTGGCCTGATAAAAAGATAAAGAGACTTTAATTTAATTTAATTTAATTTAATTTAAGCCTCTATCGCTATTTACACTAAGTGTATATACATTTACAATTAGTAATTTTGCAGATGCTTTTATCCAAAGCGACTTACAACTGGGGAATACATATGTGATTCTTCTTAAAGATAGAAACAGAGACAGGACGTGCTAATAATACCAAGTTTTAGGCATTATTCTAAAAAATTTGCATCTAAATAAATTTGAATGTTGTGGAAAAGTATGTTTATTTCAATAATTCAACTCAAATTGTGAAATTTGTGTATTAAATAAATTCAGTGCACACAGACTGAAGTAGTAAAAACCCACCAATTCACTATCTTAAAAAAATTTAATATGGTGACATGCCAATCTGCTAATCAACTCAAAACACTGGCAAAGGTTTCCTGAGCTTTCAAAAGGGTCTCCCAGTTTGGTTTCACTAGGCTACATAATCATGGGGAAGACTGCTGATCTGACAGTTGTGCAGAAGACAATCATTGACACCCTTCACATGGAGGGTATGCCACAAACATTCATTGCCAAAGAAGCTGGCTATTCACAGAGTGCTGTATCCAAGCATGCAAACAGAAAATTTAGTGGAAAGATAAAGTGGGAAGAAAAACATGCACAACCAACTGAGAGAACCACAGCCTTATAAGGATTGTCAAGCAAAATCGATTCAAGAATCTGAGTGAACTTCACAAGGAATGGACTGAGGCTTGGGTCAAGGCATCAAGAGCCACCACACACAGATGTGTCAAGGAATTGGCTGAACCATAGACATCAGTCAGAAGCATCTTACCTGGACTAAGGAGAAGAAGAAGTGGACTGTTGCCATTGGTCCAAAGTCCTCGTTTCAGATGAGAGCAAGTTTTGTATTTAATTTGGAAACAAAGGTCCTAGAGTCTGGAGGAAAGGTGGAGAAGCTCAGAGCCCAAGTTGTTTCCATAATCTGTGAGGTTTTGGGGTGCAATGTCATTTGCTTGTGTTGGTCCATTGTGTTTTTTGAAAACCAAACTCACTGCCCCTGTTTACCAAAAATCTTGGAGCACTTCATGCTTCCTTCTACTGAACAGTTTTTTTTGAAGATGCTGATTTCATTTACTAGAAGGATTTGGCACATGCCCACACTACCAAAAGCACCAAAAGTTGCTTAAATGACCATGGTGTTGGTGTGCTTGACTGGCCAGCAAACTCACCAGACCTAAACCCCATAGAATTTCTATTGTCAAGAGGAACATGGAAACAAGAGACCAAAAAATGCAGATGAGCTGAATGCCACAGTCAAAGAAACCTGGGCTTCCATAAACACCTCAGCAGTGCCACAAACAGATCACCTCCATGCCATGCCAAACTGAGGCAGCAATTAAAGCAAAATGAGTCCCTACCAAGTATTGAGTACATCTACAGTAAATTAACATCCTTTCTAGAAGTCTAGAAGTTCTTATTTATTATTATTATTATTATTATTTTTATTATCATTATTGGTCTTATTCTAATTTGTTGTGATAGTGAATTGGTGGGTTTCTGTAAAATGTGAGTCAAAATCATGATTCTAATTTGTTGTGATGGGGGTCTCGGGTGATAAATGTGACCGAATCTGTTATGACTTGACTTCAAGAGGATCTTTCGAAGTGAATAGGAGTCTGGAACAGGTGAGGGTGTAAAACAAATGGCTGTTAAAAAAAAAAAAAAAAAAAAGTAAAAGTAATTAAAATTCGGTTTTTTTGTTCCTCCAGGGATAACGTCTCAGGTAATGAAAGTATGAAACCATGATTCCCTGAGTGGGGAACGATACACGGTGTCCTCTAGGGGTCGCTATAGGGAACATCTCATCGTGACCTGTGTCTGAAGCATACTACATTGAAAAAATACCAACGAGAGGCGACAGCCTCTGACGTCACTACCGGCGCGACTATAAACAGACACCGGGAGAACACGTCATTCACTTTTTTGTCTGAAGCTTGTGTCCGAAGCATGGCAGGGAGCTAGAGGATGCAGTGTCTCATACCCTACTCAGGGAACCCTTATGGCCAAAGGCCTAAACTATACTCAACTTAATTGTTAGGGCCTCGGCCCGGGGTAGAGCTAAAGGCTTGGAATCAGGAAAGATTCCTTTAAAGGGATACGGCTAAGAACCTAGCATTTTATACTACGTCTTGCCTGTCACACAGGGGCTACCGCTTGCTTGTGCATAAGCTTGCTGAAGGAGCTATCTCAACAGATCTCTAGTAGCAACACCTTGTTTAGATAGGTATCTGAGGATACATAGGTGGAGTGGCGCCTAAGATGAACAGGGGTTTTACCAACTCAAGAAAGGGCATGAAGCAAGCATGCGAAGCCCTCACCATATGGGATTTTAAAAAGAACGCAGAATAGTAGCAAACTTACCACAGTGTGGATTTCAGAAAGTGCGCAAAGACTTCACGTGCACACTTACCGTAGCATGGATTTTCAAATACTGTTCTAAGGAGGGGCTCTCGTGGCACTCTGATAGCGCAGCTCATAGATGGAATGGTGCATCTTAAAACAGTATGTTTGAGAGTCATCAACTCGATCTGTGGAGATAATGCTGGAGCGCTTTGGGGAAAAAACTGCGCTCATATGAGAGGAGAACATTTTGGTTACGTATGTAACCCTCGTTCCCTGAAGGAGGGAACGGAGACATTACATCAGAAAGAGACTGACGAATGGGATCTCACCCGAGAGCCCAATCACCTTCGAGTGGTTACAAAACGAGCCAATGGTACGCTGAGTACCTTGGTCTGCGGAATTTGCATCGTAAGCTCTGCCCCGCAGAGAGGGTATATAAGGAGCAGCGCGAGTAACTGGCATTCAAGTCTTCGCTGAGGAGACTCTATACCTCTTTAGGTAATCAAACTCTGCACCGCATTGGACCTCCAGGGCAAGATTTGAACAGCCCTGCCATACAGTAATTATATAACATGCACTCCGGGTCTTGTCCAGAGCCAGCATGGTTCAAAATGATATTCTGTCTGTGAATGTGAATACCTGAAGAGGTACACAGCTCTTTTACATTAGCCATCACATTGTTCTCTTATTGTGATGTATAAGTGTATTTTTGTGGTTTATGTACATTGGGCTTTACCATGTGTTTTTTATATTTTCACAAATGCTCTCTCACTTTCATAAAAGAAAACAAAGGAAAAGTGACATTCACACTGAAGAATATGGCTCCATACGCTCAGGTGGTGGTTTACACAGTTCTTCCCAATGGAGAAAAACAGTTTCCCCATTGAAGAATGTTTGCCAAACAAGGTCAGAAAATCCCACATGAAATCTAATTTCAGAACTCAAAGTGCCCTTCATGTTTTAATGTTGTGATGAGAGTGTGCCTGTGCTTTCAGGTATCCTTAAAGTTCTCGTCTCCCACCACACTAACTAGGACGTCTCTTAACCTGAAAGTCAGTCCTGGCTCCTTATGCTCTGTGTGGGCCATTGATCAGAGTATTCTGACCAGAGGCAGAGCTGGATGCAGGCTTTGTTACAAAATAACTTACAGTACATTTCAACTATAAGGAATTGATAATCTCTACTTTAAGAGATGGGCCAGGGACATGGCACTTTTTTATTTTTATTTTTGTAATATAATACACTAGAACTAGATTGATTTACAAAAATTAGTTGAATTCACTTTCATAATAAGCATGTTTTCAATTATTTGATATGATAACTGATTGATAATTAGATCATTTAGGAGGGGAAAAATTAAGTAAATGTCAGAGTGAGAAGTAAAAAAATAATGATACAGTGATACAACTGTCCTGATATTATAATGAAAAAAGCCTCTTTAAATATCGACATTTATCAGGATAAAAATTAAACATACAGAAAATTCAGATTTTGTAATTTGGTTTAATCGTGACCAAGGGACAAAAACATAAGTTAATTATTAACTGGAAATGTAACTCACTTAAAAATATGTGACTATGGTTAACAAAAGTTTGAATTAAGTTGTATTAGAATAATTTATTATATAATAATATAATAAATAGAAAAATTATAGATGATCTGAAATGTTGGTCCTTCCCTACCATATTTAGGACCAGTTTTACTAACAGCTTGCGCAAGCGCAAACCGTCTTTTGCCATTTAAAATAGTACTGTTAGGTTTTACTAAAGACGAAGTGAAAAATTAGTGCTGAAAAGGTGTGGACAGTTATTTTTGTGCCTGACCTTATGAATATGCATTTGTAGGAGTTTCCCTTTCAGGCACAAAATATATGGGAGGAGCATATTCAAATGAATCATGCAACAAGATTTACTAATATTTGCATTTGTCAGATTACTGGCATTTGTGCGATTATTTAATGACTAAAAAACACACCTTAAACTATTTTGCACTTGAAATGGCTGCAATTATTGTTGCTAGGAGAAGGCACCACAGAGAAGAGAGAGCACATGGTAAAAGGGAGAGGATTTTTTTTCTACACAAAATAATTTATTTGGAATGCAAGAAGAACACGAAAATATAATTTGCCAAGCCATGTTATGTTTAATTTGCTTCAGGAAATAAAAGACGACTTGGAACCTTCAACTAGGATTAACATAATACCAGGTCTATCAGTACTTCTTGCAACGTCTTGCTTTATTTTTTTGGGCTCCGGTTCTTTTCAATGTACTGTGGCTTATTTCTTTATTTATTCTTTATTTGCGACTGCATTAGCTGATATGTAAACAAGGTTTTTTTTTTGTGGCAAGCATAAAATACTATTCTACAAAGTCATGGAAGATGCCCCTAGCATGCCTTGATGGCTGTGAGTGACATTATCTCCTATAAAAAAGCCTGAAATAGGGCAGAGCTTGAAGGCTTGGAATCAGAAAAGAGATTAATTTAAGGGGATAAGGCTAGGTGTCTAGGACAATAACCTGACCCTGGCCTGTCACCCAGGGGGCTACTGCCAGCTCTAAATGAGCTGGCTCTGCAGATCCCTGGTTGCAAACATCCTGATCAGAAATGTATCACCAGGAATACATATGTCGAGTGTGGTCCAAGGTGAAAAACTGGGGCCTGGACCAACTCAAAGAAAGGGAACGAGGCTGACAGCGCATAATCCACACCATGCAGGACTTTAGAAAATATGCAGGATGCACTTGCCATAATAAGGATTCTAGAAACACCATTCCTAAAGGGTAACTAAGGTGGATACTTAGGTGGGCTCAGGACCTCTGTATGACTGTGGTCTGCTTAAGGGAGCAGTTACTTGCGGGAGTCAACGTGCCCAGAGGATTGTGGATTGAAGAACAGGTATCTCATAGAAAAACCCTTCATGTGAGGGGGAGCACCACCAACACCATAACAGTCACAGAACAGGCTCAGAAGCATGTGCTCATACATAACTAGAAGAACTTGAGAACCTGAATCCCAGGCAGAGAGAAAACTCAGATGCCCAGAAGTAAGCAGCGTGTTCACTGGTAACCCTATAGGGTGAGGGGTGTACTGCTGAGCTCTCAGAGAGAGCTGCCTAAAGAAGAAAGGCAGAGCTCTTGACATGGCTGTCCGGCCGAACCCACAGAGCAAAGTATTCGACTCTCGAATGAGAAGGAAACACTGATGCTCAGAAGGGAGTGGCGTGGTCACAAGTGACCCTCTTTGGTTAGGGAGGCACAGCTAGCTTGACAAAAAGCAGCCCACAGGGGAGGCAGATGTTGGCACAGAAGCCTGGCATGACTGCCGACTAGAGTTCAGCGGAGCGGAGGCCCATCTCTCAAAATAGGAGAGGAACTCAATTGCTCTATTTGGGAGAGACGTGCTCATAAGTGATCCTCTAAGTTGGGGGTGGGGGCACAATGCTTGGCTCAACCAGTCAAAGGAGAGGAGCCTAATAGGGAGGCAGAGAGAGCCCTAATAACCTTAGGCTTCTGCTCAATGGAAATCCAACGAGCAGAGGACTGATGAGAGAAAACCCCAGATGCTCAGTTGGGAGCGGCATGCTCAAGAGTAACCCTCTTAAGTGAGTGAAGCACTGCTAAACTCAACCAACAAAGAGAGCAGCCTAACAGGGAGGCAGAGAGAGGCAAGCATGATGATGGATCCTAGAGAGCTTTTGGGAGGAATGATCTTGTGAGTCTGCTACAGATACAATGAAAGGATTTAGTTACTCAGCTTAGTTGTCTTATTGTGTGGATTCTGTCTTCCTGTATGTGGATTTAACGGCCTTCTGGTAATAAAGTGTTTCTTGAATAGGGAAAACCTAGTCCACATGAACTTTGCACAAGGAAACATAGTCAAAACTATTAAGGCAGACAGCAATTTGAAATATGACAGTAATTTATATTGTTTCCTCAGGCTAACTGCATTTGTGATGAGTTTGGTGGGGCAAGGAATTGTACATTTATAGATCAGACTAACATTGATCAGGCTGGGTCGACAGCAACAGGACAACGGATGCTTTGTCTCTGTTGGGACACTCTACCAAACAAGAGAGTCATGCTCAGGTAATTTATCTGTGTTTATATATTTAAGTAAAGGGTGCTTATTTTAATAAGTACCGCATTTTATGAACTCATCTTATTTTTGTATATTTTGTAGTAACACTTTATTTCTTCGCTAAAATCTATTAGCAGTTACACGATTAAAACTGATCTTGAAAATGGAGCGAGCACATTGCTACATTAAACTCTGTAAAATGTTAAGTTGGTCGCAGTGCCATGTACTTAATGCCTTATCTGTGGTCATTCTTCAAAAAGGTTCTGTTAGGGTTGCTGGGAGAAAAAGGGACCCAAGAGCAGATTCACAGTTTGCCAAATTTATTGAAGAAAAGCAAAGG